>NC_137622.1:22262532-22270032 GCF_963280865.1 Gymnoscopelus braueri
CCAAGCCTTTGCTCTGTCCCCTTGCTCGTGTGCGTGTGTGTGCGTGTGCGTGTGTATGCGTCTGTGTCTGTGTGTGTGTGTGTGTGTGTGTGTGTGTGTGTGTGTGTGTGTGTGTGTGTGTGTGTGTGCGTGTGCGTGCGCGTGCGCGCGCGTGAAGATCCATTTAATATTTTTGCTTTATGTAGATTCAACCCGATCTCCAGAGATTACCGTAACATTGCACGGAACGAGTGCACTTCATTCCGTGGATAGCCGCCTCGGAACTCCCGAATTGCGTGCATATGGTACGGCGCTGCCTTTGTGACAAAACCATTTCGGAGGCGCGCAGTCACAGGCGAATTGTCCCCCCGTGAAGGACCACCGAGGGAGCTAAGGCGACCGAGTTGCCGTCCTGAACGGTGGGACATTCGCCTGTGCCTACTCAGCGCCGTTTGAGTTATGTACCGATAGGAACAGAATCGTAAATTTTATTGTGCGGACTGCTCTGCTTCCGGGTTTTTCCGTGTTGCGACTGGTTACGCCCACCGTGGGACTCGCCGTACATATGCACGCAATTTGGGAGTTCCGAGGCGACTATCCACGGAATGAAGTGCACTCGTTCCGTGCAATGTTACGGTATTCTCTGGAGATCAGGCTGGTAGATTCATGTCAGTGAAGATCAACTGTAAAACTCTCCTTTTATTCTCTTTCTCTCTTTCTATTCTCTTCTCCCGTTAATAGCTCCAGACGTGTCTATATGAATTCACCACCACTTTATCTGTTCTTCAAATACCACTTTCTCTTTGTCTGCAGAACATTCAGTCCCTTCCAATTCAAGTAGTGGTGCAAAAAGAATTTCCGCAACTACAAATGAAGCATCTATCATCTATATCATCTATCAAGTAGTTGTTTAGCCTGAGATATACTTCATCATACGACAGTGTCACAGGAAGAAAATAGCCGATCTACAAGCGTACGAGGCACGAAGAAAACTGGCCTAGATTTCCAGTTGACTTGAGAAAGACTTAAGCAGAGCCGTGAAGAACGATAGGAGAGCAGATGAGAACACGATTTCGGCGCCCGCGCGCTTTGCGCGCGAGGGGCACTTCAACTTGAGGTCGCCCTGGGGCACCACATAGTGCTAATCCGGCCCTGACGATGATGTCACATACCAAGAGCACATCTACTGCACAAGCTTATGTCACATATCTGTTGAAAGCTTGTAGATCTGTCACTCGTCCGTCCAGACTACTTTCTGTTCTTTTGGCAGAGGGACACCCTTGCACGATTGAGTATAAATTATGCAAAGGGAACTATGATATAGGATACACAGGAACAGTGCAGTGCATCCATGATAAAGTCATGGAAACCGAAAGAAGCACTACAGGAATTAGGTGTAGCAATCAGATGGGTGGTGCACACACAGATATCTGCAAACACACATGTAATGTGTATTACATTACCAGCATTTGGCTGGTAAAAAAAGGGCAACACTGTTAACACTCTCACACAGCACATTCAACCACACATCCACACACTGCAGACTTGACTGCTACTGACTACAGATTTTGTTTATTGCCTCAGTCAGTCAGTCAGTCTGCCAGTCTGTCTGTCTGTCTAATCCTCATTTGTCTCCCTCAGTGGGTGACCATTGGCACATGAAGACCGTGAGGAAGCCTGTTTTTCACTTTCCCCCCCAAAATATGTGTGTAAAGGAAATCCATAAGAATTCATTGATCTGTTTTCAAGCAGTGGGGAACCTACATAACCTATGCAGATTATATCTAGAATCCTAACCTCTCCTCCCTGTGTGTTTATGGAATTAGTTTGTCCATCACACTAACAATCAGGTCTATGTTTTGCAGCAGTGGATTAAATACAGTACATGTAAAACGATTAGACTGGCAAATTAAATCAAATTTGATTTCTTTTTTCGAAGCACGGCATGCTGGGAGCATGGGGTTCTGATTAGTTGTAGAGAATAAGGATGTAACGACATCAGAAAATCACGCTACAATAATTATAACAAGTCCATGATTGATACGACATTTATCACAATATTAAAAAAACTCCCCTTAAAACATTGCTGACAGGAGAAGCCATTTGGCACATCAGCACCCAGAATTTATACAGCATATGTGCAACAAATCTGAGTTGTCTCTCCACCACTCGAGTGGACAGTACAGAGAGTCTCTACAGCCGTGATGGAATTTTATACTTCGGCGCAGACTCCTAAAGCCATCATTGTCGACCACAGAAAACTGCATTAAGTCTTTGGCTATAATATTCACAGATGCATCTTGTTAATCCTTCAGGCCAAATGTATATCAATGTAGGGGTCCTTGGCATGAAAAGGGTTGAAAACCACTGGTCTAGAGCCATATCACATGTAACGAACCACTTGGAGTGTGGCATTCTTACCTGTTGTAAAGAAGGATGTCGGGTGTCCAGATCTGGTCTGAGGGGAATCGTAGGTTCTGGACACCAGGGTAGTTGTCTGGATTCCAGCTCAGGTAAACATCAGTCCAGTACTGAAGAAGGGGAGAAAAAATGTGTAAAACATGTAAAACATACATTATAACTAACAAAGGAACAACTATGATTATTGAATTACAGGACTTCCGTTCTGCATACACATAACTCCTGTGTTAAGCTGAGTCAACGGCCACTAATTGTTTGCCCCTAGTGGGCATGTTACTAAAATGCAAGCTGTGTTCAAATGTAATCCCCTCAGGAGCACCAACAACCTCAAACACCTTGCATCAAGCTTTATTTTTCATTTAATGATATTGTTTGTAGGATTTCTCTGTTCTAATACAGAGAGATAGTTGGTGCTCCTATAGGCTTTTAAGATTTTAAACAGCTTATCACATAAAATAGAAGACGAGACCACAATGGACCTTTTTCAAGGATGGGTTGTGACAAATGCACATTATATTTATCTGCTTGATCTATGGGTGTTATTATATACGTGTGATATGTAACATCTGACCTACTTATGCATGTCATTATATACGAGTGATATGTAACATGTTGGACTCGATGAGCTATATGGACATTTCCAATTCACGTGAGGGTAATTGGTCTGATCAGTGGGTGATTGAATGATTTGCGCCACCCGACTTTACAAATAGAAGGTGTGGTACTGGGGGGAGGGGGGAACAAACAAACCTGTGTACCGGTGGGAACGGGTGGAATCGAGAGGAGATCTCCTGAGCGCCAGTGTTACTAGTTTAAGTTGTAAAGTTTTAACTAAACAGTAGGCTGCAGCCAAGACGCAAGAAACAGCGAGCCCAACGGAAGAGGAACAGTCGTTGCTGCCGTGGGGTTACAATCGCGCTGGATTTATGAATGGACCGCCGATCACTGAGAGGATTCTGACGGAGCCGCGGTGAGATAAATCCATATTTCTGTTCCTGAGGATTACAAATTGTGGGGTACCCCGAACTTTAAGTTACCTTCGGACCGCGACGTGCGGAAGATCGTTATCGTTTCATTTGGATATAAGGACTAATACTAATAGACTTACTCGAGAGCGTGGGAAGAATAGGCCGTTTGGACAGTAGCACGTGAACTGTTGTTATTGTTTGGAGCGTCGGTCTGCGGTGGCGTTCACCCTTACGTCCGAGTAGTTTGTTTATTGTTTGTATTTGAATGAGATTGTGATCAGAAGGAGCTTGTGAAAGAAGTATTGTTTTGTTTATCTGTTTGTTTATTTATTTTGTTTACTAGGGAAAGAGTTAGGGACAGAAGTTTATTTAAAAGCCTGAAGTGTATTATTTATTTACTAGTTTAATTTGTCAATTGCTTATTTTGTGGCTTAATTATTAAATTAATTTCAGTTAAAAACCTGTCGATCCCGTTGATTTTCCTTTAGTTAAGAATTAGCCTTTCAAGGTAAAGGCCGATTGTTACAGGGTAATTGGCAGCTGAAGGTAATAACATTAATTGTGTGTATGATTCAATTAGGTGTTACTATGTACCAGCATGGACAAACCCATAAATCTACAGTACATGTATCTGTACTGTTAGTGACATTCATGCTTTTAGTTAATCTGAAGACAGAACTGAAACGTCATTAACTGATGTACAGGTTGGTTCGGCTCCAGGCAATGATTCAGCCTCTGACCGTTGTGACATCATTCTAGTTGACTGGCATGCAAATATGCCTCTATTCCTTCTGTCTCTCTCTTCATCTACAGCTCTTGCCTGATTTATACTTAGTTGCATGCCAGTGTTGCTCACCAAAAGTAGTAGATCTACAGTACAAGCTGGTTATTTTCAGTGAGCGATGCGCAACTAAGTATAAATAAATCTGATTGGCTGGAATAGGCTCTCTACCCGTGCTAAAACGAGCATGACAGCACACCTAGCCATTCTCAAATGACACCAATCAAAATATAAAAGTCAGCTGTGCTGATGAGACGTGTCGGCTGAGTGGCCAGGCTAGCAGTTTGAATGGGAAATCTGGTATTAAATGTTTTTAAATTTCTATTGAATATCTTAATTACAGTGAGATTGAGCTAACAGCTACATTTTGTTTCTCGGTGTGTTCAGCCATCTCAATGTTGGGTCTAGACTGGCTGAGTAAACAGGGACTTGTACCCCATGTATTTCCAGGATAACAGAGGTAACACTCGCAGAAAGGTTGTTATTTTGAGAGCAAAATGCCCAACAATATGAATAATTTTGTTTTATTTCGATGGTAACTATTGTATAATCTCAATATTACACTCACTGTCGTGCTAATAATCACTATGACGCACACCCTCTTGTGTAATATTGCTTAATTAGTCTACTGTCTGCACTCCCATTTCTCTCTCTCTCTCTCTCTCTCTCTCTCTCTCTCTCTCTCTCTCTCTCTCTCTCTCTCTCTCTCTCTCTCTCTCTCTCTCTCTCTCTCTCTCTCTCCTATTCTCCCTAATTGTCCTTCTCCCCTTCTCCCCTGAGTCCTCACTGTCTTTGTAATAATATATTATACTGGTGGTACACTCACCAACTGCAGCCAGGCATTGGTCATCAACACTTGGTTCTTCTCATCCTGACAGCAGAGACAGAGGGAAAGAAAGATGTGAAAAGAGTGAACAACACAGTGTTGCTGGCAGACAGAGGAGAATACAGCTAGACCCACTTCATATTTTATACAGCAATACTGTCAGCTCTGATTCAGTGAAGGTGTCTTACACAGTCGGAATAGAACAATACCAGGCACTGTAAATCTGTGTAAAAACTCACTTTATGCAACCAAACATAGCTCTTACATGGGCTGAGTGGAACCATCATGCATATTTAGGCATTTAAAACATCTGCACAACTAGAAAAGTGTGCTTAGTAGAGCGCAAATCTCTACCAGGAGTCATGCCCTTCCTCCCTCCGTCTCTCTGGGGTATATGTTGGGGTTGTGTGCGTGTATGAAAAGGCATGGGACAATGATGTACTGTATATGATAAAGGACTCTCATTACATCATTACGGTGCAATCAGAGTGATAGGCTGTATGGAATCAAATCTTTGGACAGTAAACACATTGACAAGTAGTGTGGCATGTGGTCAACCCTAGGACAATAAAGCTGAAATTACGATTGTATAGCCTAAAGACCATGCAGTCTTAAACCAGACGTAGCAATAGCATACACGGAGACTGGAAACAAAAGCCTGGGGATTTCAACAGCCCACATATTTGTTATTTATATATAAATATAATACGGCCAAAAGTACATCAAACAACTAATCACTCAGTCAAATAAATACAAACGAAAGAGCTCCAGCATGATAGTTTGTGGGACCAGACCCCTACGGTCTGTTTTGCAAACCTCACAGTAACATGTATCAGTGTTACAACAACATTGGTGCAGGCTGAATTGAATAAACACAAATGTCCGATGCAGAATTGGTTAATTTTTACTTCAGCAATTGATTGATTGGGTTTTGTCTACAGTGATAGATGGTGCCGCACGCACACGCACACACGCACACACCACCGCAAAACAGCCCCACCACCTCCCACTCACAATGCTCCGCTGCTCTCTTCTCCTCTCCACTTCACTTGAAAATTGTCTTTTTAGCAAAGCACCTAACGTTAATGGATCGACATGCCGAATTCTAAAGAATTTCAAGAGGTTGGTGACAGCTCTCGTTTCAACATCACTGAAGCATTAAGCCTGGTGGCTCACCTGGTAGAGCACATGATACGAGTCCTTGCCGCAGCCGGCCCAGGTTCTCCTGCCATTTCCTGTCTCTCTCCAATGTCACTATCGAATTAAGGCTTGACACCCCTCCACCCCCGCAAAAAAAGTTTCCCAGCAAGTTAAGCTACTATCAGGGCTGAGAAAAAGGGAGAAAGGAGAAACGAAAAAGAAAAGAACATGTGATCCTGTGAAACCTGTGAATGTGAACACATGGCAGATGTTTCTCGCATAATGTCTTATATCCTATGATCCATCCAGATGATCAAAGGCACAGTTAGTGCATGATCACAGATTACAAATCCCTGCTCCCTCCACCAACCTGTGCATCTACAGTATGTGTGTTGTCTGTATGCTTGTGTGCATCAGAGTGCAATCATGCATGTAATTGTACTCAGTGGTGTGTTCTAGGTTTTTTTCGGAGGGCATACTATAATTATCCCCTCCCACACGCACGGCACATGCGCGCGCATGCGTGGTCGCCGAATGAAATAACCGCTCTATTGTTAAGTAGTTCATGTGTGAATTACTTCGAAACTCCAATGGCCAAGACAATAGCCACACATAAGCCTGCACCTCAGATGCCACATTATCACATGAAAAAGGCTATTTGAACTGAAGTCTACATTCTTTCTGCCCCCAGCCCCTCCTCCTGCGTATCAGATACGCTTCCTTGGACGGTTTCTGGATGACTATGCTTGGCTACGAAAATGTTCTGCAGGTCACACTACGTATATAGCGTAACACGATAGAACACACCAGTGATTGTACTTGTTCAAGTGTAAACTCATGCAGCGGGGCTGACCCTCTAGCATCTCCTTCAGTTACATTATAATACAATGCTACCTAGATCCTCAAATTCTACAACGGGTGGCCCTTTAAGACTCTTAGTCTTGCTGTATTGGAGAAAATATTTGTACATTTGTAAGCAGGTCATATCAGTTCACTTCACCAATTCAAGGTCAGTGAGTATGCAAGTTCATGAGGCCTTCTATGGAGTTAAAAAAATACATGCATTACGTTGTAATCTCGCTTCTTTGTACACCTAATTAGATCCTCACACACAAACACATAACACACGCAATCCCCATGAGACAAATTTCATCTGTTGACATGATGAAATTGTCCTTTCCTCATCCCATCGCCCACTTTAGTAAGATGATGTTAAATTACTATGCATGAGGGGGTTGGAGAGTCACTCAAAGCTGTCAGGCTCAGGCACCACAGTGACATTAGCAGAAGAGGATCTAATTAGCCAAATGACAATCAGGAAAACAATTGAGATAAAGAGATACCCATGAGATAAAATTAAATCATGCATTCAGCCATGTGCTGCT
>NC_137622.1:22275032-22290032 GCF_963280865.1 Gymnoscopelus braueri
ATTTGATCATAGCTTCCCTCTGCTCACGTCCAAACAGATAAATGTCGAGCTTTGCATGGTTATTGGTTTGAGGGCAATAGTATTTACCAAATGTATATCAGCTAGAGTTATACCTGTACTGCAGCAAGCGTTGCTACTGATATATTGTTTATGATGTTTACGTTTAAATATGTAGCCTTCTCATGGTCAATGGCAATGTGCACATTCATATTGTGCAGTGCACTGCACACAACCTTTGCAAAGGCACACACTCCCTAATTGCACAAACCGTGGTAATCAACAGTATGCACACATCACACACATTATATATAATATATATATATATATATATATATATATATATATATATATATATATATATATATATACAAGCTCATATATATATATGGCTCGATAGTCCACAGCGATCAAGAGACAGAGAAATCCACAGTGACAGGAAGACACTGATGACAACGGCACCGAGTGCCGCGCTACGAGCTTGTCTGAACATTTGTGCAAATCTTTGAATATATATATTTTTAAAGCGAACATTTGTAAATTATTTTGTTCCAGGGACCTCCAGAGGCAAAGATTTGAGTTACAAATGCTCGCTTTAAAAAAATATATATATTCAAAGATTTGCACACATTTTCAAGATTCTTTTAAAATAGCAGATCTACAAGCTTGTATATCTGCTATTGTTTAATAGCCCAAAGAAATCTAAAATGACAGAGATTCGTTACCGGTTTGACTGGGTTAAGTTGAGCAAGACACTGAACCCCTACGTGCTCGATGAACAGGGTGGTTCCTTGCATTGTTGCCTCTGCCCTCAGCGTGTGAATTTGTGTGTGAATGAATGGGTGAATGTAACGCACATTGTAAAGAGCTTTGGATTAAAAAGGCGCTATAGAAACACGGACCATTATGTACTCCTATATACCATGAACAGACTCTATACATACAGTATAAACATCACACATACGTACACACATGCATCACAGACAAATAATTACAAAATATAAAAACTCACTTGTACTCATAGTCTCTTTACCTCACTGGAACCAACATAACAAACATGCTCATGCACAGCAGTTTTCACTGCTCATGCACCCCTGCTTGCTCTGACAGCTCTGATGAGCATCACGCACACGCACGCACGCGCACGCACACACACACACACACACACACACACACACACACACACACACACACACACACACACCGACCAACCAGAGGTAACCCTCTAGGACATGGAAATGAGGCAAACGGAAATGGGGCTCGATAGACCACAGAGATCAAGAGACAGAGAAATCCACAGTGACAGGAAGACACTGATGACAACAACAAAAGAACGTGAGGTCCGTAAGTTTGATGGGCAGACATTGATATGAAAGGAGGAGAAGTGAAGGGCAAAAAAAGGAGCTAGCAAGACGAGAGTAGAGGACAGGACAGGAGAAGAGGAGAGGAGGGGAGAGGAGAGGAGAGGAGAGGAGAGGAGAGGAGAGGAGAGGAGAGGAGAGGAGAGGAGAGGAGAGGAGAGGAGAGGAGAGGAGAGGAGAGGAGAGGAGAGGAGCGGAGCACATCTTTGGCCCCTCCACGGTGCTGATGGGCTCCATTAGGGCTGTAATGAGGAGAGTTATGGCAGGGCTGTTGCCTGGGGTTTGGAGACAGAGGAGAAGAGACGCCCTGAGCTGCTCAGTGCAGCAGAAATGCTCACAAAGTGCCTGGAGAAGTGAGACGTGCAGTGCATCGCTCCAGCACAGGGAGAAGACAATACAGAGGTTTATATTATTCCCCCCTTGCATCCTACTGTAGCTATTCTCAGCCTTGTTCATTCCAAGGCCACGGACACCCATTTCCTTTTTTATCTCTGGGACCCCTCAAATGGACCTGTGACGGTCCAATTGGTTCCATTTGTACAGCCTCTATGGATGGATTTGTTTCCTATCAATCGTTTAGCTGGGAGCCCCCTCCAGGACCCCTGAGGGTACCCAGACTCCACAAGAACCACTGCTCTACTGTATGTATACACACTAATCATGCTGAATATAGGAGGGTGAATACAGGTCTGTGAGAGAAATGAATGTGAGGAAAATTCACTCACTCACTCACGCACGCACGCACGCACGGGGCGCGCACACACACACACACACACACACACCGAAAAATCTAATTTCAATCGGAGAGTATCAAAGGGTCTCAAAGATCTTAATTACACAATATTCCCACTCGCCTCTGTTGCTCCTACCTCCCCCTCACGTCTCTCTTATGTTATTATATGTTATTAGGTGCAAGCACTAAGCTAATAAAGTCAATCATGATAAATTTAAACCTCACTCTCCAGCTGTACTGCTTCTCTTAAAGGCGTGCTTGGAGAGAGTGAAATAATCCAATAAAATACACTGTGTGCCAAGTTTACACACAAACATCCATGTGGTGTGTATTATATGCCAGGGACAGGCAAGGGATCCCTTTTCTTTTTTAATAATTTGACAAAGGATGAGAAATGATGTGGTGATGTTGATCTAATAGAGGGGGAAATCTTTGTCATTCTGTATAGATTTTTAAAATGAACCCCCCCACCCCCACCCCAGACACACACACACGAGACCACCAAATATCTCAATGAGGAGTGTGTCCATGTCAAACTAAGACATGCTAGAGATAAACCAGTAAGTGGATCAATAGCTCATCACTTTAACACCAGGACATAAAATGAAAGGTCAAAGGTCATTTTTAAAGTCCGGCACTCGTCAATAAGAAGGTCTCTGATTGGCCAAATTATCATTATTCATGCCATTAGTAATACAGTATGCTAGTGATCATGTTGATTGTTTACAAATAAGTCAATACCTGCATGGCAAGGTTTAGTGTCCGACTCGTAAACTAACAGAATCTGTGTGACATTGTAAGTGTGGAGTTAGGTGCTGATGAAGAAAACCAACTTGCTGGGTCAACTTAAAAAGTTGAACTTTTTTCTTTTATAATACACATATTGTCAATCATTTTAATATTGAGAAAATACGGCTTTGCCTTTAGGGCATATGAGATTTCCTGAAGCCTATGCTTTTGAGTGCTACTGAAGTGCTCTCTTGGCACTTACTCAATTACTTTGATGGCAGCATTCTAAAATAAGTCAGAAACAGAGAGGGTTGGGGAAAAAGAGGACGGGACTCTAAATGGTAAATGAAATGGTAAATGGTGCATTTATAGCGCCTTTACCCAAAGCGATTTACAATGTGCATAACATTCACCCATTCACACATACATTCACACACAGAGGGCAGAGGCAACCATGCAAAGGCACCAACCTGCGGGAACGGTTTGGTGTTACGTGTCTTACCCCAGTGGTTCTCAACCTGAGGGTCGGGACCCCCAGGGGGGGTCCCCACATTATTTAGGGGGGGTCCCCAAATAATGACAGTAAAGTGACAATTTAAGGACTTTTAAGACCTTTTTAATACCTAAAAATAAACAAAATATTTAAAAAAAACATTAAATGGAAAAAAGACCATTACTGCACCAAAGTAATCAACAAACTATACTATAAAAATGGTCAAACAATGGGCAAATTGTCAAATAATATAAGAAAGAGGCAAACGTTGCGAAGCGTTGTAAGCGTTGTGAGCTTGTTGTCAGCTTGTAGATCAGCTGTTTTCACAATATGTGTCTGTGGAACCGAGTCAAACTAATTGTAATGCCTCAACTCCTACAATTCCAAGTGCTTGTCAGGGTGGGGGGGGGTCCCCAGTTTAAATATGATTATTTTGGGGGGTCGCGGCCTGAAAAGGCAGTGATTTGAGGTTGTTAAGTCATGATGAGAGTGATGTGCTGGACACCCAGGATCACCTCCGGTCTCCAGAATGGCGGGCGGAAGTATCGCGAGACGAGATTTAAAACGTGATTTCAGTAAAACAGATCTGTACACAACAATGGCGCCGCCCATGTAGCAATAGCATAGCAGTGACATCAGACGGACCACACACTACAGATATATACAAGAAAAACGTTTTTCGAGCGACGGAAATAAGCGGATTTAGCCAAGATCTAAAGACGGCCGTTCTGAGCTGCGGTTTGGGGGGTCCCCAAAATGGAGAACTTAATTCGCTCGTTATGAACTGGGGGTCCAGGATCACTCTCATCATGACTTAACAACCTCAAATCAAGGTAGGAAAATTCTCCTTTAACCTGTGGGACATGCCAGATGATCAAACGCTCCTCATCTATGCCTCATGTTGTAAAGTTTATCCCGTTAAAAAGTACTCTCATTCCTGCCTTCGACTGTGAGAAACCTTATACCTGACAACTCATACAATGACATTTGAAGTCTGAACTGGGAAAGAAAGCGCTTTTGTGATTGTGTAGCGTGGGAGGGCGTGCATGTGTGTGTGTGTGTGTGTGTGTGTGTGTGTGCGTGCGTGCGTGCGTGCGTGCGTGCGTGCGTGCGTGCGTGCGTGCGTGCGTGCGTGCGTGCGTGCGTGCGTGCGTGCGTGCGTGCGTGCGTGCGTCCGTGTGAGTGTGTGTGTGTGTGTGTGTGTGTGTGTGTGTGTGTGTGTGTGTGTGTGTGTGTATGTGTGTGTGTGTGTGTGGTGTGTGTGTGTGTGTGTTCCCACACACGCGTAAGTGCATAAATGTGTGTGTGCGTGTGTGTTTGTGTGCGTGATTGCATAAGCACATTTTCTATTAGGCTATTGTCCCAGCAGACTCCTTGTGAGACATTCCCCATAGGCCAAAATTAACACACATGCCCAGACTCTCTGGGGGGCACCCTCTGCCCCTTAGGCCTGAACTCTCTAGGGATCCCTGTTTCAGCTATACTGTACCTCAATTATTTTGTATAAACCAAACATCCAGCCTTGGAGACCAAACAAATTTAGCTTTCATTAGAAAGAAATAGAAAAAATAACCTGTGTTTCAATTGATCAATGTAGTTTTTATTGTCACAAGCTGTTGTTAATACTTTTCATTTGTTAAATATTTATAGAATTCACAGACAGACTACATTCAACCTGGCGTCACTATTTTGGGCATGTCATTTCTTTCTTTTTTTTTCTTCAAAAATAGCTAAAATGGCATATCTGTGATGTGTTTTTTAATCACAACACTGTTATACAACGAAGTATACAGCATTTATTAATGAAAAAAAAAAAAAAAATGAAAAATGGAGTTACAAGGTTTCTGCCCAACAGCAAAATGTAAATGCCATTGACAGTGTGCCGGATGGTTATAAGCAGCTCTCTGCTCTTCCATTCCTTTATCTCTTTTCACTAGTTTTACATAAGCTGTCATCTCTACCCCTTCTAAGGTTGTGGTCATAGGTTTGGCCTTTTCCCTTCACAATGCTTTAAATCTGGTCACTAAATTGATTACCACTCTCACTGCTCTCTGTCCTTTCCTCCTTTTTTTTTTTTCCTCCTTTTGCTTCTGTCACACTCTTAACCTGGAGACGTAACCTCACATCTCCAGGCTTTCCACCACAGAGGAAAGCCTGGCATTCATTCTAAAACTGAACCGTGTGGACATACGAACCAATTATACCAAAATAAACGAAATGATTAACCCAAACTAAACACATTTTAAACTAGGGGAATCATATTTCAGGTGCACGGCACCGGAGGTTCCGGTCGTGTGTTCCGGCCGAATGATGACGCAAAGTTATTTCTGCTCCAGACCGGATCAGAAACCCGGAAATGGTATTGATCCCAGGCTAATCTCATATAGACATTGTTGCTCACGTGTCAGCAAAATGCTGGTGTGGCATGCTCCGCAGAGTAACATCTGCAAACAGGAGATATACCCTTAGAAGTCAACCTCTACAAACATATTCCAAAGCGCGCACACACACACACACACACACACACACACACACACACACACACACACACACACACACACACACACACACACACACACACACACAAACTTACATGCACTCCCTCCCCTTTCCTCTGTATTTCTACCCCATCTGAATGTGTTTACTGGGTCAACGTGCCCAGATGGGCTCCCAAAAACACTCCTTAGACACAAGCTATCCATATCAAGACAGCCAGAAGGGCCATCTACCATTCATACACACACACACACACACACACACACACACACACACACACACACACACACACACACACACACACACACACACACACACACACACACACACACACACACACACGTGCGCGCAGGGCTGTTTCTGGATGACTACCTGTTATACATCAGGGAGGTTCAACAACTTCGATTGGCCCAGAGACATGCACATATAGTACAAAGTAAAATGTACAAAGCAAAGATTTCTTCTACTCTCACTGCTCCTCCAGAATGTTGCAGTGTATGGCTAAGCCATTTAGGAATGCTGTCATTATCAATTATTACAAAGTAACAAAGAAAAAACAAACTGATGTTTAGATTTACTGTAGCTCATAAAAATATCTAGAAAATTACTGATCTGATTCTGATCTATGAAGTGGGGACAAATTAATGTTAACTTTCTTCTTGGTTCTGCTCTCAGCTCTTTCTCTCTGAGAGTACAGTCATCAGAGAAAAGTGCAGCTGGCTGTGACCAGCGCCACGGCTCACACCTGGCAAACAGACCCCGGCTAGGAATGGCTTCTGGGTTAGGGGGCCTAGGGATGCTTCCTAACGTAACGTTGTAACGGTTTAGCAGATCGCTACAACGTCACTCCCTGTGGTTGGAATAAAGCAAGCGGACCGACGATGCAGGAAGCATGAAGCACTAATGTAAAAAATAATGTTTAAAAAAAGCCCTCACAGGGCTCAAGTCTTCTTCTCATGGCACGCCTGACTTGTTTTTGTTTTTGTAATACATTACAGTATGTTGATACATTAGGCGGGGAAATGCTCATCGTGATGTGAGTCAGCAGACTGATGATGCATGATGCAGTAAGCACTGAATCCTGATTTATACACTGTCGTACGATGGAGTATACATTAGGCATGAGGGGGAAATGCTCATCATGATGTGGATAAGAATAGATGTCAAAAGCATGGGGAGTGGGCACAGCAGCATGTGCAATGGTAATCAGAATGCTCCAGAGAATAGAGAGTGTCAGGCATGTTGTTCTACATGAGCAGGTGAAACGAAATGGACCACATCAATTAATTGTATGGAAACCAGACGTGTTACAGTGCCAATGCATACAAAAAACACAGAAATTAAATGTATGTTAATAATATTCACTTATTCAAACATAGCAAATCGGCGAGAGTATGGTCAAAAAGAAAATCATTCATGAAAAATATGTATACTGTAGCATTCAGAAAATAGTTGATCCACCAGTTCCCCTGCCTCATTTAACTTCGTACACAGCAAAATCCAGAGTGTTCATTTAAAAATACACTCTGGATTTGACAGTGTTGTAATCATTATTAATGCTGATGAAGGCGGTAATCACCTGCCAGCTATGATTGAATTATATCACATCAGCAAATGAGTTTTCTCATCATGGAAACAAAATGTGGCTTGGGGTGACTTTGGAATACCTAGTCTATCGTTAGAAGACAATAGGGCTGTGATCCAATGACCTCCAGGGACCAGAGAACCATCATATGAACCTGGAAGGACTGAACAAAGACTGTAATGACAGACCAATGACAAGTAGAGACAACAGGACTGCTACGCATACGCAGCCATGTCATGGCAAGTGACGTGTGTGTGCGTGTTAGCCTGCGTGCGTGCGTGCTTGTTTAAGTGTACAGTGTTAAGTGTTAGAAAGAGAATGAAAAAACTACCGATTAAGACAGAGAGAAAGGTTGAGAATGACATAATAGTAACATAACAACTGTAAACAAAAGGGAAAAGCGTATTAGAGGTCAGACATGAACGCACACACACACACACACACACACACACACACACACACACACACACACACACACACACACACACACACACACACACACACACACACACACACACACAGTACACACACATGGCAGTGATGTAGAAGGATTGATGACCAATAGAGGCCATTCATCTGACATCTTAGCCCAGTTAGCAGCAGGGCTCTGTAAAGATGGTCCACCACTTAACGATATATCTTCAAAACTACTGGCTGGATTACCATGGAATTTGCTCCCCAACAACTTAGGCCAAATTTCCACTTGGTGTGACGCCCCTGCCCCTCTGCCACACTGTTGGCTAGCCAGTCTTCAGTGATTGGCATGAGTGGTGCAGGCCAGGCAGTCAGGCTAACTGCTTACACCTGAGTTTATGGGTTTTTGGGAAGTATAGTATACTTCCCCAAACCCTTAAACTCAGGTCCTCCTTATATTATATATCATTGAAACCTCTCACTCTCTCGTTTGGGGCCTAATCCCTTTTGTCAAGCTTGAATTGCGCCTTTTTGTACAACACTCTCACAGAGCACATTCCATACATCCACACACTACAGACATGACTGACCACAGACTTAAACACAGTAAGATATAACAAATTAAAAGTGTTAACAATAGTTTGGGACAAAAACATTACTTCATTTAATCCATTGTAAAACATTTTCCTGAAAACGAACGGTTTTGGACTTACAAGGTTTCCATTGTACAGTGGCGATATGTACAGTACAATACAAATCGTATCGTATCGAGTACAGTACATACACAGCAGAGTGAGTGTAAAAATGGACACATGGCTAAGTGCATCTGCCAGTGCAACCTGAGACTTAATGTGCATACATTTAAACTAAGGTCAGAACTACTTCAGTAATGGTCTAATGTAATTCCTTTAATATGAATCACATGGCTGAGGCACAAGTCAGCCAGACAAGGTCAGAAATGAAAGACCAGTGCAAAATCCAAGCCTGGGGTCCAGTGTGGGGTTGCACCACCAGAACCTAAGTTCTGTCCTAAGTTAGGGTGTAAAGTCCTTACTAGAGGCTTAGTAATTACAAGATAGTTTGTAACTAGTACGTTACTAAATTATGTTGCTCCACGACTGTTTATGGCATAACTTAGTGTGAGGTGGTGCAACTGGCTGCAGGTGACTAGCCTATCCATAACCTATTACTAGAGAGAGAGAGAGAGAGAGAGAGAGCGAGAGAGAGAGAGAGAGAGAGAGAGAGAGAGAGAGAGAGAGAGAGAGAGAGAGAGAGAGAGAGAGAGAGAGAGAAAGAAGGACGAATGAGCATTTCAAAGACGAAACAGCGGATGAAGCAGGATGGAGGAGACAGGAGTGACAGAGCAAGGGACAGCATAGGAGACAAGAGAGATGCAACAATGTTGAGAGTTTGCATCAATTTTCTGATCTGAAAACAAGCGGCCACCATACTTTCTATAGCCGACTGGTCATGCTTGTCACATTCTTGTGTGTGTGGGTGGGCGTGGGGAAAGGAGGATGTCTATGTCCATACATTTGCACTATGCATGTTCATTCTCTTCATATGAGTATGCTTGATGATGGCGCTTAAGGGGGTTAATGGCGTATAGATGGTTGAATTCATAAGAGTGATTTATAATCTATGGCTGAGGAGCTCAAGGCCATAAAACTAGTGGAGATTTAATCCTAATCCAGTGGGTAAAACAGGCCAGGCATGTCACAGCTCTGAATTCAGGGCTACAGTGCTAGAAGCAGTGAAACTGCGTGCAGAGAAGGCATAAAATAAAATGTCAGACATAATTCATAATTCAATAAGTTGTGGGCATACTTCTGTTTGGGCCCCCGTCATGACGGGAGTAGGAACATGTTTTAATGAGGCTGTGTCTGGCGGTTGGGAGTAAATCTCGCCAACAAGGGAAGAGAAAGAAAAAGTTGAAGCACCCATAAATACAGTTTTGTGAGGGAAAAGGGAAGCCCTTGGGCTTGGGCTTACTTCAAGTCAGACAAGGATATAGTTAAAATGCCTTCATTGTTTAGGACATAATGTAATGCCCTAAACAATAAAGATTTTTTTTACTGAAGTAAGCCCAAGGGCTTCCCTTTTCTCTAGTCTAGAACATATTCGTGAGCACCTTGCATTCACCTGGACTGACTGGAGTTTACCACCTCAAGCCAAGAGCACCTGGTATCTTTTGTTCTGAATGATTTTGTGTTGCTTTTCATGATTCACCATTTTGATAACTTGGAAGGTTACTTCAGCATAGTAGCCCATTATTTGTTTACGGTTTTGATATTGTCCGGGATGAGAAGCAACACACCGTTAATATTCTGGACAAAAAACATTAATTTACGAAAACTCCATGAATAAAGCGCAGAGTGTCAAAAACTTTCTGCTGACCATGGAAAAATGACAGAGAGCACTAGAAAGGAACACTAGAAAGGAGCAGTCCTTGGAGCGCATATCTCTGTCAGGCTGGGTGGCCTATACACAGGGCTGTGTAATAGTGGGCCAGGACCCGACGGCAGGACCCGGAGGATGCCCCCTATGGGCAGATGTGAAAGCGCTTTTGGAGGTGCACTCTATATCACATAAAATAACGTGATTCCAATTTGGGGTTGATTGGATCATGTTATAAGCCTTTTTTTTTATATGCCCCTCCCACTAATTTTGGAAGCCAATTACAGGCAGACAGTATGGAATATCAAAAAGCTGTTTGATTGTCATTGTCACATGACTCCCGAGATCATGTGTACCAAATGTGGCGAAGATTGATTTAAAAAACATCATGTATCTGCAACAAACAAACACTGACATTTGTAACATTTGTGGCACCCCATATAAGTCATTCAATAGATTCCTTGGGGTCCAAGGAATCACTTTAAAGGTAAAGTAGGCTGGTATTGGTCAAACAGTTTGAGAATTAGCTGAGGAGTAACACGCACACGCACACACACACACACACACACACACACACACACACACACACACACACACACACACACACACACACACAATATGCCTGCAATAGCAGATGTAACCACTTTTGTCCCTATTCTAGGGTGCATTCGGTGAAAATAGCAGATCTACAACCTCACTGAACAGCTATAACTTCCGCAAAGATATTTAGTTTCGAGGGGAAAAAGGAGTGGACCTACTGTAGTATCCCTTGGGGACTCCGGTCAATAACGTACTGTATATAGCCTGGGGTTTAAGTGCTTAAGCCACACTAACACCATGGACATCTAGCTTTCATGAGCAAGTCAATGTGGCTAGCACGTGAGCCTGTGTGTTTACGTTTAGCTGTGTACTGTTGTTCAAAAAAATTTGTTTCTATTTCAATAATCCCAAATTGGGATGATATGTAGCTGAGTGGTTATGGTGCATACAGTAGATCATGAGCGCAATGCCCTGATCAGCCAGTCCCCGGTTTGATTCCCAGCCGGCCGGATCATTTGCCAAATGTCATTCCCCTCCCATCTTGTCACTGTCCAATAAAGGCTTCACCCCCCCCCCCCCCCCCACCACCACCATTTTCCCTTTTCCCTCTAAATTATCCTCACTTGAACCTTCCTGCCACTGTCTAGTGCGTCTCTTGGCAGACTACAACCATAGGCAGTGCAGATGTGCACAGAAGCTTCTCAGTGGTAAGCTGGTTGTTAGAGCTATAAACCTCCATGTTCAAAGCCCCATCAGCAATCCTGTTTTCCTTGCCTCAATTAGAACTGACTCTAAAACAACCCTAGAAGACAACCTTTTCGCACTTTGGATATTGTATTTTGTCAGGGAAGCGAGTCATTTTGGTGTCATAGAATATCTAAATGTATACCAGACATTCAATCAGTCATTATGGCAATTGTTCCTCAACACGCTAAAGTAAAATGCGATAACATAACATCACCATGAAAGCTGCCACGACTGAAGCGTCTTTTGGCTTGAAAAATAGGAGGAGAAGTCATGGTTTAAGTAGACATATAAACCAACAAATGACAACTTTAACCCCACTGATCTCGGATGCATATTAACAGTAACAACAGCTGTATTCTCATCAACATTTTGAGGGACCTCAGTTTCCCCACACAAAATATGTCACTTATTTCTCACACTCTTTCTCTTTGTCTCACTTTCGTCCCGCCATTCCTTCACTCCCATCAATCATCCTTCAAGTCTTGCACTTACGAGATGAACACTGATGATTCACGTTAGAAAAATAATGATATGTGCAAAGTGGTCACACATAGGTTATGATGATGTCCTTTACAATAAAAAATAAAAACGTTGAGCCCCACACCTCAGTAAACCCTCTATGCTGTATCACATATTATTATTTCCCACCTAGCCCATTATCATCATCCCCAGAGATGGTGATAGGCTAGGTGGGAAATACTAATTGTCATGTTGAACATCAATGGAACACATACATGCAAGCACATAGCCTTGCCTACAGATGTGCACGCATGCATGAACACAGGCAAGTATAGCTACACTCAGATCTGTGTGTATGAGTTGTGAAATGTTGCTTAATAATACCCAGAGAGTCAGAGACACCTCAGCCTTCAGTCCCAAAGATCTTTTTATGTCATCCTTTTAGCCCAAGTGTTACTGTAGCCTACTTCCATGCTGTTTACATCTTTACTAATAAAGTATTCAATCAATCAATAAAACAAGTCAAAGTGAGCTACATTTAGGATTAAGTAGCTAGTCTAAAAACAAGTGAGACTTTATTCTTTCCTTTTGTTATATAGTCAGGCAACTTTAAAATCTACCAAACATGTAGTCTACAAATTGTGCAAACTGTAGAATATTATCAAAATTCGAATTAGTAGGTTAAATATCAAATCATATTCAACATGTAGCCAATCAGTCTTTTATGTTTTTTTTGTATTTAGTAATTTTATTCTACATGATGTAGCATGCATTGATAAGTGAAGTCAAATCTAATATAATATAGGCCTACCTCTGAAGAGCAGGGTGATCCAAATATAGAATCCAACTGGACCGAGTCCCCAAAACTTCGGACACCGCATCCTGGCACCGTTCACCCGGACTCCAGCTCCCTCAGTGTGGGATAGAGAGGCTTGGCTGTGGTGTGAACATTTGTCTGTAAAAAGGAGGAGGGGAGAGAGAGGCGTATGATGATACAGACAGAATGAGTGAGGAGTAGTTAAGATGTGCGCGTTCACGCTTAAACAGTCCCCTTAAGCAAATCGCCCAGTACCAGTGAAGCACGCAAAACAACAGGCATGTGCCCACAGTGCCTGCTACAACAACGCATAATAGTTATAGAATAAACGTAGCCTATTGAAAGTCGCGATTTGAAGTGGGATTCGAGACTTTAATATCACCAGTGGTCCGGGGACCACCAGTGGTCCTTGAGGGGGTTCCAGGTGGTCCCCAGCTAAATGATGGAGAGTTGGTGTCAGGATCTGCGTTCTGTCTTGTTTTTGAAGTGTTTTTGAAGTGTTTCTGGTACCTTATACTGTTGTATCGTTCCTATTGTTTCCTGTTCTCCTTGTAGTTTTATTTTGTAGTGATGTCCTAGTGTTTTCCTGTCTGCCCTAGTTAGCCTACTGTTTCATGTCCTGTCTCACCTCTGTGATTATTAGTTATCTCCACCTGTGTCCTTAGTCGGAGTCCCTTAACCAATTGTGTCTTAATTTTCTGTTGAGTTCACCTTGTCCTGTTATCCTCATGTGTATTTAATCCCTGTGTTTGAACGTGTTCTTTGTTGGATTAATATTGTAAACTGTGTTCTTCTGTGATGTCCTGCAATTCAATGTTTCGCTATTAAACCCCCTGTAAAGTCGGATTTTGTCTTGAGTATGCATTTGGGTCCTAAACCGTCAGTCCTGACAGTTGGTGACCAAATGGACCCTTATTAGATCTTTAACTCTTGAGAGCATAAAATGAGTTTATTTTATAAATTATTTTAATGAGATTATTGAGAGCGTAAAATGAAACCAAATGGACCCGTAGCCTAAGGGATGTTAAACATCTGCATTACCTAAATACAGAATTATTATTTTGATCATTGTTTGCCTGTTATCTCTCCTATGGTAGGCCTACCACACCAACACAGCATGTAGCCTAATTGTGGACAAAATATCCAACGATAACAAAATATTCTAAGTTTTGGGTCTGGGAGTCTAAATCTCATCAAACGGTGATCCGTGGCTCAAATGCCGAATAAATAATGGACTTCTATATGAAAATGGTTGAAAACCACTTCCCTGAGCGAATAGCCTAATACCATTGGGGAGCGCACAGCAACAGGCATGTGTGCAGTGCCTGCTATACAACACTTAATAATTATAGAATAAACGTAGCCTATTGAAAGTCGCGATTTGAAGTGGGATTCCAGACTTGAATGTCGTATACTTGCAGTGGTGGAAAAAAGTACAAAACAAATGACTTAAGTAAAAAGGAAAATGCATGTTTCTAAAAACAACTATGCACAAAATAGCATCCCCTCGTGCAGTCGCACTAATGAACAAACATCTTGCCTGCACCAGTGGAAAGTCTATGTATCCTGCACCTATCCTGCACCTGCACTCCGGCCTACTTTTCTTGGACTTAAAGGCCTACGTGCAATATCCAAATACAGTGCAGGGCAACATATTCTGTATAGATTCTCTAAATAAGCTTGCAAAACAGTCAGGATGATCCTGCACTTGTGGTAATGCCTGGCTCATCAGAAAGTAGCATTATTGTCTTGGGTGAGTAGAGGTCGGCAGTCGGCACTCGGCAGAGGAGATAGCCTACCAAATAAATAAATAAATAGTCCACATACTGAGATCAATGCAAAAATGTTGTCTTTAATTTAGGACATCTGTGCTGTCAAACGGCTGCTTAAGTGCAAAAAAATAATAAATAAAGTAAATTTAAAAAGCAGCAAACGTAGCATAGCTTTATAGGCTAGGCCTATACAATTCTTCACTTGAGCACCGTTTGACACGTCTTAAAATAAATACATTTAATCACCATGGAGTGTACTGTTTTTGGCTGACTTTCTACCCGTGGTTTGCGAGTCCTGCTGTCCTCCTATTCCACTTCCACAGGGCCTGAAACACAGGGGTGCAAGACACAGATTTAACATCCATCAGTAAATTGTAGTGAATTTGGTCATCGGTCATCATCAATATATTTTCCCGTGCTTCTTATTTCTGTGCAAGCCTGACTCAAATGACCTATTTAT
>NC_137622.1:22295032-22317532 GCF_963280865.1 Gymnoscopelus braueri
TCTATGAATTATGTCTTGTTGTTCTATGGTCACCATTGTCCTGCCCACAGCAGCAGCAGCAGCAGCAGCAGCAGGACTTTAAGGATAATAATAAATAATAATGATACATTTTATTTGTAATGCACTTTTCATTCACAAGGAATCTCAGAGTGCCACATGGTAAAAACCCATCATCAATCATATAAGGTTAAAAAAGCAGGGTTTAAAAACAGATGTGGCTAAACAACAATTCAACACGAAAATGCCCTCAGAAACAAAAAAGTCTTCAGGCCTATTTTAAAAGAGTCCAGGGTCTGTGGTGCTCTCAGATCAATAGGAAGGCTGTTCCACAGGCGAGGCCCGGTCCCCCATAGTACAGTACATAGATTGGTACCAGGGACATCGAGGAGGAATCTGCTCGTAGATCTGAGGGTGCGGGTGGACGTTTGAGGAGGCTTAATTAGTTTCTGTAGGTAGGGAGGGGCATGTCCATTTATGCAGTTGTGAGTGATTAGTAGGACATTACGCACTCTCATTAGGATCCTGGCAGTGCTGTTTTGGATGTATTGCAGCTTCTGAATACTCTTGCCAGGAATCCCAATGAAGAGTGCGTTGCAGTAGTCCAGTCTAGAGGAGACAAAGGGATGGACAAGCTTCTCTGCATCTGACAGGGTTAGAAGGGGGCAGAGTTTGGAGATGTTTTTGAGATGATAGAATGCAGTTCTGCACAGATGATTATGGTCATTGAAAGTCAGGTGAGGATCGAATTTAACACCCAAGTTTGTGACTGAGGAGGAGAAGGGGATGACCTGACCGTCGAAGGTGAGATGAGATATGGGGCATGAGTCATGACTGGACCTGGTGTGATGTGCCAACAAGGAGAGCTTAAGTTTTGTTGCTGTTTAACTGAAGGAAGTTGTTGCTTGTCCGTGCCTTTATCTCCTCATATCTAACATTTGAAAGTGGAACCTTTTACTCCGTGAATTCCATTTTGAAACTAGGAAAGGGCACTCATTGGAGCACAGGTCTTCGCCCCAAGGCTGTGTCATTACAGCCGGTAGGACACGGGGAAGCTGTGGAGGGAACTACATTTTGATTGTATGACCTACAGTTCAAGAGCTATAGGCCAAAATGTAAAGTGCCCTGGTATAGCACCACCATGAGGTCGATTGGAAAAATGTGGGATGGAGTGTCTTTCTTGGCCTCCTGGGAGTGTATATGCAAAGATTGATGCCGATCAGTCCAGCTGTGTCCCAGATTAGCTGTGCACAGTCGGACACATACACATGGACAGTTGGACACATGGACACACAGACACATGGAGAGGGGCAAAAACATTGTCTTCGCCTCCTGGTCTGTCGACCTAGTGAAAACAATGAACGTCTTAAGCCTTCAATAGCATTAAAACCTTATTTCCGTTACTGAAATGAAATATGGTGTTAATGCTCTGAATGCTGATGAAATATAGTGACAAATGTAAGCCACAGCAGTAGTGCAAACATTGGACGAAGCCATTCATAAAGCAGTGTACATGTTTGGACCAAAAGAAACATGGGCTAAGATAACCCACATGCTGCCCTTTATTTTAGACGCTGAGAAAGTGCATAGTTGCAGACACAGCACATTATGTCAAGCAATATCTGTGCTAAGTATACCACCCAGTGGTGTAAGCGTGCATGTACACATAACCAGTTTCATTTCCACATCTTAACAGTAAGACAGAATGAACTCAGTGATTCCAACACAACAAAATCCTCGGTGTTAATTCAACCCTTTCGGGTAAATTTTTACACTCTCAGAGTTAAATTAACGCAGGATTTTACTTTGTGTGCATCAGTGTTGATGGACTGTTAATTGACCATGTATATATTCACCCATACTCATTGTTGATAGTATACGTATTAACTTATTTAATTTTTTTTAAATCTTGGTTTGCTTCTTGACTCTTACTCTAGCTGTGACTAAACAGTCGAAGAATGCTGGCACTAAGATACATGGTTTCCTAGACCTAGAGTAGCAAACTTGTTGCTTGATGCCCAATTGCCCATCCTGCCTTCTGCCTCCCGACGTTCTTGTTCTTGTTCTTGTTCACCTCACACCAAACTGTAAGATTCTGGAAGTCAGGAGGCACTTTTGGACGCTCAGTCTGCAGATAAACTGCTGCAAGTCACGATTCAGGTAAATCACAGCATTTTGGATTGTTTTTTACACAGGATTCAGTTACAGTTAAATAAGAGACTGATTATTTCTCAAATGAGCGCATTGTCACTATTCAGTACAGTTGCACAGTGAATGTAATGTACACACACTATTATTTTTCATTTGTTTTATCATTTGCATTTAGAGACATGAAATTTGTAATTCTACTTGCTCTATTGAGTGGAAAGTAAATCCTGTGTCTGGCTTTGTGTGCCTTGTTTAAGCTTGTTGGAAAGTTACTCTAATTCAGACATGTAGGGTATAATTTTTGCCTTACAGACTGTAATTTCATTGGCATTGCTATTTATTCTACAACTACAATTCAAGATGTGCAAAAGGTTTTTGAACAGAAATGGCTTTTATGTATTACAAACATCTTTCTGAGTGATTCAACAAGAGTAAATCTTCCCAAAATGTGTTTTCATGGTAGCCTACTTTATTTAGACCTTTGGGATTTGGTTGTTTGTATTTGGCCATCAGCCCCATCTGAACTTTCTTTTGCATGTTGGTGGGAGGAGGCTGAGCCAGGTTAAATCAGGTTTTGGGAGGATGGGATTACCATAAATATGGCAAAATTATCTTTTTCCACAATCATTTTATTTCAATATATCAAAATTAGCATGTGGGTGTAGTGCTAAAAATGTTTTGTTAGATCTTGAGCATAAAAATAAAATCTATTTCCCATGGCTTAATGTATAAACCATTCAAGTTACAATATTTGTAATGAGATTGCTAGTTGCAATGTAATCCATTTGTTCCAGTGAAGCTGGCTTGATTTATTTTTTACTTCTCCCCCCCCTGCTTTTGTCTGTGTCAACAGGGGTTTTTGCAGCCCCATTCATGAAGGAAAAGGAGGCAAAGCGATTTATCAGACTGAGGAGAGATGCAGGATCCTACTGGGATCCCAACCACTCTCAGAACCATATATATATATATATATATATATATATATATATATATATATATATATATATATATACCATTCAAGAACAGGTATACAGATACACACATACAGTACTGTACCATTCAAGAACAGGTAAAAAAAAAAAAGAAAAAAAGAAAAGGTAAATTTGTACACTTAGCACTAACCTCAAGCTAACCTGAGTAATGATATGTAAACAAATCTACAATAACTTTAGTAATAAAACATATGTGCTTCCATTTATGCTATGGCTGTGTTTGTGATTGCACATTAAATATTGCTGTTTTAACATGTAAGCCAGCTAGAGAGAGTCAAGAGTCAGTCAAGAGAAAGGCTTTCCTAGCAGGGTGCTCTTTACTGTTTTCCTGTAAGGCTAATGAGTATTGGACAGCCCTGCGAACAGATGCCCAGTACTACATGGACATGGGTGCCTTGATGTTTGACCGCTCTGTAGCTACAGTACGTGAGGGAGATGTTAAAATAAGCCAGTAAATAAGCCAGGTAAAGCAGTTACGTACATATCTGTTTTTTGTTTCTTTTCTACTGTCTTTGTTGCAGTGAAAACAATAAGCTCTACATGGAGATGCTGCGTAATGCTCAAGCTCATCTGGACAGCCAGACTGGTGGACACTGATTATAACTACAGATACAGTATAATCACACAGTAGACAGTACAAATGTAGTTGATAGGACTGAAACGTCCCGCTTATAATGTGCTTTACAGCGAGAAACCGATGGAGCTTTGGGAATATTATAAGCTACAGTATATAAACTTGCTGCTTTTAGATTGAAATGAATTCATATTCTTATTCTCACGTTATCATATGTTTCAGAAGTATTAAGTAAGAGCAGAATTCCCACTGTGTGAGTATGATCAGCAAGTAATACTACAGACTAAATAGAGGTATGGTATTACTATGCATACATTAAAGATGACAAATACAATATAAAGTATTGCAAAGACATTTATTTGTGTGAGTGATTCATTCTGGACAACAAAACAATTGGTGTGGGGTTTGCTTGATCCATATAATGTAAAATTTGACCAGTCATGGAATCATCAGTTATTAAGGTAAAACAGCAGTTTTTACTATTTGCAAGATTTCACTACACTCTGACATCAAGTGGTTGAAACAAATTAAAAAAAACTACCTGTGTGACTGTGGAGCATCCAAAGCTACCGAATTTATTTTGTATTTAAGGTTCGTAAGGTACTGAAAGAGAGAAGAACAGTTTTCAACAGAGAAAAAAAAACAGACAAGAGTCAACAAGGACAGCAGCTCTGTAATGAGATCCCCAGACACAACTCCACAAATAGAACTCCAATCGACAAATCAGTGACCTTAAAGGCTGCCATCCCACTAACTCAGGCTAATAGTAAGTCTTCAAAGCTGTGTCATGATGCATAAGTCTGTTGTGACATCACATAATCAATATTCAAGGTAGTTTAGCTGTTGCTGGTTCCAAGCAAATTCAATTGCCTTCCCTTTTCACCTGCCACACGCTCCTCATAATGTCTCAGATCAGTCAGGTTCTCAACCCAAAATCTCAAAAGCTTCCGCAGCCCACCCAACAGACCAGCATATCGGCTGCCGTGTTAACCCTTTAAGACCTGAAGCCGATTCTATAAATGTCTTCTAAATCCCAACAGTTTTCTGCAATACGTATGTTTCTATGTCAGTGGCGCTCAAACCTTTTCATGTCAAGGACCCCCAAAACGATATGAATTTGGCCGCCGACCCCATCTCAAAACATTTTGTTCCAGGGACCCCCCAGAAGCAAAGATTTGAGTACAAAATACAAATGTTCGCTTTAAAGAATATATATTGAAAGATTTGCACAAAATGTCTCGATTTTTCAAAAATAGCAATTAATTTACTGTGTTCCAGCTCGGAGTTCCTATTTGTATCACAATGAAAACTCACTTTTAAAGGTTTTTAAATAAATAAAAAAACTTTTTATATTAATGTTAGATTATCATTAAAATCTTAGTGTTTTGCCAATTTTGAGGGGGCCCACCTGCAATATCCCCACGGCCCACCAGTGGGCCCTGGCCCACATGTTGAGAGAATCACTGTCTTAGATTGTGCTTCTATAGTGTGATAACTAGTGCAGTAATGTATGTCTGATGAGCAATATCAAACAAACCCTTCTTACTCTTTGCATTGTGACATCATTTGTATTTGTCTATCTATGCAGTTAATTTGAAGTAGTGAAGGAATACCTTAATGATGTTTGAATTTTAGAGGGCTATTTTTATTCACACTTTACACAAAAAAAGTGGCTTGTTAACAGTGTATATTTTTCACTGAAAGCAAGAGACTCGTTAATTACAAGCTAGCTTAGCTCAATTGTAGAATTTGAAAGGTAGCACCAATTATAATTCAAATGGTCAACATATTAAAAAAAGTATGCACTTTTGGGTTCCTGAGTGGCTATGAGCTGCTGTGTTCATCTGCATGTGAAGGTGGTGGGCTACAGTATGTGGTTATCTTGGTGAGTCTCCCTCATAAAATAGATTCTTAAAGGGTAAGACCACTTTGGTAGAGGTTTGGGTTGTGTGGTTACCTTGCCATGATGTAACTCCAAAGGTGGGCAAGAAATAAAAAATAATTGCTCCATTGATTAGAAATTGATAATTAAAAAATATGCTCCTCATTGACTTACATTGTATGGTAAAACAGCTCTCAAAGTCACTCTTTTAGCACATAAATGAACACAAACAAAGCTGATTCAGACAATATATAACATCACTAAACCCAGTACTGTTTGTTTTTTTAATAAAAATGTCAACTTCCTGTTGATTTTACTATTTGAAGATCTGGATCCGGATCCGCGGATCCAGTCCAGGTTTTCTACTTATTAGAAATGGCTAAATCAACAGGAAGTTAACATTTTTATTTAAAAAAAAAACAGTACTGGGTTTGGTGATGTTCTATATTGTCTGAATCAACTTTGTTTGCGTTCGTTTACGTGCTAAAATAGTGACTTTGAGAGCTGTTTCACCATACAATGTAAGTCAATGGGGAGCATATTTTGAATTATCAATTTCTAATCAATGGAGCAATTATTTTTTATTTCTTGTCCACCTTTGGAGTTACATCATGGCAAGGTAACTACACAACCCAAACCTCTACCAAAGTGGTCTTACCCTTTAAGTGGAGATCCTGGTTTGTCAAATAAAGGTTACATAAATATCTGTGACCGCTAGTTAGAGGGTGGATCTTCTTCAGTTGTGGTTGTAGGAGGGACTTTGAAGAAAATGGTCAGAGCTGGGGTAAAGATGAGGACGGTGCCAAGTACTGCCACAGTGAGGAAAGCCCACAGGAAGATCCTGTCCAACACCTGGGCCACAAATTTCCAATCTTGTACCACCTGGAAGAAATGTTAGAGAAAAAACTTAATGAGAGCTAAGATCACAAGCTATACACAGGATGTCATTCTGCTTTTAAATTACATCCTTGTAAGTGGGTTTGTCCATAGATGTACAGTAGCGACATGAATGCATGTCACTATTTCATTTATTAATTATTTAAATAGATAGACCTTTATTTATCCCATGCAAATTCAGTATGTCCCCTCATATCAAGGGGATATTAAATCCCCTTGATATGAGGGGGCTGCATACACTGCTGATCTCACATTCTAACATTATGCAACATTCCATCGATCCGTGATTGAGCAACAAACCTCACGAATGAAGTGCTCTTTGCGAATGTGTCTGCTGATGTAGCGAACGGAATAGGTTGCTTTCTCCATCATGGTAACCCAGGTGTCATCTTCCTTCCCCTCGGATGTAGCCTGTCCATGGGCCCCATTGCTGCCTCTCTGGCTTCCTCTGTGACCCCAGGACCGGGGCTTTGCCTCGGGACTCTCAGGAGCCAGCTCAGGGTAGTGGTAACGATCGATGTGACCTCGCATACAGAGCATTTTGGGAAGCTTCTGGAGGAAGAGGTTTCGGACCCAAGGGGACATGGGGTGGTATGTGGTCGAGGAGCGGTGGTGCACATTAATGACAAAGACAGTGACAATGATGGACAGAGTGACGAAGATCATGATGAAGAGCAGGTATTCTCCGATCAGGGGGATGACCTTGGAGGAGGAAGGGATGATCTCTTCTATGACAAGGAGGAACACAGTGAGCGACACCAGGACAGAGGTAGAGAGTGACAACTTCTCTCCCTCATCCGAGGGGAGGTAGAACACCAAGACGGTGAGAAAGGACAAACCCAAACAGGGGATGATGAGGAAGAGTGTGTAGAACAAGGGGAGCCTCTTTAGGATGAATGAGTAGGTGAGAAATGGGTATGAATACAAGCCATCCTTCCGCATCCCCTTGGCTCCAGTTGCGTTGAGGATTTGCCATTCCCCGTTGTCGAAGAAGTCCTTCCGGTCCACCTGGATGTCCATTAGATCCAGGTCCACCATGTTACCGTCATAGGTCCAGGAGCCAAACTTCATGGAGCAGTTCTGGCGGTCAAAGGGAAAGAACGTAACATCCATGGTGCAGGCAGACTTGTAGGTAGCAGGTGGTGTCCAGGTGATTGCCCCATTGTACTTGACAATGGCTTTAGTCATCAGGGAGCCCTCAAAACGACCATCAGCGCTTAAGAAAGGGGCATCAAAAGTCACAGTAATGTCATTCATCAATCATTTGATCATTATCATCAATCAAATCATTTGAGCATAATCCAAGACTTGAAAGACAATTATACATTAAAGGAGGATTCTTACTTCTCATAGAGGACTATGTCTGGAAGCCAGATGGTTTCAGAGGGAACTCTGATGGAGGTAATTCCAGCGTAGTCCTCCGGGTTCCATTGCAGCTTGTTATCAATCCATTCCTGGTGAAGGTAAACATAGTATCCATTTGATTCAGATTAGATTTTATAAAACGATACCTATCATGTACAGTATAATGTGGCTCGGAGGAAGAGTGGCTGTCTGTGAATTAGAAGCCCCCCTCCAGGCTTAGTGTTGAAGTGACCTTGAGTAAAACGCTGATCCCCAACCTCTCACTGAGCACTGTATTAATGGTTAGGAGGGGTAAATACAGAGGAAATCCATGTGATGATCCCAGAATGTCCCTCGACTTATATTGATCATGGCATCCCTTAATCTAGCCTTGAAATAGATAATCAAATAAATTCAAGTAAAAGCAAAGTAATACCATTCCCCTCCACTGAATAAATATCAGCATATTATTATGACAAGGATGTTAGGATTCCTAACTACTTGTTCCTTGTGTTGTTTCATTCTCAAGATGTGAAAGAAAGGCTATTTCTTATTTTCTTTTCTGTTCTTTTTCTTTTTGTAGAGACATTTTCACTGCTGGTTATTTGAACAAAAGACAATTTATTGGACTGCAAATATAATCACAATATATAATCGCATGCAAGTGAAAAAAAAGGCTGAATTATGTTCAGCACAGCTCATCTGTGCTGTGAATGCAACTTACTCATATTTGGCTACACTTTCAACAAAGGAATATAATATTGATATTGCCCTGTAGTTAAATAAAATTGTTGTAATGCGATTAATTTGTATGTACTTTGTTATGTTCCAAAGGTACAGTGTGACAGGAGATCAGTCATATTTTCGAATATGGCACCCTTTGAAAAAAACGTTTGGACACCCCTACACAGCTAAATCTAATTTTGTGTCTTGCATACCTGCCACAGCCAAACATTGGTAGTCATCAGCTGATTCTTCTCATCCTAAAGAGAAGGGAAAGAAGAGAGACACAAAATGGGGTGGGGAGGGGGGGGGGGCACACAAGGTACAGTAAGGTTACAGACAATTATGGCTGTAGCTTGATTGAAATTGGATGGAGTCTGTGGTAGGACATCATTTCCTTTTCAGGGGTATCGGGTTCATTCTCATTTGATTTTCTGCAATATCTCTTCCTGTTGAATTGCAATATCAAGGCAGATCCTTTGTTTACAATACATGGATATAACAGCATAAGCAGTGATGGGTTCAAGCTGGCCATCTATAATTATAGAATGCTGAGAGCATCGTGATTGTGATGGAAAACAGAGGTTTATTTCCACCAGAGACAGGGTAAGGGTTACTGTAGGTCAGACATGAGACAAGACAGATAGAGATAGATAGCCAGACAGAAGAATACATAGTGAAATGTGTGCTGCTCGATATAGCCCATTGGCAGACAGGAAAAATAAATGACACAGATGAACTCAGCAAGGGATCGAGACATTGACATTGCGAGGTGAACAGAGGGACAGAGTGAGTGAGTTGTGAGTGTTATTTGGCCTCGGCCAGCCGATCGCCTCAGCTGTCGGCCTGAGTTGGATGTCGTGGCGATCACACAAAGCAGAGGTGAACCATAATCTAATACCCAGCCTCACAGCAGCCTAAGGAGAACCAGGGGAGATGGATACTGCTTCTCTCTCTCTCTCTCTCTCTCTCTCTCTCTCTCTCTCTCTCTCCCTCTCTCTCTCTCTCTCTCTCTCTCTCTCTCTCTCTCTCTCTCTCTCTCTCTCTCTCTCTCTCTCTCTCTATATATATATATATATATATATATATACATACAGTATATATGAGATGAAATCTATGGTTAAATAAATAAGGCAAGTAAATGGTTCCCATGGACAATTTAGGATAAAATCCCAGTTCCATAAAATGATGTCATAATTGTATTCAAGCACCAAGATCAATCTGATTAAACTATTTTAGTCCATTGAAAATACACATCACCCAACTAAGCGAACCAGATCTGTCTAACCCTGCAGAGCCATAAAGACACAATACACTCTTTTTCTTCCTACATCCTATTGCAGCACAGCATGCATGCATTAAACTTAGGAGACCGAAGACTTGAATTTCAACTTCCGTGAGCTAGCTTGTAATTAATATTTCAGGCACTAAGAGCGACTATTCCATTATCATTCTGTGCTTTCTCTTCTCAAACACCTAAACCATCTTAACCTACAGTATCAGAGAGAGACTTTGAAATATTAAAGACAAGCCCCTGTGAGAAGGTGATAAAGAGGAATCTATTTCAGAACCCTGCATACTCAAAAAAAAACACTTTGCTGTGAGTCTGTGTGGTTTGGAGGAGCATTGGTTTTCAACCCCTCACGGACCGTTAGGGGGGTTCCAGGGGGTCCCCAAATAAATGATTGATAGTTAGGAACCAAATAGACCCTTATGGTGTACAAATAGATCCAAATGGAACCTTACGGGTCCATTTGGTTCTATTTGTACACTCTCAGATTTGAATTAACACTGAGGATTTTACTGTCTAGATTAGAGATCGAAAATGCATATCATTGAAATGTAAAAATAAAAGTTGAGAATCACTGGTTTGGAGAGTACTGCTAGTCAGAGTAGACAGTGACTACAAAATAGAGCAATGGTTCTTGAAGTGGGGTCCGGGGACCCTCAGGGGTCCTTGAGGGGGTTCCAGGTGGTCCACAACAAAATGAGTTAATAAAGCATCAAATTCAGTTTAACCACTTTAACCCTATACGCGTTGAGAGCTTGTGGATCAATTTTAAAAAAGGAGATTTTGTTTTTCTTTCTAATGTGGAATATATGTGAAACATTTTAAGATCCACTGCCAAATCTATATTAAATTTGGGGGTTGACATGAACAAGTTAGAGAACCACTGAAATAGAGTACTGCTAGTTTAACAGTTGTTTGGTATAGAGAAGGTTTCAGCACCAAGGACAGTGAGTACACAATAGAATATTGCTAATCTAACAGTTGGTTTCAGCACCCCGGACAGTGACTAGAAAATAGTGAGTACTGCTAGTCCAACAGCTGTTTAGGGTAAGAAGGTTTCAGCGCCATGGACAGTGACTATACACAATAGAGTACTATGGTAATGAATTCATGCCATGTGTGTCTATGGGTACAGGTGTCTGCGTCCTCACCACGTCCACCAGCTGTGAGATCTTAAGTCCAAAGCGTACTCTGATGGTGTCATTGGCGCGTTGGATGGGCCTGACCCAGCGCTGGTAACCCTGGAACAGGTTCCTCAGCAGGGCATCCTCCATCAGCGCCAGAGACACAAACTCAGCTGGAGCTGCAAGGACAGAGGAAGCAAGGAGGGAAGTGAGGGAGGGAGGGAGGGAAGGAGAGAGAGAGAGAGAGAGAGAGAGAGAGAGAGAGAGAGAGAGAGAGAGAGAGAGAGAGAGAGAGAGAGAGATCAGGGCGCACGACAAAGAGCAATTTTCAAAAAGTTATCCCTGCAGAACTCGACATTCCTAATCTTAACCTCAAGACACAAGGCACTTTGAGTGTCAGAATGCATATACTATGTTGAGCTATGCAGGGCTATTGTTCAATATCATGCAGATAGCAATTAGGGTTAGGAACGTTGGTGTGTATACAATACATGCACACATAAAGTACACACGACCACCATCAAAAACAAACCCCCCTCTCTCACACACACACACACACACACACACACTCACACACACACACACACACACACACACACACACACACACACACACACACACACACACACACACACACACACACACACACACACACACACACACACACACACACACACACACACACACTCTCACACACACACACACACACACACACACACACACACACACACACACACACACACACACACACACACACCATTAACTATTTCAATTGCAGAGCCACACAGACAATCTTGGCCTCTAAAATAAAAGAACTGGGGCTTGTGAGTACAATTAGGAGCACAATCAGGCACATTTTGCCTGATGAAGACAATTTTTTTCAAAAACAAGATCATTTCTTTTGTGTTCATTTATCCATTCGAGTGTACAAATGAAACCAAGTGGACTCGTAAGAGTCCATTTGGTTTTACTTGTACAAACTTGGTTTCAGAAAATGATTGTGTGTAGAGGTCACAGTGATGATGGACAATGGACGAGAAGTGACCTGAGTGGGATACAATAGCTCTAGAGTCTATAGACTCACTTTGGAGTCGTTCAGCCTCAGGTGGCCTGTCTTTGAAATGACAGACTCTGTGACACTAACAAGAAATGGCTAATGTCAGACGTGGGGGAAGTCAAGTCTATATCGTTGCTGTTGGGCAGAAATCTCTCATCTCCATATTCTAACTTTTTGTGTTTTTTCCTAAATTAATGCCCTACTTGATCATACTACAGTGTCACACAAAAGCATCAAAAGTAGCACATCCACAAGCTCGAGACGTGGCGCGAAGCGTCGCAGTCTGAGCTTGTTGAATTTGAATCCTGAAATGTTAATCCTGAAAAGTAACAGTTTTGGCAGCTTGGGCCATGCCCACTGGCTGGTGGTCAGGGGCTTGAGGATTATGAGGTTGTCCTCGTGTAAAGCAAAGCAGCTTGCTCAATCTCCTCCATTATAGGCAGTCGCTCTATTTGGAGGAGAAGGCGGCAGTGGCTCAGGGGTAGAGTGGCCAGGTAGAGTGAACTGGAAACCGCAAGGTTCCCAGTTCGATTCGTGTGAATGTCGGTGTGTGTGAATGGGTGAATGTAATGCACAATATATGTAAAGCGCTTTGGATAAAAGCGCTTTATAAATGCACCATTTATTTATTTACCAAGGCACTATCTGTATCCATAATTTTCCCGGTGTTGGTAATATGGCAGATGGAAGTGTATGACCTATGTTCTCTGTGAATGTGTCCATGTTTGTTGTTTTCTGTTGTTCACATTCTGTGAACTTGTTTGAAGCCATGCACTGACGCACATGTTATTTCAAGTATGTGTGTGTGTGTGTGTGTGTGTGTGTGTGTGTGTGTGTGCGTGCGTGCGTGCGTGCGTGCGTGCGTGCGTGCGTGCGTGCGTGCGTGTGCGTGTGTGTGTGTGTGTGTCAGAGATGGAGAGGGGGGGGAAGTCCACCTCCAAACATCTAATCAAATCCATATCTACAGCAACTGGCCCAAGACATTGATGACTGATGAGGTCTAAATAATGAGCAGTTTACTATCACAGTGGAAATAGCTGAGTTGGCCACCAGTCACTCATGATGAGCATGAATGTGGGTCTGAGCGAGAGGAAGGGAGGAGGATACTGACAGCTGGAGGCTGACATCTGACACCTGCTTCTCTTTGTTCCATCCTGTCAGAACCACGCTGGTCAGCAGAAACGGAGCGCGCGCACGTCTCTGGATACTTTATCCCATGCGGAGCAGCGGGACTGATTGCGCAATAGCCGGGTTTAACCACTTAAACCCGGTAACCGGAGTCCCTCAGGGCTCAATACTAGTGTCTGTGTTTCTGTTTTCTGTGTTTCTGTTATTGTGGGGGGGTCGATCTGCTATTTTCAGCGAAAGCTTTCCCCACAATATTACCGGTGATGGGGTTTAAGTGGTTTTAATGTGCACCTTGTCATGATAACATACAGTTATTAAGGTGAATGTATGCGAGAATGTACACATCTCTAAACCTCCAACAAGAAATTAAATGTAGACTGTGATTTTCGAGAGCACGATTAAAGTGCTGTTGCCTCTTCAAGGTATTTAAGTTTTGCACAAGGAAAACGTGGAACAGATGGATGTTGGTTATCTTACCTGGGATGATAGCGAGGCAAAGCGGGGAGAACAGCGACAGGACGAGGCAGGCGATCCGTAACTTCATGATGATGTTGGCTTTCGTCGGCTAGAAGACAAGACACCCCCTATATTCACGCAAGAAACGGGTGCACATTTTCAACACCCCTATAGTAGACACATAGAGGTTATACGACTGAACCAAATGAACCGTAACACCCTAGAACCATGCGTAAAGCGTGCTCCAAAATCTTCCCTTCACGAGCGCAGGGACTCCCATGTGTGGAGACGCAGTGGCCACAAAGCGACGCGCCACGGCCGCTGTCCACACAGTGTCCACACCGCTGCAGCGCGCAGCGGAGCGGACGGGAACGGAGGAGGGTGGTGATGGGAGGAGGATGAAGAGGGATGAAGAGGAGGAGGGATGATCATGAGGAGGGCTGATGAGATGAAAAACGATGCCCGCGGGGTGGGGCCGGGGCGGGAGCTCACGTGGAGTTTGAAACGCAATCCTTCACCAATCAAAGAACCGAGCCCTGCTACCACACTGCTGGACTTGTGCACGCATGGGATCAAGAGAGTAGCCTATAGGATAGCCTACTCTCTGGATTTATTGTACTGTCTGGAAACTCCGGTCTATTTGTTTCATTTGTGTTGCTCATTGATTGATTGATTGATTTATTTATTGATTGATTGCCAGTTGCGAATTACAACCACCTGTAAGTGCTCTTTTAGAGCGGTTTTGAAGGAGAGTAAGGATTCACACTTTTGTATGACTGTTGTATAGGGAATTCCACATTTTGGTGGCATAGCAGTAGGGAATTTAACCCCTTGTTTGAGCCAAATCTGTGTTGAACGTGATTTATGGAGCTCCCTCTGGTGTTGTGTTTGTGGACGTCTTTGACGTTTTTGAAGTAGTTTGACAGGTACAACATGGGTGTCTTTGTCGTGTAGTGTATCTTGTAGACCAGGCCCATCGCAAGTTGCTGTACTCTGTCCTCTACCCTGAGCCATCCCACCTAAGCAAAATTAGCAGGGGTTAAATGAGTTGTAGGTGTGAAGTAGCCTGACCAGTTTGTTTTGGGATGTCTGGAGCCTTGTTTTTAAGGCCTTTGTTGTGCTATGATACCATGAGGTGCATGCATAGTCATAGTAGTGACATTGGATGAGTGCTCCTGCTAGAGTCCTCAATGTATTCCTACTGCATGTATTAATACTACGTCTACTGCACATACTAATGTAATCTCTTAAAACGAGATAGGCCTACACACAACGGGAGGGGGGATTTAATAGGAATGTGAGGGGAAATCAAATTAGTGCTGAATAGATATAACTATTCAGCACTAATTTGACCAGAGTCTAAAAACCTTCGAATGTGCCGTGATGGATGTTGAGTTCGGTTCATTTGCACGATGGGTCCACTGGAGGGCGCACATAGCAGTAAAAGTCCTGACCATGCGAGCACGCTCTGCCACATGTTCACTTCTGAAAGGTGTGTGGAAACTGAAACACTGTAGTTAGTGCAACGTCCACTTCAATGTATAGCACAGTGATAAACGAGTCTGGTGCAATGTAAACATAAATGTGGAAAAGTGTCTGGAAAATAAGATTATTAATTGTACCTTAGGTCTACTTTTTTACTGCTCATTCAACCCAATAATTCATTCCACCACCAGGTTGAAGACTGTCAGGTACAGCAGTAGGCTATCCATGCAGCTCTCTCTCTCTCTCAGTCATCCTACAGTATGCAATTAAACTATGCTATTGTTTTTTTTAATATATATTCACTTAAAGAATAGTCCAATTGGTAAAGAGAATCCCCTGAAAACATAATCAACCTCCCAAGTTGTTGCTGAATTCAGGGACAAATTCCTAATTATAGCAATAAGTGAATGTGCAGGTTTCTTCAGTTTGCTTTAAAAGACCCCCTCCCCCACAGGCACATGTTTCCAGTTATCCAATTCCAGCCATATGCTATAAAGGGTTGGGAGCATATGTGTCTATGTGCATTCATGTGTGTCTCACAGAGTGACAGAATGAGGAAGAGTGAGTGAACAACAGGTTGCACAGTCACATGGGAACATTATCAAACATGATGTGCACTTTGGGATTCGGGTGGCATTGTCACAATCACAGCCCCTGTTGAGTCCCTGATGTGACTGTTTAGCCACTGAGTATGCCTCTGCCCCTCCCTTGCCCTGCTGCTATTTCCTCTCAGCCAATCTCCTACTCTCCCTTCTACCTGAGGCCAAGAGTCTGATTGCCCTGAGTGCTGTCACCTGTGAGTACCAGCTGAGTCTGGTTGGGTTACAAGCTCCTGACACTATAAAGACTTTGTTTTTCAGTGAGTATAGTGCTGGGTCATAAGTTTAGTGTCAGGGCCTGTTTGTCAGTCATATTCTGAGTTATGATAAAGTGTTATGATTGTATTTTGTGTGCTGTTGTAGTTACTCTATGTATTTAAGTAAAGTCTGTTAGCTGCATCACTTTTGTCTCCAGGATTTGGTTTGAGTTCTTGAGTTCCTGCATTTGGGTCCTACGCCTCTTGTTCCTGACATGTATAACTCCCAGTGCAACCAGGCTGAATGTTCAAACAGCAAGGTGCCTGGGTGGTCACTGTGTGTCCGCACACATGTTGTATGAAGAAGGGAGGAATCATTGAGAGAAAGGAATCATAACTCAGCCAAATACACTCCTGATTCACTTTGTTTAACAGTTGTGTTGCTCTCTTCGTCAGTTTGAAATTGAATCCATTCGAAGCAAGGCTTTGGACCCTGAGTAGAAGTTTTATTTTATGATATGGTGTGTCATTCCAGGCAAAAAGACAAATGCGGAGATCAATTAGGTCTACCACCTGAGCGTCTGAGTTGCATCAGTTATCTATTTCAAAATTGCATCTAGGCCTTAGTGAGACTACGACTGTAGACTTCGTTTCCGCATTTAGAAATTGTTTTGGGTTCAGAAATGTCGACATTCTATGTATCCACGGGTTGCAGAAATGTAAAATGCATGCCTAAGATTTTCTCTGGCAATTGGATTGTGGGTGAGCCAATGGTTTAAGCAGTGCAGCAGAGTGCCCGGGTGCAAAAAGGGTTGTTGGCTACCAGGCTACAGTCACCTGGGTTTTGCTCTCTGCCATGCTATATAGGTTCTACTGTACAGCCAGATGGAAATAGCCACATTGACTATTCCACACCAGGTGCAAAAAGCATTGTTGGCTACTCATACCTGGGTGCTAATAGTATCTTTAATCACTAAGTAAATTACTTTAAGGGAATGATCACACTAATAAGGACAACATCATTCACATAAACATGCACACATTACCTGTAACTCACACTGGCACGAAGTGCACATTTTCTGTTTTGTATTTTTATTCCTCTCTCTTTCTCTGTCCATCTCTACGAGTGGATGTAGCGGGGATAAAGGCAGGCTGATTATCACAATGAAATTATTCTGATTTTCCGCTCCACTTGGAGCCGGAGGCCGCACAGCTGCTGCCTCAGAGAGGCTTCCCGTTCATTCGGCGCCCGCCTCGCCTCTAATCATTCGGAAACGGGAATTCTCGGGGGCTAGAAACCTGCACGCCGGTCCCCTTCCTGGGCAAATATGGGCAGCTGCTGTATGTGTGTGTCTGTGACAGAGAGAGAGAGAGAGAATAATGCTCAATTTATGCTCTGTCATACAATATAGTATAAATCATGCTTGAGAGATATCATGTGCATGTATGTGTTTGTGTGTGTGCGTCTGTATCAACCATAGTGTTAAAGCAACACTATACATTGCCAGTGATTGTTTGCCATTATATCTGTGCATTACTATATCTCAGTGCCTCTATGATCATACTGCTTGCTGTTGTGGCTGCTTCAATGTTTCTTTTTTGTTTTCTTTGCTCCTGTAGAGTGGAGCTAACTGTACGCACATCGACAATGGGTGCTGGGTTAAAAGCATATCAACATTTAAAACATGGGTCTTCGACAGGGGGTTCGTGACCCCTAGGAGAGTTACTACAGGGGGCCGCCAAATCTTTGTGCGATAGGACCTTTCTTTTTTAACCACTTATCATCCATATTCTGGGGAGAATATTCACCAGAAATAGCAGATCTGCAAGCTCACGTGTCACAGCTTGTGACGCATTGTGAGGCTGTTGAGATTTGATAATAAAGAGCACACCAAGTACAGAGCTGACAGGTCAGGTTTACTGACAGTTTATTAGTCAAATGTCTGAAAACACATTAACATGAAGCCAACATATTAATAGAAAAGATAATGTGCAAACAAACATTAATTTACACAACACTGATGATAGTGCTGTCAAACAAGTCTATGAGTATGACTGTGTGTGTGTGTGTGTGTGTGTGTGTGTGTGTGTGTGTGAGTGTGAGTGTGAGTGTGTGTGAGTGTGTGTGTGTGCCGACATTTAGCAATTTCTTCAAAAGACTCTTTTTGCTACTACTACAGAGTTTGATGCAAATCGCTTTAAATGATCTCTAGAGTCATGCGATTAAAAAGTTATCATTCAATTCAGATGTTTCAGATATTCCATTCTGATTGGATATAATTGCCTTCCAAAGTTTGTTGGTGGGGCCTTTTTGACAAAATAATTAAAAAATCGGTTTGAGTTTCAATGGAAAGCTCAAAGTCAATGGTATAATTTTGGCTAATGCTATTACTGTACTAAATGCTGCCTCAAGTGCTTTAAGTTCCCCCAATGTACCGTTAACTTTTAGATTTGAAGTTTGGCAAAGGATCTGAAAAAGTCTACTGATTGTAAACTCCCATAGAGCAAAACGGTTGGAAAGACTTACTGTAAGACCAGTAAACAAAGACTAAGAGCAAATTGTGTCTCAAAGAATATTATCAGAAAAGCGCAAAGGAAGCAGCAAGGTGGTAGGAGAGGAAAGAGAGAGTAAGTATAGCCTAATTCATAGCTACTGCACTGTACAAATATAGATTAGGCTTAAGAAGGATTAAGAGCAAATGGCCACTCAGCATCTGGACTGTGCCCTGCAATGGACAGAGGACTTTGGGGTCAGAGGTCAACTGTGGGTGAGTGAAGTAGTAGAAAAAATGCTGGGATGGCAGTTGGGAGATAATATCACTCTGCAGACTTAAAGACCCACATACGCATGCACGCACACACACACACACACACACACACACACACACACACACACACACACACACACACACACACACACACACACACACGCACGAACACACACACACACACACACACACACACACACACACACACACACACACACACACACACACACACACACACACACACACACACACACACACACACACACAGGTGCACACAGACAGTTATCAATAATGACACAGGGAGACAATTGCACACATACAGTACAAATAATTGTAATCCTATTACAATCACATGTCTTTCTTCACATAGCACTTGTGTTTTGTGCTCATTTTTGTGTCATTCACTGGCTATCTTGCAGATGCTGAGAGACAGAATGTTAAGTCTGGTTTGCTTGCTCATGTTTTGAAACATTATGTTTTCTTATCTAATCACCCTTATCTAATCTTCAGCTGAAACACATGTTCATTATGTTCATAGGTGTGTGTGTGTGTGTGTGTGTGTGTGTGTGTGTGTGTGTGTGTGTGTGTGTGTGTGTGTGTGCCCGTGCGTGCGTGCGTGCGTGCGTGCGTGCGTGCGTGCGTGCGTGGGTGCGTGCGTGCGTGCGTGCGTGCTTGCACATCCTCATGGCTGTTGACAAAGTGTGTATTAAATCTGTTGCCCCAAACATCAAAACATGCTGTCATCGGATATGAATCAGCTGTGTTGTCTGCCTGTGGGTTTGAATGCAGGTGTGTGGGTGCATGCACCTGTGCATGTAAATTACAGTGTGCCTGGTTGTGTGTACGTGTGTGTGTGTGTGTGTGTGTGTGTGTGTGTGTGTGTGTGTGTGTCAAGTGATCATCAAAGTATAAAGGCTGTAACGTCTTTTTAAATGTGTTAGACCAGTATTTAAACTGTGGGACATGTCAGTGAAATAATAATAAGAAATATTAACATTTTATGAAAGCAAAAACGGATCAGGTGAAAAAAATAAGATTAAAGATGAATTATGCAAAAAAGATGCAACTGCAAGTGTATTATCTTTAGACAGTATGCATTTAGTTGGATAATGCTGAAACTCTAGTTAGTGATGTTTGCGCTTTAACCCAATGACAATTAAAATGCTCCTTGCCGTAAGCACCTTCTGTTGTTTCACTAAAATGCTCTCTTTTAGAGAAAAAAAAAGTCTCAGACAATGTTTGTCCATCCTTTCATTAATATTCAGCAGTGAGTAAATTTAGAACCTGCTCTTTGTGAGCATTTGTGTGTATGCAATTTTGTGTGTGTGTGTGTGTGTGTGTGTGTGTGTGTGTGTGTGTGTGTGTGTGTGTGTGTGTGTGTGTGTGTGTGTGTGTGTGTGTGTGTGTGTGTGTGAGAGAGAGAGAGCATGCCTGCTTGCACTCACGAATCAGAAATGTATGTCTGTGCATGTGATTGTCTACTCAGTGACTTATGTACATGTGTGTGTGTGTGTGTGTGTGTGTGTGTGTGTGTGTGTGTGTGTGTGTGTGTGTGTGTGTGTGTGTGTGTGTGTGTGTGTGTGTGTGTGTGTGTGTGTGTGTGTGTGTGTGTGTGTGTGTGTGTGCATCCATGTATGTGTGGGTGTGTTCGTGTGTGCATGTGTCTTCACAAGGCTCACATTGGAATGAATTATTTAACGGAAAGTCTCCTTCACTTAGCCATGGTCGACTAACCCCAAGCACATACCGTTCTGCTCCTGCCAGCATGGGAGACCATACCGTAACTCACCATCCTACCATATACCCTTCTACCCTCTGCCAACTGCCAACCCCTCCCTGCGCTGACCAGCTTACTGCACATGGCCCATGTCTGCTCCCAGGACCATCGGTGTAAACATTCTCAACCACATTCTCCCTAGTGTCCCTATGCTGGTGAACGTTCTGCAAAATAGCAGAGCGCTCCACATTGCGACGAGGGAAAAAGTAGGGGGCTTAGTATAACCCCTGGGAGACCCTTGTTAAGACAGTATACGGTTTAAGTGGTTAACTGAGAGTGTGGAAATTGGTCAATTTTTACACACTCTCTGAGTTAAATAAACTCTTAGGATTTCCGGGTCCACTCAGCTAGCCCTGAAAGCAGATAGACCGGTCCAGAAAGCAGTGAGGGAGAGAGAGGGAAGGCTTCCAGAGAGGTAAAGTAAGGGAGGAAGAGGGAACGTGGGAGGGAGTTAAAAGAAGAAAGAGGATCGTTGGGAGGAGGGACAGACTTCCGGAAATGGAGGTTGAAATGGAGAAATCAGATTAAAAGAGGAGGCTTAGAGGAGGAGAGGGAGGATGTGAAGCTCTGCGTTGAGCAGAATCACGTCAGACTCCCCAAGTTAGTAAAATCACAGAATAGGATCTTATGAAAGGATTAAATATATGAGGCCCCTAAAAGGATCATCTCTCCTCACTCTGTGTGTGTGTGTGTGTGTGTGTGTGTGTGTGTGTGTGTGTGTGTGTGTGTGTGTGTGTGTGTGTGTGTGTGTGTGTGTGTGTGTGTGTGTGTGTGTGTGTGTGTGTGTGTGTGTGTGTGTGTGTGTGTGTGTGTGTGTGTGCGTGCGTGCGTGCGTGCGTGCGTGCGTGCGTGCGTGCGTGTGTGTGTGTGTGCGTGTGTGAAAGAATGAGTAAGTGTACACACAGACACACAGAGTTGGCGACAAGTCCTCTCTGCTATCCAGGAGTTGGATTTGAGTTGTCAGCGTCACCAGTGAAGAATCATGTAAAATATTCATCCATGTGCATAACTTAATAATGTATTATCCCTCCACTTAGCATGTTGTGCTGTGCTCTGTCCCAAGCCTCACGTCAAGTCATCACCACTGAGCACATCAGGCATAATCATTAAAGAAAGATTCACAGGACTGAATTGCTGACGTCGGTCTAAATTCTATTTTTATTTTACTTTTTATTAAGAGAAGTGCTCACCAAATAGACGGGTAGTTACAGTACATACATTGCAGGCAAACAAATGTTTCAACATTAACCCTGACATCCCTATTTTGGGCAGAACATTGAACATCTTCCAAAACATAAAAAAAACATGACAGGCTATAGTAAGCAAAGCAGCTGCAGCTATGTAATACAATTAAAGGATAACTTCACCCATTTTCAATAATAAAAAAAAAAATTGTAATTTAAATTTAATTTAGCAAATATAGCAGATCTACTAAGCTCACAACACATCACGATGCTGGGCATGCTAACTGGAAAGTTAGCACACTGAACCAAAAGCCATTGTTCTTGCATTAATAAAAAAGTTTTAAACCTTGTTTGAAATGACAACCGATGTGCCAACTTATAATGAGAATTAGTGAGGATATGAATAAGGTTGAAAATTGGTGCTGAAAAAGTGCTCCTTTGGGTGGTTTAGGTTATTTTCAATGCACATTGACACACATAAATCTAACACACATTCGCTGCAGCTGTGCTGCTTACATCACAGTGTACTACAAGGTTAGTCTAATGCAGTCTACCATGATTTTACCTCGCTGCAATTAACTTGAACTTTAAAACAAATTATAACAGCCTAATATCACCCCCTTTAAGCAAATGTATCCCCTTCAGGGTTTTGTTTGTGTGTTTGTTTTGTTTTGTTTTTATAAATTGAACCCTGTCATCCATCTCTTCTCTCTTATCCCGTACCGACCCCCCCCCCCCCACCCCCTCCTCCCTCACTCATGGGTTCATTCAGTTGCAGTCAAGCAGTGACGTGGGCCTGTCAAGCAGCACTGCTGTGGAGGATGCTTTTCTGCGTGGCTTGCTGCTACCACAGCTGCATCTCCATATTTATAACTTG
>NC_137622.1:22320032-22340032 GCF_963280865.1 Gymnoscopelus braueri
ATTCCAGACCCTCTGGTGGTTCCTGGACAGCTGGGGTTAACTCCCCAGGCAGGCAGTCCCCCCCCCCTTCTCACTCCTCCGTTGCCTCTTTATTATCATCTTCCATTTCCCATCCTTTTCTCTGTCCTTTGGACCAGGTTGCTGAGCACACGTTAAAAACATGTTTTGAGTACATGCACCGACCCGGAATCCTAAATATTAGCAGTAGGCAGCCTTTGTCCAGTGCTCAGGGGCCTGCTGCAGCCCTGGCTTTGGTCAAGGACAATGGCAGGACTATGTTCTTAACAGGCAAGTCTTTTTGGTGCTGGGGGAAACTGGAGCATCCCAAGGACGACTCAAGGTTCAGTGCCTTACTCAAGGGCAAATCGACTGCAGGCACTACTAGAGGATGGGAAAATGAGAGTTATTTATCTCCTACCCAAATTCTCCTCACCTTGGTTTTGGACAATAATCACACTTACCCCTACGATCTCTTTTCCCCCCAACATAGCATATTAATGCATTCATTATTTCTTACTTCTTCTCTTTCACTTACTCCTCTCTTCTCCTCTCTATCCTTTTTATCTTACCATCTTTCTCCATCCTCCCTGGGGGATTGACCGCAATGATGATTCTGTACTTTATATAATAGCGCTGTTTAAGACACTCTTGTCCTCGCCTGACATTAGCCTCATCACTAGAGCTGACAAACCATGTGGAACGCGATCACACACACACGCACGCATGCACGCACGCACGCACACACGTGCAAGCGCACACATGCACACACACAGGGGAAGTGCTTTACCCCCTGAAGCTAAAACAGGGTGAGTTACCATGCAAGACAGGGCCCCTCTGTATACTGCCTAATAATTCGATTTTCAGAATATGGCAATACAACAGTTGTAGTGCTATAAAAAATGTTATAATTCAAAATTATTATAAGAAATGCAGACCGATGACAAATAGTAGGAAGAATGCAATGACTTACAGTAGGAAGAACTTTATTGTTCACTCATTGAAAGATTGATCATGTTGACTTTTATACAAGTTAATCCACACTGTGCAATTCAAAAAGTGTCTGTACAATAATGTATGTTTGAACTGAAGTTGTGAACTAATGTGAGATGCATGATGGTGTCATCATGTGTCCTCAAAGTATGGATGTCTACAGTATATATGGACCGTACAGCCAATGTCCTGCTCAATAGCCATGCACAACTGATTTTAACACAAGTATTATGTAACACAGAGGTGGCAGTCACAGAAGTACTATGAAGTGATTGTAAACAGTTATGACAGCTGTCAAAAAAATGCGAATGATCACAATCTTTTGAACAGCTCGATCTTCCCCAAATATGAATGTCATTTGTAAATGAGGTAACAATACATTAACCACAGAGACGCACAGGCAAATATCAGTAGTCACAGCCAAAAGTTTTTTTTTACTGTGTACTGGGTTTCTCAAAAGCATCTCGTGGACAAAACTGCCTTTTTTCACAGGCTTATGACGACAAAGAGCTTTTGTGAATCTCAGCGTCTTCACTGGATGGTTTGTGTCTCATTCTTCTGCACTGACTGATGCAAACCCCATTTACCCATTAACTGAACAGCACTGTTGTACATTGATGACTAAGGACAACTCTGACAGAGCGGAGTAAAGAGAACACAAAGATAGCACATACAAGATAAGAGTCTCAAGTAAAGTCTGAAGCATAAGCTGACCCGTAAGGTCCAATCGGTTCCAGCTAAATTAACACTGGGATTTTACAGTGTAGCTTACTGTAGAGAGGAGACAGAGATAAGTAATGCATTTCTCGCGGGGCCACTGACAGATGATGACAAGGCGTGAGGGCCGATGGTAGAGCCCAAAATAGGAGTGGAAGTGGTGGTGGGGGGTGGTTGTCCATGTGAAAATGCAGCCAAATGCATTCCCCATCGCAGCACATGAAGGAGAGCGAGAAAGTCAGACAGAAAGAGAGATGGATTGGGCTGTCACAATTATTGCATAATCGCCTAATCGCAATTATTTGAGATAATCATATTTTTGAGCGGTGTAACCGCTCCTATAAGTGGGTTTAGGACCCATCCGTGGCGAAAGTTTTTCTTTCCGTCGTGAAAATTTGTCTTTCGCTGTGACGCCATGCTGTGGAAAACACGCCCATAGGCTAATCTCTGCAGGACGTGCTGTGATTGGCTAGCGAGACAAAATTAATAATAACGTAAAAAATGTAAGCGCGTCACTTCGCAGGACGTGCTGCCGAGATAGATGATGAAATTAATAACTCATAAATAGCACCGCTCACTTCACACTGGGTGTGATTTTTATTTACCGGTATATGTTCCAATGTTCAATGCCAAAAACACAGCTAAATCGTTAATCGCAATTATTGGTGTGACAATTAATCCTCAAGTAAAATGTAATGATCGTGACAGCCCTAGAGATGGAGAGGCAGAAAAAGCTACACAGAGAGGGGTTTTGGAGCAGCAGCTTCCAGAACTCTTCATTTAAAAAAGCCAATCAGTGGCTGGAGGAAAAGTCCAACAGTTCCCAGCACACACACCGTGACAAAAACCCACAGGAAGATCCGGTCAATCACCATGGCAACATACTTCCAGTCGTCCTCCACCTGAGAAGAGACAGAGAAGAGTGGGGACAGAAAGAGGAGAACAAAGTGGGACAAAAGGAGGAGAGGGGAGACAACATTTTAGGAGAGGAACAGAGAACACAAGAAGATAGCATTTAAAGGGCAATGACACTTTGGTTGATTGTGTAGTTAGAACCAAATATTGGTGAGATACCTTGCTCCGTTTCTCTGTTGATTAGAAATTGATCATTCAAGTCTTCTCATTGACTTACATTGCATGGTCAAGCAGGTCTCAAAGTCATTCTTTTAGCACATAAACAAACGCAAACAAAGCTGATTCTGCCACATAACAATTATTATTTTTTTATTCATTTTTATTTTATTTTTCAAGAAAGAATGTGGACTTTATTTTAATTTAGCTATTTGTATTAAGGAAGAAAACCCAGACTGGAACCACAAATCCAGAACCAGATCTTCAAACAGCAGAATCAAGAAGTTGAAATTTTTCAGAAAAAGAAATGCCGTACTGGGATTTGGGATGTTATATCGTCCAAATCTGCTTTGTTTGCATTCATTTATGTTTTTTGGAATATCAATTTCGTAGCAACTGAGCAAGATATCTCCAATATTTGGAGTTACATCATGGCAAGGTAACAACACAACCGAAACATCTACCAAAGTGTCATTGTCCTTTAAGATATGAATCAGGCCAGATACATTTTTATAAAGATAAATAAATAAATACACCTCCCTCTCTAAAAGAGACATGACTGTTGCTTAATGACATCTGAGTGAGCTGCATGGGTTGTAGTAATGACGCAAGCCATCACATTCACTCCAGATCACTCAAGTACACACTGAGGATGAGTGGCTTCAAGGAAATATGCTAAACAGGGATATACTGTATGCGTGCGTGTGTGTGTGTGTGTGTGTGTGTGCGGGCGGGCGGGCATGCGTGCGTGCGCGTATAAGTGTGCAACAAAGCAAGTAGGCCAGAGGTAAAGACACATGAGAGGATATGAAACTTGGACGAGGGCGGGTGAGTGTGTAGTGTGTAGTGTGTAGTGTGTGTGTGTGTGTGTGTGTGTGTGTGTGTGTGTGTGTGTGTGTGTGTGTGTGTGTGTGTGTGTGTGTGTGTGTGTGTGTGTGTGTGTGTGTGTGTGTGTGTGCAAAAGCAGTCAGCTGTGGCCTATTGGATCAAGGAGCGAACTTAACCGCACAACAGCATTGTCTGTATAAGGGAGAAAGTATAGCTATTCTGTATGCATCATTGAAACGTCAAGGCCTTACAAAGGAAAGACGGAGCGGCAACCACAAACATATCAGGCTGATCCAGAGAGCCAGAGAGGCTCTCCCTCTCCCATAAACAAGCAGCTTTACCTCCCCATTATAGCTCCCATTTAAAGAGCTTTAACGCCATTTAGATCCAAGGGAGGTAGAAACACAGACTCACACACGCACACATCCACAGTTAACTGTGAGAATAGAAAGCCTACACAGTGTGTGTGTGTGTGTGTGTGTGTGTGTGTGTGTGTGTGTGTGTGTGTGTGTGTGTGTGTGTGTGTGCGCGTGCGTGCGTGCGTGCGTGCGTGCGTGCGTGCGTGCGTGCGTGCGTGCGTGCGTGCGTGCGTGCGTGCGTGCGTGCGTGCGTGCGTGCGTGTGTGTGTTTGGATGGAGTTTGTTGTGGCATTTCAGGACTGCTTGGCCAAGCACATTGGGTAATATAATTTCTCTGAAGTGCAATAACTGCTACTATCATATAAACCACAATAGGGGCCACAAGAGTGAGGATGAAAGGTCCTCTTATCTCTCCAGTTCTTACTGCAGGATATAATCTTAGACCACACTTCCAAAACCATGGCTCATTATATACAGTAGGCTGGGAATGAGACATTTCCTATCAAGTCATAAGCTAAGCAACCCATGTCCTGAATACATGTCTGACCAGAGTACACAGTATAAGTAAGTAGCCTTGGGAACCAAAGGATACCAATTCATGTGGCCCATAGGGCAGGAGCCTATCTCCTGTTTCTATAGCATGAGGTGGCTTTATGTACAAGTACAGTACATACCCCAGGCATGATGTACAAGTACACCCCCTGGACATTACGCTAGTCTGTCACGTCACAGGCACCTACCCCAATACAACCCTTGGTGCTGAGTGCCAAGCAGGGAGACATTGGGTCCCATTTGTATAGTATTTGGTATGACGCTGCCAGGGGATTGAACCCCGACTTCCCAATCTCAGGATGGACACTCTAACCACAAGGCACCTGAGCTGGTAGAGTGCACAGTAGATATTGACCTTTTACAGACAATAACAGTGGCTAACAAAAATGCACAATAACCTGAGTTATTTATTTGATGAAATATTTCACGTTCACTAAATCATTTTTTCATCAAAGAGGCAACGGCTGCTTCGTGGCACATGGGGAAAAGTAACAAGACAACATATGTTTGTGTGCGTTAATGTACCTCTTTGGCTTTGTTGCGTGTCCTCATGTTCTCAGCGATGTACTTGACACTCTCGATGGCTTGCTTGATCTCCGGGGAAACCACAGAGAAGGCCAGCAAAGCGTTGACTGGCGACGGGGTATTGAGGGTCCTTGGAGGCTTTGGCACCTCTGACTCTTGGGGGCCCTGGGGGACTTGGGGGTCCTGCTTGGATGGAGGGGGAACCACAGGTGGCGGGACGGGGATCGGCACTTCCTTCCCTCTGTAAGCATACCTCCTGTCCTGCTTCAACCCTCGGTTCACCTCCTTGCTCGGCTCCCTGTTCGCCTCCCCGTGCTCCACACAGTTCATGGAGCCCCCGGCCAAGGTGGCGCCCCCTCCCCCAGCTCCACTGTCAAGCTGTGTGCATCCTAAACCTCCCACAAAACCTCCCACGCCCACACCTCCTCCTCCTCCTCCCCCCAGGCTGTTTTTCCTCTTCCTGCTCCCGCCACTGTTCCTTCCTCCTCCTCCTCCGCCTCCGCCTCCGCCTCCGCCTCCGCCTCCGCCTCCGCCTCCGCCTCCACCTCCACCTCCGCCTCCGCCTCCCATCCCTCCACTGACGCTCCCGGAGGAGGAGCAGCCCTGGTCGATGGGCCGCCTCATCAGCATCACCCGGGGCAGTATCCCCAGGAACACAGACCTGACCCAGTCCGGCATGGTGTGGGACATGGGCGTGCGATAGTGGACGTTCAGCACGAAGATGGTGATGACGATGCTGAGGGTGACGAAGATCATGGTGAAGAGGAGGTACTCGCCGATGAGGGGGATGACGAGCGACGTGGAGGGGATGGTCTCGGTGATGACCAGCAGGAACACGGTGAGGGAGAGCAGGACGGAGATGCACAGCGTGACCTTCTCCCCGCAGTCGGAGGGCAGGTAGAAGACGAGCACCGTGAGGAAGGAGATGAGGAGGCAGGGGATGATGAGGTTGATGGTGTAGAAGAGGGGCAGGCGGCGGATGTAGAAGGAGTAGGTGATGTCCGGGTAGATCTCCTCGCAGCAGTTGTACTTGATGTCGTGCTTGTAGCCCGGGGCGTCGATGATCTCCCACTCGCCGCTCTCCCAGAAGTCTTTGAGGTTCACCTGGTAGGGAGAACGTGCCAGTGTAAGCTACTGTTCATTGCCTGCTTTGGTGTAGATTGTAGAACCTATATTTGAGCCCTGGATGTTGACTGTACTGATAATATTGTATGACTTCAGTGCTCGATATTCACATCCACTTTTGACTATCAATGTTTCACTGACCTTTGAGCCGATGAGTACTAAGTCGATCTTGGCCTTGTCGTAGGTCCAGGAGCCAAACTTCATGGAGCAATTCTGGTAGTCAAAGGGGAAATAGGTGATATCCATGGGGCAGGAGGACTTGAAGATGGCTGGAGGAACCCAAGTGATGGTGCCATCGAATTTCAGCAGAGCTTTGGTCTTGTCTGCCACCAGGAAATCACCCACAGCACTGGCAGGGGATATTTTGAAGCAGATTTCAGTTGTCACAGAACAGGTCAAAACAATGATGTTACATTATGCATCTGAAAGTGTGAAATAAAGAGGTCCAGTGAGGACATAGACTACGTTTAGACTGGTAGTAATTGCATCACCATGCTGATTGCTAGCTGTAGAGCCAGTGATTTGTCAGTAATCAGCAGGGCATGCTAGTATGGGAATAACTGCTGATGATGTCTCTCGTTAGTTCAGCTGCAGCCAACATAGGAAAAGTTTGCTGAACTGTCTCAAATGGACTTTAGGTCACTGGTAACTCAAGTCGCGTTTGAAACTTGGTTTGTGGTTGTTCTTAATGATTATCTAAACCCCAAAGCCAAAGCTGTGTGAAACCTGACATCTAATGGTGAAAAGCAGAGTACTGATCTGGTCATCTCTATTGGCAGCTAAAAATAGTGACTGATCACCCGGCGCCAAAACAAGCCAGCCAGTTCGGTACCAAATTTTCACCACTAGAGGTTCGGGCCGCTATTCAGCCCTCACATCTAGAGTTCACTCATTGCCAATCCGACCAATATGCCCAAATATGGAGATCTCTGATCATCAGTTGACCCCTTTTGTGCCGATATATGGAGATGACTGATTTATTTGCGCCTGATGCCATGACGACACATTGATGTTAGACAGCACACTCCATATTTGGGCGTAGCTCCTTATATGGTTATGGCTGAGTCATAGTGACATGGGCGTGACAAACATTATCCGCCCGCCCACCGGTCCTCCCTTAAGCCAATTTTAATATAGGATTAGAAGTCAGGCTTCGCACAGAATTGGGGTTTAGTTACTCTCGTTAAAATACGTTACATACTTATTGTACAAGACAATGTCAGGCCTCCAAATCTTGTTGGAAGGAACTCGGATGAACTCGATCCCATCGTAGTCGACAGGAGCCCATTTCAGCTTGTAGTCATTCCAGATCTAAAACACAGTGTAACAGAGAGGACCTCTGTTACTGATGTTTGGCACTTTATAGCAGTTTGCAGTGTTGTATTTTGCACATTTTTATTATTACAGATTTTATTATTGAATGATTATCATGAGGGGCAAGTTCAATGTTAAATGTATGAGTGCAAGAGAGAGGGTAATGCTAAGTCACGATTGAAAAGCTTAACATGTACCAAGTGGTTTTGTGGCCAGTGTAATTGGGCTGGGGACCAAGTCAGAATGGCAGAGGGAGGTGATATACATTTGTAGTTGCTAAGGATATTGTGGTTGTGTAATGTTGTAGTAGTGTGAAGAATTTATATTTATTTGTTGTTCATTGAAGTTTTGATATAATTGATGTGGGTTATGTATTTATTGTATGGTTATTTATGTATATATGCTAGATAGAAAACACCCCTTGACATGGTGCAGTCCAAGCTCATTTGCTCAGCTGGCTATAAAAGGCTGCCAGTTGACATCAGTGGAGAGCTGTGAGCGGAGAGACAAACACCACCATGCCAAGGGTGCTGTACAGTTTAACCATATATGTCATTGGTGATGAATAAATACACCTTCGGGTTAAACCCTACTCCAGGCCTCTGTACTGCTTCCAGCCGCAAGTCGGGCATTCTCACACACAGATAAACCGACATGTAACCATGATCCTTACCACAGCTGTCTGTGAAGCATTATGATGTCAGTAAGACCACACAGTAAGGATCTCTACTCACATGTCTCAACCACAAATTAGTCTCCATGATCTGATTCACCTCATCCTGAAAGAACAGAGAGCAAATTAGACAGTTATTGAGGGCCTTATGAATGAATGGATGGATGGATGAACTGGTGGATGGATGGATGGATGGATGGATTTTTACTTTTACTTTGCAGTTTTATACATGGTAATTTAGCCTCACCACTTTGACCAGTTGAGACATGGAGACCTCAAACTCCACTGTGACAGGATCAGATACATTCTCCACTGGTCGTATAAACTGGTTGTACCTGCGAAATAACCTCCGGAATAGCCTGTCCTCACCTTTGGATGAGTGACAGTCTGGTGACAGTGAAAAAGAGAGAGACATGGATGGCAAGAGAGAGAGAGAGTCCGAAAAGAGAGTGTTAGACAGACAAGCAAACAGACACGATACCAGTGTTTCCCAAACCTTTTCAGCTCAAGACCCCAAATGATACATTTGGTGTCTCCCCGGGACCCAAACTTAATAAGACATAGTATGAATGAATCACTTAAGCCCTATGTAACAATGAAAATAGCTTGGCTGTAGTGCTGTAGTGCGTGGAATTCTGTAAAAAAAATACAGTTTCTGAAATTGTTTTGAAACACCATATTAACACCAAGATACACAGGAAAAAACAAGATCATAATCTTTCACAAAGCCAGCATGTAGATGATGTATAGATTAGCTTCCACTCCTTCCTGTGGTGCGTGACTCAGTTTCTACCACCACCAGAAAAAGCCATACCCCCTCTCCCCCCCCCCCCCCCTTTCACACACCCACGCACCCACACACTTTGTATTAATGGTTTAATCAATGTCTCTTTTCTCTGCGTGCAGAAAAAGAGGGCCGCGGGAGACGGAAATGGGGTGTGAAAGGCGTCAAACATTTCAGCTGCCTGTTTACAGGAGTGAGGAAAAGTGAAAGCTTGAAAGCTTTTAGCAAATCTCCAAGCACAAGACACTTACAGCTAGAGAAGAATGTGGTGGCCTTAGCATGCGGGTGTGTGTGTGTGTGTGTGTGTGTGTGTGCGTGTGTGTGATCATTTTATGGAAGGCTGCCACTAGTAAGTCTGGTGCAACGGATGACAACAGAGCCATGGCTATCCAAGCAGAAAATGTTTCAATCACTTGGGACAGCACACCGACACACACACACACACACACACACACACACACACACACACACACACACACACACACACACACACACACACACACACACACACACACACACACACACACACACACACACACACACACACACACACACACACAAACAACTGATAAACATTCAGTATTGCAGTATTTTTCTCTCTCTTTATCTTAGTCTCTCCATCTCCTTCCCTTTGTCTCTTACTATTTCCCTCTCCTCACACTGACTCTTTATTTCATACTTCATCTCATTTAATTTGCTTAAGGGTTATTTATACGCATTGACCTTTCAACAATTGTATGACGTCAAGGGTCGTGTGACAAATGTTCCGACAAACCTTTTCAACAAGTGTCGCTTGACTATTTTTTTCTTTTTTTCTTGTCTCTCAGGCTTGTCAGCTTGTCCTCTCTCTTCTCTTTCCCCTGTTTCTTCTGGCTAAGTGAACACAGCCTCCCAAAGGACACAGCCTGCGTTTGAAAACTCCAGAGCCTACATATTGTAGCTCTAGAAACTTTTGTTATCCCTGTCTCAACGAGACTCTACAGACGTCAGTATAAAAGCACAGTGAAAATCTGCCAGCTTGTTGGTTTCATATACTCTAGATATTTGAATGTTAAATTCGCCACAGTGGATAAATCAACACAGCTAGAAGAATTAGGATTAGCTCACTTTGTGATGTGACGCATTGTTAGCTCAGCTGTAAGATCTGTATGTTGACAAGCAACACTGTCATACTGCAGAGTATGAATTTGGGTTTAGGGTAGTGTTCCTCAGTGGTTGGTGTTTCTTCTTATCTATAATTTCATGCCAGTTTAGTTTAGCTTTATTCAAGTGACTTTCATCATTTCATAATTAGACTTTCATTATCTAAAACTGCCGTCAAGTGAGGCACGGGTTGTGAATCCATGGCTGTTGGTGTATAGTTGTGTTTCTATTGGTATAATTAAGGTAAATTAGTGCAGTATTCGGAGAGTCTTCAGAGTTCTGATGACTTTGAGGAATCTACTAGTGCTTGCCCGCCCGGATGCTCTTAAACCTCCTACCAGAGTGCAAGGGAGGGGTCAGTCGTTATGTTAGTGGCCTTTCGGATACATCGGTCTATATGTCAGATAGAGAGACAACTATGATGTTTTCTACTGCTCTCACTATCCTCTGCAGGGACTTGCGGTCAGCGGCTTTGCCGTTCCCATACCAGACAGTGATGTAGTTCTCCAGGATGCTCTCAATGATTCCTCTGTAGAATGTTGTCATGATGGATGATTTTTCAGTCTCTACAGGAAGTGTAAGCGTTTCTGGGCTTTCTTGGTGAGAGCTGAGGTGTTAATAAACCACTTGAAATCATCAGCAATGTGCACCCCCAGGAACTTTATGCTGCTGTGAGTGTGAACTATTTCCACAACAGTGCCGTTGATGATAAGTGGGGTGTGCACCCTTGGGCCTAGGGTATTATGTTTATTTTATGTATTCCTTTTTGTATTTTAACAGTGTTCGAAATAAAACAATCAATCAAATCAAACCATCTCCTCGGTTTTATCCACATGGCCAGTTGCTCCACCTCCTCTCTGTACTGTGTATCATCACCATTCGTGACTATAGACCCACCACTGTCGTGTCGTCAGCTAATTTAATGACATGATTGGAGCTGGACCTGGCAGAACAGTCAACAAGGTCAACAGGAGTGGACTGAGCACGCAACCCTCCTATCCTTGTTTGCGTGTTGAGACCCAGCGTGCTCAGTTTCCCTATCAGCTGAGCACTGGGTCTCAACACGCCATGTAACATGTAGCAGATCTACAATCTCAACGCGTACTGTAGATCGTCTTTTTTCAGTAAAGAGGTTTGGTGTAGAGGGGAAAAAGCAAGGGGACAATGATATAGTCTTGGGGGACCCCCGTCAATGGCGTATATAGGGTTTAAGTGGTTAACAGCTCATTCCTGAGCCTAAGTAAGGTATAATAGAGAGGCATACTGATGATTTTTTCGTCCTCACCTATATTACTTTGAAGGGGACAAACAGAGATCATTTGACACTGGCAGGCCACAAAGTGAAAAAAGGGGGGAAAAATAAACCCCCAAAAATCGAATCACCTGCACACTCTGTAATGGCAGTTACATAATCACGACAGCTGGCATACACGTGCATGTACTGTGGGCAGATTAAACTGCGAGTAAAAAGTGTCTTTACAGCAGTTAACAAAAAACTTTCCAGAGGTTTCCCGAGGTCGCTGTCTCGAGTTGGGAGTGAGACTTTAGGCTTAAATTAATTTAAAAGTCCTTACTCTTGGGACCTCTGCTGTAATTTCAGCTCTCTGCAACCTGCCTTACAAACTGGCCACCGTTCCCTGATTCAATGCAGTCACAGAACCTCACTTAAGCCTCTAATTGGGTGAGGGGAAACAAGGGCAATTATAATCAGTCAATTAATTGGACCTTTTGTTCACTCTGTGTGTGTGTGTGTGTGTGTGTGTGTGTGTGTGTGTGTGTGTGTGTGTGTGTGTGTGTGTGTGTGTGTGTGTGTGTGTGTGGGGGGGGGGGGGGGGGGGGGGTAATCCAAGAACACATTTTTTTATGTGCCAGCAGTCATTCCCCAAACTCCTTTTCTTCTTTCTGAAGATCTTAAGAGTACTTAATTTTAAGGAAGTTAATTATAACCTTTGCCCTTTCACCTTTGCTAAGTCTATGGGGTTGCAGCCTGTCATCTTCTATGAGAGAATTTACTTTGTGTGCCTCTGAGGCACATAGAATACTTCGGCCTTTCTTTAAAGAACTTTAAAAATCTGTCCTCGTCTCTGACATTCTAAAGCGACAGTGATTTTAGCAAAAAAAATAGTGAAGTCTGTCTCTATCCCTGGTGTTTATTGGAGCCTAAAGCTCCAGAGAGCCTTGTGGCCCCACACCAGGGGGGCCTTTGATCAAGCTTTGATGTGATGGGCCTGAAGGCTTGGCAAACGCATGTCAGACACTCAAGGAGCTATACAGTAATTACCCTCCAATAATAAATTGCTGGCTTAGTGTGTGTGTTTCTTTTGTGTGTGTGTGCATGTGTATGTGCGTGTGTATGTGCGTGTGTGCGTGCGTGCGTGCGTGCGTGCGTGCGTGCGTGCGTGTTTGTGTATATGTGCAAACGTGGAAGAGAGATAGAGACTGAGGAAGAGGAGAGGAGATAGGAGACAGAGACAGAAAGAAATAATGAAGAGTGAGATAATGTAGCATGTCTTTGCTCTCCAGGGTTTTGATAGTCAGAGCTGAGTGATTCACCAGAGGATTAATTGTGAGGAGAACATGTGTGTGACCATCCGATTAAGTATAGGGTGGTTGTGTAAATATTGTACAATGTGTGCCTGTGGTTCCGTGTGAGGGTGTGTATGTTTAATTTTAGAGGTCTTCATGGGTCCACCCAAACCCCAACACCCAAGACCCTACTTGAGATCAGAGCAGATCCATGTCTAAAATCTTGACTTGTCTCAATATACAGGTTGGGTCTATTATAATTGCCGTGAGTCAAATCCGAAATTGGACCATATGGACCTGTGAAGACCCGATCAACTTTTTATTTTATTTTTTTCATATTCAATTCTTTAATCTTTGGTTTTAAAATATTTAACCTAGACCTACCAGTAGTTTGTGTCAGTGAGTGGAATGATGAAAACACTGCTACACTTTCCTGATAGGATTTCTGCAGATTTTGGACATTGAAATAAGCTTGGCTTTCTGTCAAATTTCATGGCATTAGCGATCCATGAAAAAGGCACATTTATGAGGTAGGCAACATCCGGTAATTTAATATTTAATATTTAATAAAATGTAATATTGTTTCATGAAGCCTTGCTGAAAATATAATGATTTAATATAATTATGTCTATTAACAAGATATGCATTGTAGCTCATTTGCTACAGAGAATATTTCGAATGCTACCCCTAGAATTTCAGGTCTGGTCGGATCAGGCCTAGACCCGTTCAGACATGGGTCTGATTGTCCTCCAGGCTGTTTCAGAAGACTCTGTTTAAAAAACAAATATTTATCCTTATCCGGATCAGGTAGCAAAGCTACTGGTCCATTTGGGAACAGGTTGTAATAGGTCACCCGATCTACTATGAATCACCCCATTCAATGGAAAGGGATTACGGTACTGTAGGTTTTCAGAATGCCTGGGCATAGGCGTGTCCACAAGGTTTCACATTTAATATGAACATTTTGATAAAACCAAATACATTGTTGGTAAGGTCATGATCAGGAGAGTAACATCTTATCAGTCTGAAGATCATACTGCTTTGATGTATTGATTTCTGAACCTTGACCCTGTGCATCTTTGAAGGTTTATCAGAGGCTACAGGACCAGCTGCTAAAGAAAGCTCTTGACCTCAGCTGTCATATAGGTATATATCACCTTTGGGCACCAACTGGGGATGCAAATACAGTATGTGCGTCAAATATGGAAAAAAAGCTACTACTAAATGGTTACGTTTTCCCACCCCCTAAAACCCCCTGGGGTACCCGCAGTATACTGCAAACTTCTAATTATGGGGAATATATCAATGTACATCTATTTAAAAGTTGCAATTCCCATTGGAGACGCGCCACATGACTTGTTACGAAGTATACAAATCAGCCAGCACATTGTAGTTGTTGTTCGACAAGAGGCTCTAACAATCTGCTAGGAGTGGTTGCCAGGTTTGCTACCCATGTTTTTTCCACACAGTACTTGACCACTCTGCTTCTACTAGTTCAACAACCGCACTGCTACTATATTCTAATAGCTGAGCTATACGTACAATAAAAAATCACACCCAGTGTGAAGTGGGCGGTGTGGTCATCACAGTGGTCATCATAGTGATGGAAGCTCACTTTTTAAAAAAATGAATTTTTTGAAGTGCATAATCCTTTTTATAGGTTATTAATGTCATCATGTGTCTCGCTAGCCAATCACAGTGCTGAATAGAGTCAGCCAATAGAGTCAGCCAATCACAGTACAGCTAGGGGTGTACTAATGAGCCAATCACAGTACAGCTAATGAGGTGTCCCAACCCCACTTATAGGGGCGGCTACACCGCCCAAAAACAGGAGCAAGATCTGTCAACCTGGTGAACTGTGTATGTGATGAACAAACGATACGGGCCCGGCTACATCAGTCCTTGCCATACGTGGGCCCTCGGTTGGATGACCTCAGGCAACAACAAATGCCTGGGTGATCTATATCCAGTTCTAGTTTTCAATATCAGAGAGATTGTTTGTACTGGCCACTGCAGAGCTAACAGAGCATTGTATAAGATGACATGCAAGACAGATGAGAGAAAAAAGGAAGCAGAAAATAATGTGTTGCACACTCCAACTCCATATGTATTTTTCTATATTTGTCTCCGCCAGGCCGAAAGGCATGGCGAGAGAGTATGTTTTCGCCCCTGTCCGTCCGTCCGTCCGTGTGTCCGTCCGTCCGTGTGTCCGTCCGTCCGTGTGTCCTGTCTGTGTGTTAGCACCAAATCTCAGGCACCGTTGGCCCGGTCGCTCCGAAACTGTGCACACACACTCCCTGGATGCCAATTCAGAACCTCTGCCTCAAATTTTTCACATAGGCCTGTCATAGCGCCACCAGGAGGCCGATTTGTGCAAAACCAATTTTTCCCCATTACTCCTACAGTTTTTAACCAAACCTCATGCAAATCGGTACACAGTATCTCTATAGTCATGTGATCAAGCCTGATCTGTCCGATTTCCCATATTCCATCCTCATTGGCTAAGGTTACCATCCAAAGTTTGCAGGATTGGTCCGTTTTGAACAAACTGCCTCAAATCATGAACGCAGCTTGCCATTTCCATAAAATTGCACACGCACATTCCCACTAGGCCGAGGAAGAAATGGCACTTAAAACTTTTCACATCAGCCTCATGGTGGCGCTATAACAGGCCGATTTGCATTTTTAACTATAACTGCACCGATCTGCGTGAAACTTTGCACGCCTACTCCCTAGAGGCCAAGGAAAAACATCTGCACTGCATTTTTCACATCTGCTTTTTACAGCGCCACCAGGAGGCCGACTTATGTCAAATACATTTTTGGATATTAATCCTTCAGATTTTATCCAAACATCACGCACATCGGTACACAGTATCTCTATAGTCATGTGATCAAGACGCATCTGTCCGATATTTCATATTCCATCCTGATTGGCTAAGGTTGACTTCCAAAGTTTGCAGGATTGGTCCGTTTTGAACAAAATGTCTGAAATCATGAACGTGGCGTGCGATTTCCGTGAAAATTTGCACGCACATTCCCACTAGGCCGAGGAAGAAATGCCACCCTTTTCACATTGGCCTATTATAGCGCCACCAGGAGGCCACAATAACTTACCTGACCTGGCGGAGACCTGTGCTCCGAGGAGCACTTTTTCTAGTTGATGATAATGTTTTGATTGTCCGGCCATCTTCAAGATCAGAGAATGGCTACTATGGCTAACCCTGCAGTACTAATGAAAGATAGCACATGCAAGATGGGGGACTGGCATTGAATGCTAAGATTGTATGATTTTGATGACTGTTCCTAATTTTAACTCATATAAGGCTGAGCTGATCTATCACTACAGCATTGCACTTAGTAAAAGCCTTGGTTCAAATGGACAAGAGGAAATGACTGTAAAGGCAAGGGGGATAATAGCCATCAGCGTCTGCTTTGTGCGTGGTGTCAGGGGTATAATAGCCATCAAAGACTGCTGTTAGCATGCTGTCAGGTAGCAAGAGACAGCGTAAGGGGGGACAAAGTCATGATTACGCAAACACCAAAGCATTGTCTATTGACCCGCTTAGGAAAATGAGAGCCCTGCCAATGAAGGGTTAATGAGAATATGAGGGTGTGAGCTGAAGGGAGAGGATGGATAAGAGATGGATAGATCAATAAATGCTAGTGATTCATATCACTAGTGATGCTCCGATCGATCAGCCACCGATTTAAATCGGACGATTTTCACTTACAAATGACTCGATTGGCCCTTGCCAAATTAACCAATAATTCCCTTTGTATTGTTTTTATTGTTGCAGTAAAGTACTGTTGAACATACTGTAGACATACTGTATGTCCATTGTGAAGCTACTTTATTTAACTACTCTGCTTTTATTTTTAAGTACCATGCAGTTGCAGTATTTTCAATTGTGCAGCAGCGGACAGCGGTAGCTGGTAAAGCAGAATGCAGCTCAATTAAAGACATAAGGCGTTAGGCAGCTTTACTCTTTATATTACTGAGGTTAAGGCACAATGCAGCTTAACACATGAAACCAAACCAGGCAGGAACTAGTCTATTCAGACCAGCAACAAGAACATACAACTCATATAAACTCTGTTTATCCTGTATGCTGTATGAGTTCTCTCTCCTGAATGGATGAAATTTGTACACCAACCTGAAGATGTATAATTCTGTTCACTATAGAGCTGGAGAGACAGGGAGACCCCTGTTACTGCACAAACACTTTACAGCTGATGATTACTATGGGAATATACTGTAGAGCTATTAACACATAAGAATTACACCACCTTTAAGCCCAAAATGTGTGCTTTTTTTGGCCCGTCCAAAATAGGCCCCAAAATCGGGACACATTGGCTGACACCGATTTTGACAAAAGGTCAAATATTGGCTGATATATTGGCCAGACTGATATCGGTCGAGCTCTAGTCATATAAACCGCATAGAGGTATTTGGTCACAATGTGCCACCTGCCTTGGTTGGTTTCTTTTTCTATTTGTTCTTAAATCATTTTTTTGCTTTATTTTACAGTGTACAGAGTAAAGAAGCTGAGTGAACAACAGCCCAACCCAGTCTCTGGCCCAAATCAAACAGGGGACATGCCGTTATGTGGCCGACACTTTATCCAGTCTCCAGCATGCCTCTGCACAGACAACAGATGCAAACCATCAGAACATCTCGATTTAGGCACAGTACATCCTCAAAACTCTGCCATCCAGCTGCTCTCAGTTCGACTAAAAATACCCCAATCCCAAGGAATGCAGGATCAGCGATTCCTCTGTAATAAGGACAGATCGTCCAGCCCTGGATGGTAGGAGACAATACCTTCTATAGCCCACTAATCGGTCCCCACCGGAAGAGTGTGTGTGTGTGGCTGTGCGTGTTGTTATCTGGATACACAGCCATGTTCAGCATCATACAAAAGCCCACACACTCTGTAAGGGATTCAGAAATGGAGAGGTGGAGGTGAGGGAACAGATGCAGGTGCAAAAACAGTGCCTAATTTCTAGTATTCTGTTGTTGCAGCCAAGTTAAATATCACTGTATATTATAATACCTTGATAAATTTGAAAACTGAGGAAATTACTCTCTCTCTCTCTCTCTCTCTCTCTCTCTCTCTCTCTCTCTCTCTCTCTCTCTCTCTCTCTCTCTCTCTCTCTCTCTCTCTCTCTCTCTCTCTCTCTCTCTCTCTCTCTCTCTCTCTCTCTCTCTCTATGAGGCCCAAATCCGGTTCAGGTAGGTCATCCTCTTACAGCACCATTTCCTCATCTCCCTTTGATAAGTTTAACTCAGTTCGAGGGCAACACAACAAAGCAGTTGACTGAGGCAAATCGTTTTATCTAAAGAGCATGACTGACAGTGACAGGGCGGGTGGGGCAAGATGGTTGTAGAAGCAGATATTGTACTGTATGCAGATATTGTACTTGTTTGTATTCTTTCCAAGAACCTACAGTTAGAAATGTATTATGGCTGGGACCCCATCTGAGAAAGTATTCAAGTATAGTCACCGTACTGCTGGTACCGAGCCAGCAGTAGATAACATGAAACTTTGGATCAAAACATAATTCACCACACTGCACAAACTTTTTTTTTTGCTTCAAAGAATTTAACTAATCTTTAAAGTCTCTACCCCTTGGGAGCCTTACAAGAGCCCCACTTCAAAAAGTGCTGTGCTGTGTGCATGCACACATGAGTCTTGAGGCCTTAACATGAAACAAACACAATATCAAATAGGGAAAATGAATAGTGCTGAGTCTTGAAAACAGTGAACAAGCGAGAAACACGGACCACAGAACAAAGTAGAGAACAGATATCTATAACAAGTGTTCCCAAACTTTTCAGGCTGCGACCACCCAAAATAATCATATTTGAACTAATACGGAGCTCAGCTGGTGGGTAAACTTGTAGGAGTTATCTCCCCCCACCCCGAATTGTAGGCATTACATTTAGTTTGACTCGGTTCCACAGATAAATATTGTGACTCGCACTGTGAGGCGAGCTTGTAGATCATCTATTTTCACAATGTTTGGCTCTTTCTTACATAATATTTGACTATTTGGCCAATTTGGTGTTAAAAAGGTCTTAAAAGTCATTCAATTGTCGCTTTAGAAATGTGCAGATGCCCTGTATACACAATACACTTATACTTATACTGTTGGTTTGCTTACTTTTGAGTGAGAAAACAATGTTGCACATTAAGCTAATCATCTGGGGACCCCCCAAAATAAATTGTGGACCCCCAGTTTGGGAACCACTGAAGTTTCATTATCATTGAGTTTGTATGTTGCTCATGGCAGCCAAAAGTTTTGTTATGGCTATATGTGTATAGCATTGGTAACTTAACCACTATAACCCAGACCTCATAACCTAATTGCTTTGAACATCTGGAATCATTCACCCATGATTGAATCAGCACTGACAGTAAACGAGTATATATAGCCTAATGTAAAGGGCTTCTGGGGAAAACCATGCCTACAGTATGTCACACACATCGGGATCATCATAATCTGACACATCGTGCCAGGGGCACTGTATGTCTGATCATAATGATCTCTGTGGGTACGGAAACCGTGACAGCCGGTTCCTCACACTCCACAGCATCCAAGCACCATGTTGTCTGTGTATGCACGTGAAAACATCTCGGACTCGTTTAAATAATTCAAAACATCCAGGTCAGATTGGGCTCTCTCTCCCTGTTCGAGGCTCCCTATTTTGAGGCTATCCTCAAATAATAATGACATCATACAATAGCGTAGAGAAAATATTATGGTGCAGATTTAATCTGTATAATGAAGTGATAATACAATGAATTATTATGATTAACTCCATCAACGGTAGATTGGCAATAGCAATGATATGCAAAGTTGTGTTTCCTGGGGTTGGAGAGCAAAATGAAAATGGCACAAGTGCGCAGTGCGCACAAACAGAGAGAGAGAGGAAAAAAAAAGCGTAATTTTCAGTTTGAAAGATAAAGTTATTTAAATGTGAATTTCATCCCAATAAGTGTCAAGTGTATCAGAACTGCCTTCTAGCCCATTGGTTCTCAAAGTGGGGTCCGGGGACCCAGGGGTCCTTGAGGCGGTCCCCAACAAAACTAGTTAATATGGCGTCACAATCATTTTAACCACTTTAACCATATTTTATTCTTTGGCTATTCAAAAATAGCAGATATACTATTGTAGATCTGCTATTTTTGAAAAGTCCTGACACAAACATATTTTTTGAGACAGGGGGTCCGCAACCCAAAAAAAACAACATCATTTTGGGGGCCTTGACATGAAAAAGTTTTGAGAACCACTGCCTGTGTCAGAGTGTCACTCTGACACTCGAATTGTGCGCTCCTTAACTCCGCGGTCCACTCCCTACAAGCGCGCCCGCACGGTATCTTATTATA
>NC_137622.1:22345032-22595032 GCF_963280865.1 Gymnoscopelus braueri
CTATTTTCAAATGGCCAAAATATATATAGGGCTGAAGTGGTTAATGTATGTTTTATAATAATAGTCAAAATCTACAAAGTAACTAACTAAAGTTTTCAAATACTTAAAGTGGAGTAAAAGTTCAATATTTGCCTCTGAGATGTAGTGGAGTAAAAGTAAAAGTACTGAAAATTGGAAATACTCCAGTAAAGTAAAAAAAATACCTCAAAATTTTACTTAAGGCTACTTGAGTAAATGTAGGCTGCTTAGTTACTTTACACCATGCTGCTTATGAGGGGTAAAGTCACTGTCACAGTCTGTCTTTTCCCCTGTAGTGAACTTTTTAAACCTGTCTACCTTGTCATTGAATAAAGTTATATCTGTGGAAAGTTTATAATAATCTAAATTAAAGCAAATACCCTAATCCTTATGTTACTCATGTGTCTACTACACAAACTGGGGTAATAATACGTATTAATTATTAATGCACAATTTAGCCTACATTACAATTTATACTGCTCCCTTCTTCTACTATTTTTACGTGTGCATGCAATAAGAGCACATATGCTAGTTGTACTGCTGAGCTGTAAATGACCTATTTAGTCACTTAATTGATTTTGTATGCATAACAATGATCAGGCGGCTTAGCATTAGCTGCTCTATTAAAGTGTTGAAGGCTGTAGAATCTGCTCTCTTCAGCATATACAGTTGGCTATTAATGCGTAGTCCTATCTCAAGCAGTGTGAAAATGCACTGTGTACAGTGCTCGCAGCTTTAGTTAATTACATCCTCATCTCAGCTAAATGAGTTTTATGTTCCCAAATTAATTTCATATGTCTAAATGGAGACAGCTTTTGTGCAGTGTATTGTACATTGCACATTCTCTTTTTCTGATATGTCAGATATACATTTTATTTTGTCCCAATGGAATCAATGTAAAGTAGCTGAGTTGCTGGTCTATGCTTTGCAGTTTCCTTTTTTCCCCAAATATCATTCAAATTCATCTTGTGGGATTTTTTTTTTTAAAAAGTCCAACTATGAGTTTACACTCTGTGATCATCTGTCTCATTATACAAAAAGACCAGAAATATGGCTTTAGTTGATTTAGGATTTGTTTAATATTAAAATATGATAGGCTATCATGCTAAGGTGTGTGTGAGTGTGCATGTATTTTTATCATACACTGTGTGTTTAAGCTCTCCAGCAGCCTTTGTTGTGTCTGAATCTCCTCTGACATGCATCCTTTTCCTAATCTGCTTAGTGCAGGCATGGACAGAATAGACTACTAAATCTGATTTTATTTATCATGACTCGTGTGCACTTAGATATTATTCCAAAGAGGGAATTGACAGTGAGAGAGTAAGGGTACTTGATGTGAGAGAGAAATATCTGACCCCCGCACTAAAATCTTGACCCACACCCCTCCAGTGGCCACTATCCTGTAATTCTTTTTAAAATGTAGGCTATAGGCTACATCATTAAGATAAACTTTCATAATGTTCAAAGTAGGCGGCACTCAGCTGTATACGGTATCATGTTACAACAATGGCATGCAGCACATCAAACAAAATATAGAACAAAAAGAATCAGCTTCAACTGTTGCAATGTGAGAGCAATACTGTACATGATGCAACACACACACCCACTACTTGAATATGCAGCACATAAACGGTTAAGCTGGGATCTTTAGGGGACTGAGGTTACAGGCAGGCTTGACTCCTCGCTTTATATTAAGTGCAATTAGTTTTGTTCTTCAGCCAAAGACCTGCAAGGACACAACTCTGACTCTATACTAATGACAAACCTCTTAACAGCTACCCCTGCCTCACACATACACACACCCACACTCAGATACAAATTATGGAGAAACGGAGACAGAAGTATAGACACAGTGAAGGATATTATACACAGATAGTAACATCAGCAATACACCGCCCACTCACTCACTCACTCCATGAAATGTTAAGAAGCCTCAGAATAAACTATATGCTAGACACACAGAGAGAGAGAGAGAGAGAGAGAGAGAGAGAGAGAGAGAAGCAGGAAGGCAAATATGTCTGCCTGATGTGTTCCAATGTGACAGAGGCAGCGAGCATCTATTTCCGGAAAATTCACTTATACTTCTGCCCCCACACCCCACACACTCCCCTCCCCCGTACAATTTTTCCCTCCAATGGTGTCATGCAATTTCACTTTCTCACCCACTCAGACTTTCTTCCATTTCCACCCTCCTCAACAACCCCACCCGTCCCTCTTGATCTCACCTCTCTTATCCCTTCCTGCTTCTCTCTCTCTCTTATCCCTTCCTGCTTCTCTCTCTCTCTCTCTCTCTCTCTCTCTCTCTCTCTCTCTCTCTCTCTCTCTCTCTCTCTCTCTCTCTCCCTGTACAGTGTGTCCATTCCCAGCGGCACTGGGAGAGATGTGAAAGACCATGATGTTCAAGAGGATTTCACACATGTCACACACTCTTATTTGGCTCTGAACTGATGTTAAATTAAAGCATTTGAGGGCATTTCTTGCCACTGAAGTACTTTTGAGGTCAAAAGTTCAATATATGTGACTTTGTTTTTATTTTTATTTTTTTATTATGACTTTGGATTTTCTAGGTCTTTGGAATGGAGTTAAGTGATACGGGAGTGATGCTCTTGATGTAGAAGTCTTTGTGTAGCCCATTTTTCTCTGAGTAAGCTTTTATGTTTTTGGCTGGACAAGATGGGCTTTATTAATATTGGACATTGTAACAGAGAGAGGTCCTCTGTTACTTATGTTTGAGATAACCCTCATGTATTGAATGATATTTGCACAGCACATTTGCACTTTTAGTATTTTGCACAGTTCACCTTGCAGTGCAATATGGAGAGAGTGCAATATGTTTGTAGTGTGAGGTTTTATTGTTGAGGTTGATTGAATGCTCAACAATACCTGCTTGTTGCCAGCATGATTGGGCTGGACCATATCAGGATAACAGAGGGGGGTTATGATGTGATGTGTGTTTGCAATTGTTAATATTTATGTTGTAGTATGGATTGGATAAATAATCATTAGTGGTGTAGTTCATGGAGTTTTAATAGATGTTATGAGAGTTCATGTTATCTGTATTTATGTATGTGTATTATCCGGTAATCTACCCCTTGACATGGTTGAGTCCAAACTAATTGCCTCCACCTGAGTATAAAAGGCTGCCAGCCACATACACACTCAGTTGGTTGTAGGAAGAGAGCTGGACACCACTACCATGTCACCTGTGTAGAGAGCTGCCTGTGTTAATGTATTTTTGTATTGTCGGTGAAACAATCAGAATAAATACACCTTTTTGGTTGCACCCTATCACGGCCTCTGTATTGCTTCCAGCCACAAGTCAGGCATATCTCACAGACATCATGATTTCATATTCATTTAACTAAATGACGGTGGGGACCCAGGTGAGCAGGTACATTCCTCAAAAATTCTAACCTGAAAAAGCCTGAACTCGCTTTAAGCATATTTGTCTACGGTATTATGAAACCTTCAACCATATAGCTTAAAACAGGAAATAACTAAGCCAAAATCCCAATTCAAACCTCGGTCTAGCCTGAGGAACTAATCATCAGTTCGGCAAAGCTGAAGTAAAATGTTACCACCAAAGCAACAGTGCTCGAAGCCATTGAATTACTTGTTACTACACAAAGAGCAAAATACAACTGATCAGATGTCCCAGTTTGTCCCGGACTGTCCCAGTTTCAGTGTCCTGAGTACCGACAAATAACTGTATAACACTAAAATGTCCTGGTTTTCAACATTCACTACAAAATTGTCCCCGTTTTAAGTTTCACCAAATTAAATTTAGATGTCTGTCTGTGTGCATCTGTTTGTCTGTGTGCAAATAATGTTGTAAACCGCTGGACTGGCTTCAAACTTTGCATGCACACTCCCAGAAGGTCAAGGAAGACGGATGGAGTACACCACACAACATTATTCAAATTGGCCTCATGGTGGCGCTATACTGGGGCGCTTTTATGTTTTGGCATGTAATTCTTGAACCATGGGTTGTACAATCAAAATTCCCCTGGATTCCTTTGATCATGGCGCAACTGCAATATCCAGGCCAGTTTCTGCCTAATTAGTCATTGTGACCTCCCAAAATAAGTTTTTACACACATTTTAAAATAAATTGTGGATAAACTTATGCTCAAGCTCTTCACTATCTCATTCTTAAGCTTATCTTTCACTGCAATCCCCCCTTTTTCACTCTCCATTGGCACCCCTAAATGCTCAGGCTCTCCGATCTGTCTTTCTGTCCCAAGGGCAGACCGGAGACCGCACTCTACTCTCTCCCCTGTGGATTGCCCACCTCCTCTGACTGTCACCTGACCCCCAGCTCCACCACAAACAGACAGACGTCACTTACAACCGTCCCCGTATCTGTCACTCCTGTCTCCCTCCCTGTCACTCTCCTCCACACCAGTGGTGGACAAACTCAACCCCAGTACTTGAGTCAAAGTATAGATACTCCTGGTCAAATATTACAGTACAAGTCAAAGTTGCTCTGTCAAATTTGTACTTTAGTTAAAGTACTGGAGTAAGTGCTTAAAAGTATATACTTAAGTATTCAAAATTTGCCTACATGCTTTTAAAAATACTCAAGTATTCAAAACTGCATGCTTTTATAAAATACAAAAATAAAAAGTATGCAAAAGTACGAATTACAAAGTCGATTTTATTTTTAATATTAGTGCATTGCTGTATTATTGAAAAAAACTTTTTTCAAAATTATCAATAATAGTGACATTAGCAGATCTACAAGCTCACGAGGCGTCGCAATGCGATGAGTTTGTACATGTGCTATTTGAAATAGGGCTTAAGTGGTAAATTCATACCTTTTCCCTTGCTAGAAATGTAGTGGAGTCAAAAGTACAATATTTGTCTTTGAAATGTAGCGGAGTGAAAGTATTAAAAAATACAAATACTCAAATAAAGTACAGATATATATATATATTCTTTTTTAACTTAAGTTCAGTACTCAAGTAAATGTGCCTCGTTAATGTCCACCACTGCTCCACACCCCTTCTCATCTCATCTCTACTTGTCCTTCGCCTCCCAGATGGCTTCTTTTATCTTCTCTGTCCCCATGCTGACCCATTAAACACCAGGGAGACTTTCTGTCCTGTTTTCTGTTTAACACTCCAGTCTCCAGTGTTTGGTCACACTGTGGCCTGTTGCAGCTGCTGCTGACAACCAATTAAAGTTGCTCCTCGTCTTAAATCGCAGTTATCTGATTAAAGCATGCACAGCTAATTAAACTGCCATCTCTCTTTCCCTCTTCCTCTCTCTTCCTCTCTCTCTCTCTCCCTCGCTCTCTATCTATCTCTCTCTCGCTTCGCCCCCCCCGCCCTCTCTCTCTCTCTCCCTCCCCTGTGGTGGTGGTTGTTGTTGGTGTTGTTTGGGGGGAGGGGGGGGGTGCATGTCATGATCATAAAGAGAGATGGTCTGTAAGCTGCACTGTAGTTTGTTAAGTGAGCATGAACTGAAGTACCCTGCATGTGTGCTCTTGCTGTGAGCCAAATGAAGTCACATTTTACGTCACTTCTTGAAGTGAGTGTGATAATGATGCAGAATTGCTCACTTGCATTGATTTATGTGTGAGCTTTTTAATGCAAAAACCTGCTAAAATTGACCACATCTTACAAACATGGTGACACACTTAACACTGTTAAGTTTCTGAGACTTGTTGGAGTCCCTACAATGACTGATGTGACCACTAGTTGGCAGTAGCCTGCGTCCTTAATTGCACGTGTCAGCAGGTGAAGACCTGAGCCACCGCCTGATATTTATGGCAGCTATATGGGGACATAGCTGGCCTACTTAAATTCCTGTGCACAGTGATTGAAGCTCAGGCCCTGTGTCTGTCTGGCCTCGGCCCCTGTGCTCGCTCCTGGACTCAGTGGGAGGGATTGATGGCCCACAGCCGCAGCTGCATAGCAGATACACATCCAGTAATGCAGTACTGTAGTTCATAAATATTGACTGCATTGCCACAATGGCAGGTATAAATCCTCGAGGAGTGTCCTACGTAGGATAAATGTTGGGGTGGTTCTGTGTGTGTGTGTGTGTGTGCGTGTGCGTGTGTGTGTGCGTGTGCGTGTGCGTGTGCGTGTGTGTGTGTGTGTGTGTGTGTGTGCGTGTGTGCGTGTGCTTCAGTTTGAGTCCTCCTATATAACAACCCCTTTTCAGGAATCAATTAAAATGGCAAGGGAAGCCATCATTATATGTATTATATGTATATCTTCATTTTCTTAATCTATAAAAAAAAATCTTAATGTCTTAAATTTCACACGCCAAATGGATGTGTGCAGATATAACATACATAACGTACATATATGTCTGTGTGTGGGCACACGTCCCCGCCTCGATGAGAGCAGTAAATGCATATTGATCTCTGACTGCAGCGTGAAATGGCCATTTGATATCAGCTCCATTCACTCAGGTCTGAGGAACTGCAGCAGTCTGGAGTGTCTGCTTTATGAGCAGCCATTATCACCCCTGCTTCCCTCTATCATACACACTGACCCTGCCTTTCCATCATTTCAGCCTCTTCTGCTCCACTTTCGTCTGTCACGGTTCCATGAGCAGACCTGGAGTTTCCCAAACAGTGGGCCGCGGACCAATTTTTATGGGTTGTGAGTAAATACCCCTTTATTCTTTGTTTCCTAGATTTTGTTTTCAATTATTATGTTTTCAAAAAATTCCATCCAAAGAAGAAGAAAAAAAAACAGAGGGGAAAAAATACTTTTATTAAATAGTGAAAATGCCTGATCTACAAGCTCACAACACGTTCCGATGCGACGTGTTATGAGATTGTTGATTGGCTATTTTCACTAGTTTGGGTCCCGGGGAGACATCAAATTTCTCTTTTGGGTCTCGACTCTAGCTAAAAAGTTTGGGAACCATTGCTCTATAACACCAATGCTTAATGTGATGCCCTGATTCCCATTCTCTTCCTCCAATCTTTTCCACTAATGCATACATTATCTACTTAATTTAGTGCTATTCTGATGCATTTTGCATTTTTTTAATGCTTCATACTTATGCTCCACAACATCTCAGAGGCAAATACATTTGACAGCTTTAGATATTAGTTACTTTGCAGATTTAGATTATCGGTACAAAACATAGTAAATTAATAACTGATAAATGATTAAAATCAGACCACCTTTATCAGCATTACTTATTCCAATATAATGAGTACTTTTATGTTTGATACTGTAAGTACGTATGCTGATGCCATTATTTTGTACTTTCACTCAAGTAACATTTTTAATTCAGTATTTCTACATTATGGTATTGCTACTAAATTGAGAATAAAGCACTTCTTCCACCACTGAGTATAGAATCGGGTCTTGTGTAGTGGCATACAGCTGAAGGGAAGATCATAACGTGTGGCTAAATATCTCAAACATTAATGGACTATAGTCAAAATGGACGCAAAAAAATTATTGTCTCCCGTGTATGTTTTCCTTTTGTTAAGATAGCAAAATGTCTTGATAGGGAAGAAAGAATCTATACACTGTTCTGTTCAAAAATGTTTAGGTTATTTGAAGACAGTGAAAGCTGCAACTCACTTACCCGTACCAGTAAATTAACCTGTGTACTTTCTTCCCTTTCCATGTGGTGAGTTGGTGATTTTCCCCACCACACAATTCAAGAATCAAGTGTTGTAAAAGCTTCAGCAGAGGTCAGGCATCATATTATTTTTGGTGTAGCCTAGAGTGGGTACCCAAATGTTATTTTAACACATTTTTGGGATGTCACTACTCTTGCTCAATGCAACATGACATGTACTGTTCTATTTTCATCATGTCAGTATCATGTCAGTATCATCGTCAGTATCATCGTCAGTATCATAGTCAGTATCATGGTCAGTATCATGCCAGTATCATGCCAGTATCATGACAGTATCACTATCACGGTATCATGTCAGTATCATAGTCAGTATCATGGTCAGTATCATGTCAGTATCATGACAGTATCACTATCACGGTATCATGTCAGTATCATGGTCAGTATCATGCCAGTATCATGACAGTATCACTATCACGGTATCATGTCAGTATCATGGTCAGCATCATGTCAGTATCATGTCAGTATCATGACAGTATCATGACAGTATCACTATCACGATATCATGTCAGTATCATGGTCAGTATCATGTCAGTATCATGTCAGTATCATGACAGTATCACTATCACGGTATCATGTCAGTATCATGTCAGTATCATGGTATCATGTCAGTACCATGCCAGTATCATGCCAGTATCATGTCAGTATCATGGTCAATAGGTGGTCAGTATCATGTCAGTATCATGGTCAATAGGTGGTCAGTATCATGTCAGTATCACTTTCCCCCACTCTACCCCTCATGTCATCCAGGTTGATGGGACTTGTCAACTTGTCCAGGAAACATAGTCAACGGAGAACAAATGGAGATAGCTCATTAAATATTTGTGTGGAGAGTTCATGGCATCTTTAAAAAGCGAAGAAACGTGATCGATCGGACGACTCTCTAAGCCAGTGTTTCCCAAACAGTGGGTCGGGACCTGTTTGTGGGTCGCGGATCGATTTTTATGGGTCGCAAGTAAATATTGGTGTTTCCTAAATGTCTCTGGCAGAGACTAGAGACAAGTTTTGCACCCCGTCTGTGTGTGTGTGTGTGTGTGTGTGTGTGTCTGTCTGTCTGTCTGTCTGTCTGTCTGTCTGTCTGTGACCAGCTAATCTCTTTAGTTTACAGTACTCCTACAGATTTTGTCCAAACATCACGCAAATCAGTACACAGTCAGTATCTCTATAGTCATTAAATGAAACTAGTCTTTCAGATTTGTCATATTCCATCCTGATTGGCTTCCAATGTTTGCAGGACTGCTCGGTTTTGAACAAAATGCCTCAAATCATCAACACAGTGTGCGATTTGTGTGAAATTGTGCACACACATTGCCACTAGGCCGAGGAAGAAATGCCTCTTGAAAACTTTCAGCCTCATGGTGGCGCTATAACAGGCCGACATGTAAAACTTTTTTTTCAATATTACTCCTTCAGATTTTATCCACATTTCTCGCAAATTGGTACACATGATCTCTACAGTCATGTGATCAAGACGGATATTTTTCATATTGCATCCTGATTGGCGAATTCCGAACATTGCTGGCCCACAATAACCTACCTGACCTGGCAGAGACCTGTGCTCAGAGGAGCACTTTTTCTTTTTCATACATTTTCATGAGATATAAACAAATTCAAACATTTTTTAGAAGAATTTCATGAATAAAATAAAACATAATCAAATAAATTCCCTAAATTAGAAAACGAATGTTTAAGAAGTAGTGAAAATATCAGATCTGCAAGCTCCCAACGCAGCTCAAAGTGACGCGTTGTGAGCTTGTAGATCTCCTATTTTCACTAGCTTGGGTCCCAGGCAAACGACTAATTTCTCTTTTGGGTCTTGGGCTTTGGGAATCACTGCTCTAAGCCACTGCCCCTCCAGTTCCCATACAACCCCCTTTCTCCAGCCGCTCTCTTAATGGAAATTGACACAGACATCAAATATCTAATTTATGAGTCATACCAATATGCTTGGGAAGAAGGCAACATACAGTACACTGTAATTGCTTAACCCAACTCCAATTCAACGTTTGTCACCAAAGCTGTTGGATTATGTCACTTTATGACTGAGGATGGATGATTGTGTGTGTGTGTGTGTGTGTGTGTGTGTGTGTGTGTGTGTGTGTGTGTGTGTGTGTGTGTGTGTGTGTGTGTGTGTGTGTGTGTGTGTGTGTGTGTGTGTGTGTGCTCTCAATTTTAATCTCATTAATCTCTCTCAATTTTCTTTTTTACCAATTGGGTTCCCAGATTGGCGTGCGTGTAACGGATGGTGTGTCATACAAAGTATTAGTATATTTTCTGGATGCAGCATCACTTGTCGTATGTATGTCTTCTCTGCAAACAAAAAAATCACCAAGGGGGCTTGAAATATCGTATAATTTCATAATGAAAATGAAAATTTGCTGTAAATCTGGATAGTGACAAAGATGGTGTTTAGGTGTTTCCTTTCACTTTTTATGTGGGTACATGTGACTTAAAGCTGCAATCCAAGTTAAAGGAGAAATCCGGACATTTTAAGTGTTATCTTTGATGTCTCGTTACTCACCTACCGACGTAAAAAGTGGCATTGTTTTTTTCCAGAGATTCCCCTGTCGTCATTTTTTTCAACCCCCTCCGTTGTCATAGTGGGAGCGCGTGGCTTAGGGAAATTCGTCTATTGTAACCGATGCAAAGTAATTTTTTTCTCTACAACTACTCATTGTAGAGTCTCATGATAGTCAAACATGCGCTGAAACTTCCTGAGAGGCTACCGCTAACGCCGACCGATTTAACACTGGTTGCTTGTTTCTCTACCTGGCAACACCAAGTTGCCAGGTTCTGGAAAGAAACAAGCAACCAGTGTTAAATCGGTCGGCGTTAGCGGTAGCCTCTCAGGAAGTTTCAGCGCATGTTTGACTATCCGTTGTCTCTCCTGGTGATGAGAGGTAATTTCAACAATGTGAACAACAATAAAGATGGTGGTGCATCTAGAATCCAAATCGGTGGCCCATCTGCTTCGAATACCTTTAATGACACAGGTTGGTGTCCTATCCGATACCAGGGTCAAAAGGGTCAATGGAAGAGAAGGGAAGCCACCTCCAATCACTACAGATGTGCTAGTTATATTGTATTAACATACTCTATGATACAGATTACTTAGTTAACCTTTTATCCATTAAAATAAGTCCCTGTAGCTTTAAAATGAACAATTGTAAAAACCAAGAAAACCAGAAGCAAAATAGCAACGCAAAGGACTTTTCAAATATATTTTTCTAACCAACTGGTGTCTGAGCCTATATTAAAATTGTCTAATAGGGGGGGTGTGCGGACGGGCAGGTCGTACGGACGGACCACGTCATCACGCTTATGTCTCTATGACTCAGTCATAACCGTATAAGGAGTTCCCAATGCAGCTACGGCCAAAGTGTGTTGACTAACCTCTATGTGTCGTCATGGCATCAGGCGCAAATAAATCAGTCAGTTCCGTGGAGTTCTAGAACAATCTCCATGTATGGGCACAAAATGGGCATGTGCATATGCTGATGACACCAGGGATCTCCATATATGGGCATATCGGGCAGATCGGCGTAGGTGCGAGGGCCGTCGCGCGGGCATCAGCAAGGACTCGAAGGAGTGTGGTGCCCGCCGTCGAGTAGTTTGGATATGCGGTCGTCCAGATCCTAGAACCGCCAATCCGACCAATATGTCCATATATGGGCATATGCAGAAATCCAGTTGTCCAGAACCACCGATCTAACCGATATGCCCATATATTGGTATGCCAATGTATGGGCATATAATGATGATATCAGGGATCTCCATACATAGGCATAAAAGGGACAAGGACTGACAAATATCTCCATATACAGGACATCTCCATATATGGGAATAAAACAGACACAGACAGACGGGTAAAACGGGTACTCTAACTAAGCCCCCGAGGGCCCCGACGCTATGACTCAGACGCACCTCTAGAGTAAAGTTACTGTCATAACACATAGGAGTGTCTTGGTTTGTGTATGTATGTGTGTGTGTGTAAGTGCAAGCATGCATGCACATGCATGCACGTGTATAGTGCATGCATACACACATACACGTGCGCACACGTTTGTGTCACATCTGATGTCCGTTTGCATGTGTTGTGTCCACACAAGTTAACGTTGCCGTTTCCTCACTGCCATCTTATGCGAGGCATAGCAGTCCCCTGAGAGAGCAGACTTTCTAATGAATAATATTTTGCACAGTTCCCAAAGTCCCACAGCCATGCTCTCCATAAACGTCTGTCCAAAATGCCAACTGCTCTAAATCTGGAGTGTTACTTTAACTGAATGTGGACATGTGATTTTTACTGATGGTTGTTACTGTGTACAATCTGTTGAGTTATAAGAAAAAATCCAGGTTACCATTTGTGTGCTGTCCTAAAATGGTGTTGGGTGTGATGACATGATGCTGTTAAACACAGATTATGACAAAATAAACGTTATATGTATTTCTTACAGATATTGCTTTAAAACACAATTCATTAGACGTTTTTGCTTTCATTTTCCTTTACTGATCTATTTAGGAAGACATCAGCATCAGTTTTGTCTTGTAACTTTAATTTCTTACCCACAATGCATCTGTCCAGACAGGAGAAGAAAAGAAATCAACAGGTTACATGTAATGATTGACCTGTGGGAACAGGGGGAAAAAGCCATGTCCCATCCCATCCACTGAGAAAAACAAAAATACATAAGATGAGACAAATAAATATAGCTGGATTAGTACAGTACACGTTTCCCTTGGCTAACAGATTGGTTGCAGTGACAGAGGAGTGCATCATGACAGTGACACGAAGTTACAATTGCTTTTAGAAATCATTACTGGACATGGAGTAACTTCTCTAAGAATTGACTTGATGCGACGCTCAAAACATACAACATGAACTATATAGCTATAGTGCAGAGCCAGACTCAGGACTGGCCGATTTTATTGCAGGCCTGTGTGTATAAAATACTGTACAATATTGCTGCTGGTTTCTTTAATGGATGGCAAATGAGCACTGCTTGGATGAAACCAGTGTACTGTACCTTTCTAAGAGAAGCATGGTGAACAAGAATAGCCTCATGGTCGTATAAAACCTGAGTTATACTTGGTTGCGCGTCGTGTCGTACACGGAAAATAGCCGATTTTCTATTTTCGGTGCACAACAGGGGCGCACAACTTAAGTATAACTCAGGCTTAAGTCTTTATTTTGTTCATTTTGGGTCTACAGTACGTAGCTTCCCATTGTTAGGATTCTCTCCCCTTCTCAGACAACAACACACTCACTCACTCATGCACTCACGCACGCACGCACGCACGCACGCACGCACGCACGCACGCACGCACGCACGCACGCACGCACGCACGCACGCACGCACGCACGCACGCACGCACGCACGCACGCACGCACGCACGCACGCACGCACGCACGCACGCACGCACGCACACACACACACACACACACACACACACACACACACTTAATCGCCTTAAAAGCATAAAAAGCAGCAGTTTTTGCTATTGCCTTGATCAGTCTGTCAAGTCAAGCTAGGAGCTGCAACAACACAGATGAGTCCACACAGCAGAGCAAAACAGCTAATTTATACTTCAGCGCATGACCGGGTCATTACCCGAAAATAACATATCACTCATTTATTTTTGGCGAGTGACATGGTTGTACGATGAAGTATGAATTATGTTTAATACAGAAATAGGCTGGCTGAAGCCTTTTGTACAGCTCCAGTCTTTTCTGTCCAACGATGACCCCTTCTTGCTGTCGCTCTGAAGGCAAATGTTTGAAACGTAAGTTTGGCAAGGAGACACAAGAGAGGTGCTACCCTGTTGTTGATCTCTGCGAGAGTGTCCTCATCACCCCTTTTATCAGGGGTGTCTTGCTAGGCCGATGTGTGCGCACACACTTGTATGTGCACGTCCGTGGCATGTGTATGAAGGCTCCTGTAATATAGAGTAGGATATATTTGGGATATATACAGTATGTCTCCTCGTTGAAGTGTGTCTGGGTGGGGGTTGCATATCTTTGGACTAAGCGAATTATTCTTGAACAACGTGGAACAATAATGTACGTCGCTCCAACCTCTCTGTCCATCCCTCCCTCTTTGCCAACTAAAAACTAAATCAAAGGAGAGCATTGTCTCCACAAATCAAGAAATCAAACTTATGACCTTACAAAACAACCTTGTTTTCTACATGCTATACCCCATATTGTCCTGTTAGGCCTGCTATAACTGATTAGAGATTTATTAAAAGTGGCTATATGGGAGGATAGAGAAATTGCTAAAAGAATGGCGAGAGTATAAAACCAATTAAGGTTTGAAAGGAAAATAAGCCCCACTTTAGTGGCCCCTAGAGGCTGTGCTTCTCCTTACACTGCTCCTTACACCCAACCGGACTCAAGTGTTTTGAATCGACCAACATTGACATCTTTAGAGCCCCTTGCTCTCACTAGAGGGGCTAAAATATATACATTTTTAAAGTGGATATTTTGGCCTGATGGTGGCACTAGAGGAAAGGTCATGAGGTCACTCAAATGGTTAGGGCTCCTCCTCTGGGGCACATGAATGCGCTCAACAGGTTTCATAGAAATCCCCCCATTAGCTTGTGTGCGCAAGTGCAAGTGGAAGTCAACATTTTGGAGGTGGACAGTTTGGCTTAAGGGTGGCGATAGAGGAAAGGCCATGGGGTCGCCAAAATCAGTACGATTCAACCTCCAGGGAGCATGAAGGTGCACGGCACATTCCATGGCAATCCAGCCAGACGTTTGAGACATCTTGTGGATGGAACAATCAACCAATCAACTGACCGAAATGGCCAGGTGACTTTCTATGGACCATGGATGGGACGCTAGAGGAAAGGCCATGTGGTCACCAAAAGCAGTAGAATTCAACCTCCAGGGAGCATGAAGGTGCACAGCACATTCCATGGCAATCCAGCCAGTATATTTCGAGACATCTTGTGGATGGGCCGATCGACCAATCAACTGACGGAAATGATATGAACCATGCACAGAGGTACCAATTTAAAACATATCCTCAAAAACTGTGTCTACCCCCATTCAACTGCAGACCATTCAATTGCAATGGTTCCGCTGCAGACGCAGCAGGGAGCCTTTCTGTCTACAGAAAAGGAGGAAAGCTCTGTCATTCCTCCACCCATATCTCCCATGAAAAGTAGTTTTGCGTCGCAGTTTTCAAATGAAAGTAAATTGATCTCTCAGCTTTGCTGTGTATGACAACATATGAGTGGAGAAGATAAAAGGAAATTCAGAAGATGAAGGAGAGGATGAGAGTAAGGAAGGAGGCAGTAAAGGGGTGAGGCATATTACAGTCACTTATTGTCCCTGCCATATGCAAGAGAAAAGAGGAAAATCTGTGAGAATGGGATGCTTGCCAGATATGTGTGTCATCTTGTTATTTGCGGTGGGGGGTGGGGGGCTCAAGTCCATTTTTAGGTCAAGGGGTTTGATGTTCAGGTCAAAGGTCAGATGTCATCAATAATGGGGGTGTTGTAACTCTGGAAGAGGGGCTGCATGAATAGGCCAAGGGTCCCGGTCACACACACCATCACAAAGATCCATAGGAACAGACGATCAATCACCATGGCCACGTATTTCCAGTCCTCAATGATCTATTGACAAAGAGAACATAATGTTAAATGCAACACCCATTCATATACCAGAATTAACTTTCATTGTCTAAATATGCTGACAGTGACATAACATGTTGATGACATACCTTCACATTGAAAAAGCTAGAATTTGCTACTTCCTGTCTTCTATACGCTTCTATGCCTGGGATTAGTATCTCAAACTATGTATGTGAAACACTGCTGTGGCAGACTACAGTAATAGACTAAGACAACTGTTGTAATGCTGTCTTGAAATATGATAATGAAAGCATGGCGTGTACAGTTTGTGATGAATTCGCTGCGAGAGCGGTCACTGTGAATCTCTGTGGGCTGTGTTTTGGGCTTCGTTGATGGCGTAGCTGCTTTTAGACATGCACAAGAGCGTGATAAATGGGGTGCCTGGACACATGCACAAATCAAAGTTGCTCTTCCAAAGCTGAGTACAACTCTGTACAATCACTCTGTATACTAATCATTATCAAATAACACACATTTAAATGTATAATTTCTCCAAGAGCACAAAAGCATACTTTGTAATCTTGTGTCTTTTGCCTGCCCGGGATAATATGCATTATCAAGTCCTCCTTGAATGCTTATTTGACATGATTATAGATTGCATTGTAACTTGTAGGATACACTGGATATGCTACTTTTTTAATAAATGAAACGCAAACATCAAAATGAGAACTAGAGCCCCAGCTAAAAATAATCCAAACAAACAATAGTGTTTATTCGTTTTGTGTCACCTACACACAGTGTTATGTGCATCTTATTACACACACACACACACACACACACACACACACACACACACACACACACACACACACACACACACACACACACTTGTCCAATACACACCCCTTCATCATCATCCTCGCTCTTCATCTTCTCAGCAATGTACCGCACTCCGTCCACCGCCTCCTCCACGTCGATGTTGCACTTGAGTGTCATCCTCTTCCTGAACTCTGTGTTCTCAGACATGTCACTGATCTTCCAGCTGTAGCGTTTGGTCGACTCCTCATTCACATAGAAGGACGAGGAGGAGTCCACCACTCCCGCCGGGCTGCCGGATCCCCCGGCGCCCGCGGATGACAGCGACCCATCCGCCCCCCGGAGCTTCAGGTCCGAGTATGACCGCTGCTGGTGCTTTCTCCGGAACCTCTCACGGATGTTGGATCTGCCAGGCCGGCGCATGAACAGGAAGGAGGGAAGCCGATACAGGAAGACGCGTCTGACCCAGGGGGGCATGGTGTGCGTGCTAGGGGAGCGATGGTGCACGTTGAGCACGCACACGCTGGTGACAATTGAAAAGGTGACCAGCACCATGCTAAACATCAGGTACTTCCCAATCAGAGGCACTGCTAAGGACGTAGGTGGCACGATCTTAGAAATCAGGAGTAAAAACACAGTGAGGGCCAGTAGCACTGAGATACACAGTGTCATCTTCTCCCCACAGTCCGACGGGAGGTAGAACACCAGAATGGCCAGGGAGGTGATCAGGACGCAGGGAATAATCAGGTTGATGGTATAGAACAGTGGCTTTCTCTTGATGATAAAGTCGTATGTGATGTCAAGGTAGGTGATGTCATTGGGGTCTTCATTCTTGCGTCCGGGCAGCGAGACAATGTCCCACTCGCCGCTGGGTTTGAAGTCGTCGCGGCTGGCGAAGTCGCTGAGGAGTATGAGGTCGATCTCGGTGTGGTCATAGGTCCAGGAGCGGAACTTGAGGGTGCAGTTCTGCTGGTCGAATGGGAAGTCGCGCACCTCGATCTTGCAGGCTGACTTGTAGATGGCAGGCGGCAGCCAGGCCACCTCGCCATTGTTGGAGATCACAGCATTGGAGTAGAAGGAGACCTCATATGTTCCATCAGCACTGAGTGGGGTGGGAGAAGGAGAAGGCAGGAGAAAAGAGGAAACAGGAAGAAATAGAAATGAGCACTATGCAAATGAAAAGTTCAAAAATAACATTCTCAAAACCCATCACATCTCTCACTCATACACACACAAACCATCTTTAGAATCTAAAGTATATAATAACTCAAATGCTGTCGGTATTAGTTTGTTTTCAAAGGAAGCTTACCCAACCAGTTAAGTGCATTGCTTGATCAACAGAATCTCTATTGGCGTGCTAATTCTTACGGTGAAAAGTGAACCGTTTCATTTGGACAATCAATGTTAAGGGTAGTGACCATTATTCTGTGACTGCTGAGGTGGAATTAAAAACAAATGTGAATACATCAGAGGTTGGCGACAGTAAGGTAGCAGTTAGCATGGACCTCAACTACAGTTTGTGGGTGACAACCATCCATCCAGGACACAACCGAAGATCATCAACTGCCCATCCCCACCTCAAATCTGCTGAGATTGAGTTTTCTTTCTCGACAAGGCTGCAGGTGTTGCATTATACATCAATGGCCTATCAATTATACAGCAGGTCAAGAATCCAGCCATCACACTTGCTCTCTAATGCTTCAGGCCTTCTGTGAATATGCAGACTGGTTAAATATGTAGAGGGACCACCTGTCTATTGTGACCTCCTGTCCCATCCCGGACCTAGACCTGGGCTGAGTCAGACCCAAATATAATATTCAACCTTTATAAACAGTAAATGCATTGAATATTCAGACCTGTACAAATAAGGCTGTCATGAAAATGGCCATTGCTTGCAGTACATTGAAAGTATTCAAAGAACTATAAACGCCCGCTAATAACCACACACTACACAAGCTTAAACCCTGTACACTTTGTTGTACTCAAATAGCTAATAGTCAAATAGCTAAAAAAGATTATCTACAAGCTTATAGATCTACTATTTTCGGCGAATGTTGGGCTTTGTTCACCTATATTTTATTTTTTTCCTACTAAATGTTCACCTATTTTGACATGCCATTGCCCAGAATAGGGATGTTGGGTTCTGGTCTGAACGCTGTGGGTGTGTCCGCTGAAGCTCTCTATATTGATTTTCCATGATGCACTTGTTTGTCAAAAAGTGTGTTTATTGTGTTGTTTATGTTGCTATTTGAATCTGGGAATGCATTGGGGATGTTGTGGGACTTTATGTGTAGTGTCGTGTTCATTTCGGGATTTACAGTATGTTGATGAGTGTGATATATATCTGTTCTGAACACCCCCTCTATCGAGAAGAGAAAAGTTACCACTGGGGCTCATGGAAGGGAATAATCTCTAGATGTTCGGGCCGGCCCGAACCTCTAGTCACATTCATTCTCCATGTAATCCCTATATCTAGCTGCCCCACCTCCAGTCCTCTAGGGGGACGAGACAAAAAGGACTAAAGAAAGGAAAGGAAAAAATATTTTTGCGAGATTAGCTCCGGACGGACAGACGGACAGACAGACAGACACACCCTCTTAGAGATGGCTTGACCTCTTTCAGAGCCACACCATAAAAAACAAGCTACATTTCTGTAAGTGGTTCCAGGGGAGATATCAAATACTGTATATCTTTTGGGTCTTGGGCTGAAGAAGTTTGGCAACCCCTGATCTTGGTCACTGACCTCGATAGCTTTAGTCAATGGCTCAACTGGGTATACCTAATTGGTCAACAAGTGCTATGTCTGTGAAATTCTATCTGCTCCTGAATGAGGGCGGTGACTTCAATATTCTGGGACCACCATAACAACCTAGCCACTAAGAATGAGGTGACCTACTGTATGGACACAGCTCATCAATATATGCCCCTTGCTACTGATCATCCTTTGGCCGTACGGGGCACACGGCAAGGAAATGACCCTTCTCACCACAATAAAGGCAGCTACGACTTGACATACGTCTATGCCTTTCTTCTGGGGTTAACCGGGGTGCACCTATCTGAATGGGCTCACGAACACTACGCTTACCCTGCTGCAGCCTCATTAATCTCATTAAGTGGTGACCTGCCTGCTGCTCCCGTTCAGGGTGGTCATAAACACGCTTCAGTTCGGCTGCAAAGGCTGCAAAGGACCGGACTGTGGGGGAACCTTGCTCAAAGAGGGCGTTGAACAGACTAAGTGGTGCTCCCTCCAACAGGTTCAGAATGTAAGATAACTTGGCTGCCTCACTGCAATAGCGAGATGGCTGGGCAATAAAAGCTAACTGACACTGGGTAAGGAAGTCACGGCAGCTGTTAGGATCACCAGAATACTTTGATGGAGGTGGAATGTGGGGCTCAGAGATGGGAGAGGCCTTAGTAGCTAGTTGGGTGGCTGTGTGTGGTGATGCGGTGATGGCGGTTGTCTCCATGCGGGGAGTGGCCAGTCTGGCAGAGATATTACTCAACTGGTCCATTATAGTTTGCAGCGTCTGCTCATAGCGATCCAAACGCTGCTCCTGGTTGATGATTGCCTGGCTCAGGACGCTGGGGTCCGCTGAGGCCATAATTACGTCAGATCGTGCTGACATGGCGATAGGTAGGTGGACGGACCCAAAAGCAGACTCACTGACAGATAGTGGAAACAATTCCTTTACTGAAGAATCCCAAGACAGAGAAACAGGAACTCGGAAGTAACAGGAAACTAGAAATGGAAGACTGAAAATAATCACACTGAAAACGTTCTTAACAAAAGCTGACACTGGGAATGTGGCTTTAAAAATGGACAACTTGCTGGCGAGCTGTTGGTTAAATGGGCCACTGATGACAACACTTCAACATCACTTTCTTACGTCAGCCAGCTCACAGGGGTGTGAGAACGTGACACATACCTAGAGTAGAGTATTCTAACTCTGAAAGTGTTAAAGCTGGGCTTGTACAGATTCAGAGCTAAATGTACACTCATAATTTACAATGCTACAACATATAAAGTAAAATCCTCAGCGTTCATTTAACTCTGAAAGTGTACAAATGGAACCAAATGGACCTGTAATGGTCAAGCTTCTGTCTACAGACCATTCTATCAGGTGTTAGCCAATGCTTTTAGCTTTTATTCATCTTTGAAAGAGCTAAATGAGATAAGAGGAACAACAGGATGTGACAAATGATAAATGACTCTTGTAACAGAGAGTAAAGTCATTCCGTCTCTCTCCATGACCCAGTATATATCCACAGACCCATATCCATTCTCTCTCTGTCTCTCTCTCTCTCTCTGTCTCTCTCTCTCTCTCTCTCTCTCTCTCTCTCTCTCTCTCTCTCTCTCTCTCTCTCTCTCTCTCTGAACACACACACACACACACACACACACACACACACACACACACACACACACATACACACACACACACACACACACACACACACACACACACACACACACACACGTACTTGTTGTAGAGGACGATGTCTGGCAGCCAAATATGTTGTGAGGGGAGGCGGACTTTCTTTATTCCTTCATATTCGTCAGGATCCCACATTAATCTGTAGTCATTCCACACCTGAGGGAGTGCACAACAAACACACAAGGTATTAAGTAATAAGCAAAAATACACACAAGATCGCACACAAGAATGTGTGTTGCACATACACAATGCATGGTTTAATACACATACTGTACACATAAACATGCATCCATGCCTATAAACACGCTCACTCATCCAAAACACACAGACACACACACACACACACACACACACACACACACACACACACACACACACACACACACACGCACGCGTGTGTGCACGTGTTACATAGTAGTGCGCTGAGATAGCTGCATCTGGTGTGTGCGCGTGCGTGCGTGTGAGGAGCAGTATGACGTTCAGGGGACACAGAGAGACATGGTAGAACATGGAGAATGTCTCACCTGAGTGAGCCAGCAGTTAGTGGTCATGATCTGCTCTCTTTCATTCTGGAACAGGGACAGGACACATTCATGGTTACCATCTGCTTATCAGCAATATTACTACATGTGACATAGGTCAGTGATTCTAAGGTACATGCTTCAAAATAGTCCATCCGACGTGCAAACTTTATTTGGCTGGCCTGTCCGAAAAAACTTCGGACAGACAAATGCCCATTCATGTTCTAAATGCCAGGCACCAAATGCCACTGCGGCCCCGCTCGAGCCATAAGCAGTGTATAGCCAGAGCTGGAAGCGACCGTTTTAATACCTGGATATCCCTTCTGACACGCTATGGGAAATTTATCACGGAGGTACAGAGGATATACCATTTCTTACGATACGATGTGTTTATGGTCACTCAGAGGCGGGGATTAAAGGTGTTTGTACCTTCTGGAGGTGGGCTCGTGTCATGAGACTAGTAGCTCGATTGGAGCAGCGATTGCCAGAGAGCCGCGGAAAGCACACATGCAGAGAGACGCTGGCAGGAGAGATGCAGCCACTCGAAGCTGGCCTACGGCAGCAAGTTTGTAAACGATTTATACATTGTAGACGTTAAATATGCCATGAAGTTGCACATCGTCATTGATTTCGCATGTACAGCTGCTTGTTAAAAACTCTTATATAGAAATGTGTGACTTTTATACAGCAGTGCAGTACCGGTGGCTGGCATCAGAACAAATGCATGCACGCACAACCACTTCAAATGCCCAGGTGCAGGACAAATAAGAGTTCAACATCAAGAAAAACAAGATCTGCAGTACAGCTGCACACTGGTAAAACAAGCTCCACAGTTTTAATAGCACTCTCAACATTCGATTTTCATCAGGAATTTCGAAACTCCTGATGAAAACCTTGAGAGTGCAATAAAAACAGTGGAGATTACTTTAGCAGTGTGTAGGACTTATAAATAACTAAAATAAAACACACCCACCCAACCTTTGACCAATCAGCACAACTTGAACAGGTAACTGTTAAGCTTTCAGTCATCACTTAACATTACATACTTCTCATACATATTGCTCTTACTATTGCACTCATTCATATACACATTGGCCCTCATTTATCAACGCGGTGTAGACCAAATAATGGGCGTATGGCGAGATCACCGCAACTTTCGGTATTTATCAATATATCCTGACTTTGACCTTAGCATACGGCCCGCTCAGATCTCACGTCAGGTCGGAGGCAGTTGTTGACTTTGGCTGCACCCGTTTGTTTGTAGACCTGCGGAGCAGCATTGTCTCACCGTCTGATAGGCATCTGGACACATGTATCCACTCCTAAATGTATATCTATCACACTAATAAATAATCCCTATGAAAATATAACATTTTATAAAACTAATTTATACAAACTGCTTTAACAGTCATTCAGATAAGATTGCAGATCTGTCTGCATTGGCTATTTGAAAATAGCAGATCTACAAGCTCACAACGCATCGCAGCACCACGCGTTGTGAGCTTGTAGATCTGCTATTTTCAAAATATACAAGCGCTTATGCGAGAGCATTTTCGGGAGTTTGGACCGGCGCAGCGGCAACGCTGTAATCTTTTCATGGCCACCGAGAGATCGGACATTTAACAGTACACACACCAGCCTTCATCCATGAATGTTCTCTCCAGGCTATCTCTCATTAACGAGGTAGCACGGGACTGACTGCAGCCCGCCCGATTCTCACGGGGAATAGCCTACATGACTGCTTTATTTTAGTGTAACTGGAACGCGCACTGCTCGGTATGGGTTAAATACATTTATATAAAACGTATTCCATTCATGGCGATGTGATTGGTGTAGGCCTGACCTCGACTAAGTCGACTAGTCGACTGGTTAGTCACGGGGGGTCCGAGTCGACTGCGTGTCTCTTAGTAGACTCTAGTCGGAAAAAAAAAAATAAAAAATGGCCAAAAATGTTTTAAATAGTTTTTTGGCCAAGTCTACACCTGCAACCACACGTAACTTCCACTTTTTTCTTCTTATTCCTCGTCTTTGTATTGGTATTGTTTGTGTTGGAGCGCCTCAGTGCGGCTGCAGAGTTCATGTGCAACCTCTTCCAGAGAGAGATAGAGACACTAGAAACTCTGCTGGAGACACAAAACAAACTGTGTAGACATGGCCCTTTGAAATAAAATGTATTTTGGCCCAAAAAATATATATATATATATATATATTAGTCGACTGCCAGTCGACTATTGGCAATTAGTCGCCAATTAGATTCGACTAAACAAAAGGCCTAGATTGGTGTCACAATCAGTCATTCATGTAGGCTACTAGCCTACTTGACAAAGATTGTACCGTTACGTAGTTGGGCTTGCAATTAAGTGTGTGTGTGTGTGTGTGTGTGTGTGTGTGTGTGTGTGTGTGTGTGTGTGTGTGTGTGTGTGTGTGTGTGTGTGTGTGTGTGTGTGTGTGTGTGTGTATTCTGGTTCTTCATGTCATAAAATCGGGGCGTTTCGAGAATATTTAAGGGCGTGAGATTTAAATGACTCTCGTTTTCAGATGTGAGATTTATCAAAGCTTTGACCATATGTACGCTAGGATTGGCTGTATTGGATCCCTTGATAAATGCCACTTGGAAGTTGGCCAACGGCAAAAAATAAGCAGTTTTTTACGCTCCATTGACATATGAGGGCCATTGCACCTGCCCATCATGATTATCACCAAATATTTCTGAACTAGTTAGCTCAGCTGGACAGGAAACACAACTCAAAATGTTAAAAGCATTCAATAAACAATAAAATCATGACTGGTCCTTTCTCTACTGTGCAAAATATCACTGTGCAAATTAATAAAGTGCAAATATGCTGTGCAAGTATGATCAATAAATAAGGGTTACATTACATGTGCAAACATAGGTAACAGAGGACCTCTCTGTTAAAGGACAGTCAGAACATCTAGGGGTACAGCAAGAGCATCCAAAGAAAGTTCTGAGACTGCCTATGCAAAGTTCTGAATGACGTCATTTTATAGTTATAACCTAACCTGTCCAAAGAAAGTTCGGATGTTCGGACCGAGCATGCAACCCCCTTTAATCGAACCCTGTGTATTTGTATTTGCATGTCTATGTCTACATCAATGTTATGTGTGTGTGTATGTACAGTAATGCATGTGTGTTCTCACCACACTGATAAGCTGAGCCAGGGACACCTGAATGTAGATGGTGACCTGCTGGCTCTTGTTGACGGCAGGTCTGATGAGTTTGTTGTAGCGCTCTGGAGACAACAGGTGGTTCACCAGCTTCTCTTCCACCTCTGCGCTCAAGGCAGCTGAACACGCACACGCACACACACGCGCACACACACACACACACACACACACACACACACACACACACACACACACACACACACACACACACACACACGCGCGCACACACACACACACACACACACACACACACACACACACACACACACACACACACACACACACACACACACACACACACACAGAGAGAAAAACATACAGTAAGCATGTCAAAGAAAATACACTCACATAAATAGGTAAAGCAAAACGATAAAGAGAGAAATAGAGTAAACGCGCGAACGCTGGAAGCGAACGCAGCTCGAAAATATTGTGTATTTACGGACTTGTAATCCGTGTTATTTCACCGTGATGGGGAGAGAACATTGACATTGTGTGTGTGTGTGTGTGTGTGTGTGTGTGTGTGTGTGTGTGTGTTTTGCAGGCTGTTGTGCATTGTAATCAGAGCATTGTCTAAATTCCTGCACTCTGGCGCACTCGGGTGGCTGCTTACAGGCAGTGCACGCATGTGAGTCACATGTGAGTCACATGGGGGCACGAGCCAATGAGAGCATGAACACAGACACACAGACAGAGACACAACCTGAGCAGGGTTACATAGTAAGCTCCACTTGGTCGGAGGCGCGGCTTCGCCGCGCCTCCTTCCGCGTTCGCAACAACTGACCAGTGTTTATAAAGTGTCCGAACAAGATAAATCACAGCCTGTGCCGTTACTGGCGTGACCTATAGAATTAATGTTCCCAGTTCCGTTCAGAATTCAACAACAATGTACAATCAATATTTCAACATATCTATTTCATCCTTCCCATGAGGTAATAATTTTTTACCTTGCAATTATTATTATTTACATGGAAGATGGGCCCTACTGATTTTGGTCACCCCATAACTCCTCTCGCGCCTCCCTTAGACCATAATTATCAATTGCACACAATATACTGTATCTCAAAATGTAATGCGCTGAGCACATGCTCCATGTAGAAAACAAAAACGAGCACTCTCAGTCTGTACATAATGCAGTTTTGCGGGTGCACGGCTCACAAAGAGTAAAGCAATAGCCAGCACTCCGAAGTCCTTCTGGTACTTTAATTCATATGCACGGACAGACACAGCATACACGTACACGTTTCAGCGTCAAGCCTTCCTCAGCGTGTATGTATGTACACATGCTCCATCTTTCAGGACTTCTGTCCGCGTTCCTTTTCTTCTGTCGAGGTGTTTGTGTGAGTGTTGTGTGGTCACTTGAGATGTTGTTGTTGTTTTCATTCTCTGCATACATTTTAGCCCCCAGATTCTGACACACTCACATTCATGGCACCTTACTTAATTGACCCTTTGATAAGATAGGATAGGGGTCATTCAGGTCATTTTCAAAAATGACCTGATGAAGAGCCACACGGATCGAAAAGTCGGTTTGTTTTCTAAATTATGTAGGCAACACAATACACAATAAAAATAAAGCTTACATTTAATTGGGTGTGGGGGTCGGTAAGGGACCTGGATATTGGATAGGGGGCAATGGCCCAAAAACGGTGAGGAAAACTCGTCTATAGGCGGGGAGGGTGATATTTGTCACTGTATGTACGGCTACGGGCTGGGGCGGCACCTGTCAGCGGGGAGTGTTGGGTGGGAGGATTAGGATGAAGGCTCTACGTCCTCCCGGTGGGGGCACCTCACTGGCAGGTGAGTCAGTAGGATACAACAGCTGACAACGCACAGAAATGTGTGTGGGGAGGAATCAATTGGCATAACAAATAAAACGGGGATAAAAAAGGAGTAAAAAGCTAAAACAATTGTGAATAAATAAAATAGCCGAATTGTAGATCTGCTATGTTCGCCTTTTATGATATGCCCAGAACATGAATGCTGCGCTTCATGTGTGGTTACGGAAACATCTTCAGCCACATCTGAGTTCCCTCCATCACTACGGCTGTTGCTTGGCACAGTTTTGTAGAGAAACACCATTCTACTGCTTTGAGGTGGGGAGAATTATCTGTCACTCTGACCATCTCTGAGTGACCACAGCAAGTAGCCTACCATCAATGTATAGAAACATATTCAGCACACATACACATACACACTCACACACAAACTGACACATACTGCACTCACAGACAAACACACAAAGTCAGTGTGTGGTGACCCGATGTTTAAATGTCGTGCTGGGAGAAGATATCCCACCCATTTGGTGCTGCAGTGATGTAGCATGGTGCTTATATAGAGTGTGTGTGTGTGTGTGTGTGTGTGTGTGTGTGTGTGTGTGTGTGTGTGTGTGTGTGTGTGTGTGTGTGTGTGTGTGTGTGTGTGTGTGTGTGTGTGTGTCTGTCTGTCTGTCTGTCTGTCTGTCTGTCTGTCTGTCTGTCTGTCTGTCTGTCTGTCTGTCTGTCTGTCTGTCTGTCTGTCTGTCTGTCTGTCTGTCTGTCTGTCTGTCTGTCTGTCTGTCTGTCTGTCTGTCTGTACCTCATGTACATGTAAACACACACACTTGATCATGCCAATTAACATCATGCCATGTTATATACTCTTCCCTGCGTGTAGTATGATAATGAATGATAACTGAATACAAAACGTATGGTTCATATGACAATCAAATTAGCAATGACACAAACACACATGCACACAAATGAAATCCTGTTTCCTTCCACAGCACTGATTTCACCTATGTAATCCTCCCATGACAATGTCCTGCTAGGTCACAAAGCTTCAACCTGGAGGGGGTGGTTTGAAACACGAAAAAAAAACTCCATTGTGTGACCTGTAGTGTAGGTGTTAAGCGACGTGCGCGCCACGTAAATAAAATAGAGTGCAACCACGTTCCAATTCAGCAATGCAACACTGCTCCTGACCTATGGGCCACATGGCTCGGGTTCCTGAACCGTCGGTTCCCGAGCGCTAATTACTTACTTAATACATTCACCTACCAAGGACTGAGCTGGCTGTTCACCTGAGCGCTTAAAGGGCCTGCCTTAACATTGTATGAGGTGGGTCACTGACTCGTCACTGTTTAGCATAATACTAGTGACGCACTCACTTAGTCTGAGTAGGCTCACCTTTTGTTCTGCTACACATATACTGGTAAATTCCAGGTGGTCATGTGTGCTAGGTCCCTAAGAGGTAGTTACCTTTATAAAAAATCTGGTTTAGGGTCTTGTATCCATGCCAACAAATGACTTATCAATTTTGCTAGTGGTGACTGAAGTTGTGTGGATTTATACAATGTTTCAGTACAACCAACTGAGCATTACAGACATTACCTTTGTGTCATCACAGAAAGGAAACATGAACAGCTCTTCTCTCGAGTAAGGCTAGGCTATACTGGGCAGAAGTGATTATTTCCCTTACATTCTTGGGCCTTTAAGCATAAATTGGCCCATGAACCAGACATTTGGGGTTGTACATTTTGGTGTGAGGGTCACAACTTTTGTGTGTTGGGTGTTTAGAGTTTGGTTAGGATTTCATAGAGAAGCTATCTAGTTCCCACTCCCAAATAAAATCAGGTTTAGGGCCACTGTACTGCTTTAGTGAAAGGCTGAGGGAATGCCCCGATACACGTTTCCAAGTGGAAACAAAGAGAGAGGACTCCTACAGTGTGAACAAGAGCAATATGACGTAAACAAACCCTGAGGGTAAGTGTGCTAAGAGGGTTATAATACATAGATCTACGTCTACCAGATTAGAGAGAGACGGACAGAAAGTGTGGGTGGTACTGTATGATAGCCACACGTGCACGCACACACGCACGCACGCACACGCACACGCACACACACACACACACACACACACACACATACACACACACACACACACACACACACACACACACACACACACACACACACACACAACAAAGAGTCTAATAACACACGCCACAGTATGGAGACAAAAATGAGATTAGTATAATCATATAATAAGGGATTATGTTGTATTATAATGGTTGTGTACTGTATCTAAACTACACTCTTTCAAGGGAAATCACTTGGATTTATAATACATTTAAAGAATGAATGGCATGATCCAAGGATTGTGCCAGGCCAACTCATTAGGCCATCATGATCCTAGGATCATGCCAGGCCACATGAAGAGTAACTTTGACTTAAAAAGCCCTTTTTGAAGTCAGAACTGCTGCACATGTGGCCTGAATTTATCATGATCCATATATCAGTGAAATAGCACCGAACACAAACTCCATTCCAGCACATACAGTGCTCTCTCTGATTTGTAATGAATAAAGAAATAAATGACCTCATATTCCTGTAAAATTGTAAAGCAGCACAAAAGACTATAGAACAAATACAACATTTATAGCTTTGTTCCAAAGGCAGGGAGCATTGAAAATGAAATGGGATCTGAGTTGCATTATGCTGTATGGATTCTTAATATCGCTGATAATTTAGTAAGTGCTCTAAAGGTAAATGTAAATTAAAATTAGATGTGTGTGCATGCGGGACAGCAGAAACAGAGCATTAGGGACAACAAGACCAGAACAGCACATATCATCTCTCACACAAACTCTCTCATACACTCGCACACACACACACACACATACACACACACACACACACACACACACACACACACACACACCACTCAAACACACATACACACACACTACCCCCATCCGCCTCACTGCACTCTCCCCATCTCAATAATTCATCGCCGCTAAAATAAAAATGCCATCATCTCACATGCACGGAAGCTCCAACACAATCAAAGGTTATTCTCTTGCTCGTTTTTAAGCCAGAGACAATCCAAACATATTTTTTCCCACAAGCGCTGATTACAACACTGATGCTTCAGAGGGACGCAGGTGGTGGATGGATGGACCGATGACACAAATGTAGAATACTGAAATGAAATGAAAAAAAGGTTCCAAATTCTGCATCCCGTTTGTTGTTTTTCTATTTTCAGTAGTCGTGAGATCCAGAAAGTAAATAATTCAATGCCTTGCCATCTGGGTGGCCTTCCGGGGGCCAAAACAATTCAAGCTTCACCTGTCATTGGCCTCACTCAGCAAACTAGCTAGAATCCAACCAGCTTATGAAAGCCATGTGCCATCCATATGTATATCCATGTCCAAATGGTCAAGTTCCAGCAACACGTATAACATGCATATTCATCACACACTGGTTGATAAAATACCATAATGGTTTTGGCATATTCAACTGGTGTGTTGTTTTTTTTAAATCAAAGGGTCCCATTTTTATAGTCTTTTCTTTTTTATTTTTTTCAGAAAATGTAGACTAGCCAATTATTTGTTCTCCCTTTTTCTTCCCAAATTTGTCATTATGCCAATTCCCACATTCTCACTCATTTCTGTGCGGCACGCTTTCGTCATACGACGAAGTATAAATTGAGTTCAAAACGGTTTTGCTGAAAGGTGGTTCCCCTAGTGCACCATACAAGCTAGAACCAGCCCTGCTTATTAGCCTTATTATTTGACTAGATACTACTAATAATAGCATCATAAACACATTATAAATAGTTAACTCATTATTGGCGCCAGTTGGGTAGTTCAAGGGCATGATGTCTATGAGTTATATACTGTAGTGAACTGTTTACACTACAATCCTCTTCTGAAAGTGAAGTGAAACATGAAACTAACATGACTACAAAATGTACATTTTAACAGCAGCCTGTTGGTGTGCTCCTTGTGAGCGCAAGGACCCAGTTTCGGGTCCGGCCCAAGTCTTGTCTCCCATGTACGTCTCTCCTCTCCTTGGGTTCCTGTTTCTCTACATTATGTCAAACCTGAAATAAAGCATGAGATGCCAAAAAGAAAGAAAAAAAATCACTAATGATATAAACTATTTTATCCTTAAAAAACACAGCTAAATACTTACATTTCATAGCCAATGCTTGATCGTTTGTAACTGGTGTTAGATTTAAAAGACTTTAGGGTTGGTTAAACACATGAACCCTAAAGCGTCCTTATTCTGGGGAGAACATTCTGCGAAAATAGCAGATCTACAAGCTAAAAAAGATGACTTTACGTAGATTGGCCAAGTACAGTATGCCCTCGAGGCTGTGGTTAAGGGAAAAGTGCTTCTTAGTCATGATGTAGAAAGCCGCATCATTCATGGATCACACATATTTAAAGCAGTGTGCCAGCCACATGAGTCATGACAGTTTACTTCAGGCTGTTGATTCACTAACTCTGGGCCAACTTGGATAAGCACACATGTACAGCATGGGTTGTGTGAAAATGTAACTGAGATAAATAAGAACAATAGCAGCCTAATTACTGGAACATGACAATCCCTAATGCCTCGCTGCTCATTTCCAGCCACCCACTAAAACAGTTTTAGCATGATTGATTGATTGAATACTTTATTAACAAAAAAAAAGCACAGCGGTACCGTTCTGGTTTCCACAGCCCGGCGGGGGGACAGAGAAGTGGACAAAGGGGCTGAGTGGGGAGTGCATACAGGAGCACATTAAACAGGTTAGTGAGTTCTCCTCTCGTACTCTTAAGGCAGTGGGATGCTCAAATGGGGTACATGTACCCCTAGGGGTACTCGGAGGTACTACAGGGGGTACATGAGAGAAAGTGAGAGAAAATGGAAAATATTTCATCATATTTAATGATGGAACAGTAGGTTCAGTGGCAACATTGGGCAGAAAGATGACAAAAAAAGATTACATGACACTGACCATGACACTGACATGACACTGACATGACACTGACCATGATACTGACCATGATACTGACATGATACTGACATGATACTGACCATGATACTGACATGATACTGACCATGACACTGACCATGACACTGACCATGATATTGACATGACACTGACCATGATACTGACCATGACACTGACCAAGACACTGACCATGATACTGACCATGACACTGACCATGACACTGACCATGATACTGACCATGATACTGACCATGACACTGACCATGACACTGACCATGATACTGACATGACACTGACCATGATACTGACATGATACTGACATGACACTGACCATGACACTGACCACGATACTGACCACTATACTGACATGATACTGACATGATACTGACCATGATACTGACATGACAATGTGCCACCTCCTCCATCTGAAAACACTGACACGATACTGACCATGATCTGTCTATGTATTGTGTATTTAAGTGTTCCTGCAGATAGTTAATTTTGAGGCTAACTTGCAAACAAACAACTACTAGGTAACATTGACTGACTGTGAAAGTGTGATGGTGTAGCGGTCTAAAGTAACTGTAATGTAACTCTAAGCACAGAGTTGGCATGTTTGTCCCAAGACTACTGTAGTAACATTTTGATGGACACTTTTTGAATGAGCTGTGTTCATAGTGCAGTGGTCTAGTGCTCTGTCTTTGAACACAGAGATTCCTTGTTTGAGTCCCACGCCATAGTTAAATTATGAGGCTAACGTAGAAAACAATACTTCAAAAACACTAGGGGACATTTGTTGAGAATGATGGTGTAAAGGTCTAAGGCGTAGACTCTAAGCACAAATAAAAAGGTTCCATATTCAATTCCAGAGCTGACCATAGGTAAATGTAATAATACTTAAACGTTTTGAAGGCTAACATACAAAAGAACACTTCAAAAGTACAAGTCACCTGCCAAAGGTGCCTTGGTGCAATGGTGTGGTGTGCCTGATCGGTTGCCTCTGCTACAGACAGTTTGCAGGTTCAAGCCCCACGCCATCAAGGTACTGGAGGGGCTGCATCTCTCCCCCTGGCTAACATACAAGGGAACACTTCAACAGTGCTAAGAGACAAATGCTGAGAGAAACTGAGTGACAATATAATTGACCAATGGTCAGGCTTTCAGCATGGATATTGCATGTTCAAGTCCGAGTCCTACTATATAGTTCAATGCCGGAGAGTTTCAACTTTATTAACTGAAGGTTAACATAAATCTCAAGCATACATGTCCACAGTAAGGTGGAATTTTTAAATTGTGAATCAAGTTTATAGATTAAAGTATGAAGGAACAGCGAGGTGCCAAAGTTTTCAGATGTACGTTTTAAAAGTTAAATAGCTCAAAAACTACAAAACATTTAACAACAAGTAAAAAGTTCAAGCATTTGTGTCCGCAGTAAGATGAATTATAAAAAGTGTGAATGGAGTTTCTAGGTGAAAGTGTTTTTTGAGGTGCCAAAAAGTTTTAAAGGAATATATTTATAAAACTATGAAACATTTCAAAGATTCGTTTTCAGGCTAACATGTTCACAGTAAGATGAACATTTTAAAGTTTGAATGGGGTTTCTAGGTGTAAGTATGTAGTACTAGTAGCCTGTCAAAGTTTGTACTTTTTTCCCTTTAAATGTCCATTGCATTGACAATAGCCTGGTTCCAGACGAATCTGCCATTGCAAAAAATAAATTGCCATTGGCAGATTAGGTCTGGCCCCTCTCAATAGAGATTGGACTTCTCTCCCTCTGAAGTTGTGAGGGACCAATCAGGGCCCAGTATGTAAACATGGGGCGGGTTTATCACTAGAGGCATTTTTTTTATTTGCCCCTTGGAAAGTTTACCTGGCGCTTTTACCTTTATCTAATCTTTCACTGAACACCACGCAAGTGAACAGAATAAGTAAGAACCACTGTGGTGCAGTGGTTTAGATACAGGGCTTGTAACCAGAAGGATCCCTGTTCAAATCCAATCAGGATATTTTTCCAACTTTTACCTGACTCTTGCACCTTTATCTAATTTTTCACTGAAGAGCGTGCAAGAGATCAGAGAAAGTATGAACCATGGTGGAGCACTGCTTAAGATACAGGCATGTATCAGGTTTGTTAAAATGTACATTTTGTTGTTGGTTTCATGTCATTTGAAAAGACATTTGCACCATTTTTCAATGAAAATGAAAGAATGTGCCTGAAAATGTCAAATGGTGTAACCACATAAAAATGAAAAATATTGAATATTGTATCCACTTTAAGTGAATGAAAGTGCTGTCATAAGATATTTTAAAATATCAAATGAAAATCAAAATGAAATGTATACTGTACATAATATTACTGTACATAATGTATACACTTACATTCAAGTTATTAACGACAACTGTGATAAAGTATGCATGTTTCTTTTCAAATTGTGTTTTAAATGTAACTAAACCATATGGACACAAAATTAACTCTCTCAGTGCCACGCCCCGAGATATCCCGAGTTTTTCCCGAGTACCCTCAGTGCCAGCACGAGAAATCCCGAGTTTTTACTTTTGACTGTGGTCGCGCTATTCTGTTTATTTTTCATGATCACTTTCGCTTCCTGACTCCTTCAGACTCACCCGGAGCCGGATGTAAAAAAAAAAATTCATTTCCGGGTCACGTTGTTTTTCTCCGTGATTTTCGGCCAGAATAGGGAAAGTCACGGTTTTTCACACGGTATAAAAAGCGAACGGAGAGGTCCACGTCTACTCTCTTTGGTCTGGGTGACGATCAGTCATCGTAGTCGTGTATCGCATAGTAATTTAGCCCAATCAACGATTGTCGAAAATGTCAACATCCGGTTATGACCGGATATGACGTGAGCCTGTTTGGGAGGGGGTGAGTGAGCCAGCGAGGTCATCAATGTGTCGATTTGTTGCTCTCTACTGGTAGAACTGTATTATGGGTTTAAAACCCCAATCAGATCATTTATTTGAATGAAAAATTACAAAATTAAAAAAAAAAAAAAAACGCAAATTGCTGGCACTGGGGGAGTACTTTATGAAAATACTCTTGGCACTGAAAGAGTTAATGAGTGTCACGTCATTGACCCGTTAAACCATAAATCAAAAATGTCGCTAGTTACTGAATAGAAATAAATACTTATTTGCCATTATGCTGTTCTATTTGGAACATATTGACATCAAACTGGACTTTTGATGTTAATATTTTCTATGCAAAATGTTGTAGTCGAGTGAAGGGGGTACTTGGATTCAGAAATCAGGGAAGGGGGGTACTGAAGTAAGACAGGGGGGAAGGGGGGTACTGAAGTAAGACATCAAGTAAGACATCTTTCAGAACCACTGCTCTAAGGCACTGCACAGCCATTCAATGAGCAAAAGATCAGATCAGGGATAGCTGTAAAACATGTTAGCACACCCACCATTTACCACAGCATACAGCTGCTACTGAGAGAGAGAAAGACACAGGAAGAGTGAGGCAGAGAGAGAGAGAGAGAGAGAGAGAGAGAGAGAGAGAGAGAGAGAGAGAGAGAGAGAGAGAGAGAGAGATGAGGGTGAGGGAGAGAAATGTAGACAGAGGAGAAGAGACAAAGTGGTGGATGAAGAATTGCGGGTGTCAGAAGGTTTACAGCACACCAGTTGAAGAGTAGATGATGGAGAAATTGATGAGATACAGTATGATTGTCATATAAAATGTGACAGAGACAGACGGATATGAAATGAAACAGAATGACAGGGAGTGCATGCACTCCAGTGAAGTGGCTTCTGGGTTTAGCGTTTTACTGTAGCAACCAGGGTGAGGTTTGATAAGAATGACAGAGCTGCAGTCACGCAATGCTTGGGCCCCAGACCATTCCCCAGACAGTTCCCACTGGGCAAACAGACTACAGAAGATGCACTGCAGGGGGCACATTAAGGAGGAAGGAGATGGAGAAGAACCTAGTAAAGGCAGATGGGGGGTAACTAGGAAATAAAGGGAGATAGGAAGGCTACAGGGGGCAAAGGGAGAGAAAGAGGGATACAAGTTCAAAAGTCCACCATTTGTTGATGCCCACTTTCCAAAAACGATGTCAGTCAACTTGACATTCAAATAAGTGAGGCTCAGTAAATTGTTAGTGCTAACAGTTCAAAAGTAGTGAAAATGATGATATACAAGCTCACAATATTGCATCTCAAAATGTAGTGAGCTTGAAGATCAGCTATTTCCGCTATTTTAGAAAATTTGTGAAAATGTTTTTAAGTAATTGTCCAAAATAGGAACGCCTTGTTGAACGTGGTTAACACGTTTTCTAGCATTGCTGTTGTGAGTCACTAAAGCAATTGTGGATGGCTAAAATTAATGCAGCAACAAAAGGAATCAGGGGCAGAGATCTAGGGAACAAAGGAAGGAAAAGTAGAAGCATTGGCCTTGAGCCTCTCTCCCTATAACCTACATGCAATAAACATAAACATCACTGGTGCAATGTCATTGAACCTAAGCCTGTGTGTTTCGGTGTGCTGAAACCAGCGCACCCGAAACAACAGGTTGGGAATTGATTGCGTGAAACAATCACCTGTGCATCCAGTCTCAATGTTGGTAAACAAATAATTGGTCTATTGTAAATTTGTACTCTCCATCTATTCAAACCAGAATCTATTAAACCCTGTTTGGAGGAATTGCTGATCACTAGTGGTGCTAAGTGGGTCTTACCCACAGTCAGTGAGAACACAGGGCAGTACAATTATTCCTTAGATTGTAATACTACATCCCAGCTGATTGTTTATTTCAGTTCTTAATGAGATTTGACAAGAAATGTACAACTTTAAGTCCTAATGACTAATGACTTGGGCCTGCGATTTACTGAAGGTAAGATCCCATTTCAGGACCGTGGACAGCTCCTGATTCCCACCCAGTCACTCAGTGTGCTCAAAAACTGCATTCTGATGCACATCATACAGTAAAGAGCCAAGTACCTTCAAATGCACTGACAGTAGCTTGGCTCATATGACCAGATCTAATTTCAGCACCCTGGACAGTTCACCATAAACGAACTCAAAACAAAATCCCAATTCCAGAACATTCTTCAAATCGAAATGTAGGCTAATGATTAAAAATAGTCCAATGAACATGGACAATCTCTATCAGAAGCCCTTCACTAATCATCCTCCCCTATCATCATTAGCCTTTACCCAAGCTGGCACGGATTGTGGGACATTAGGCCATTAAGCATAGTGTAGGTCAAAGCACATGCTGTATCTCATACAATACAATTATGAGATTTAGCTAATCAGGCTGATTTAAATGTCCATTGTGCGTAGTCAATTAGTCACACTATCTTGTATTGCTTAATGGCCCTTGTAAAAGATAAATAGCCAACCAACTGGTTAATGAAAACTGGTTACTGGATTTACTATTTAACTTTAGCAATGGATTTCTTTTTTTTTGAACAGCATGGCGAAAATATATGTTAAAGACAATACAGACCTTTCAAATATCACACAGCCATATGGATAATATATACCCACTGCGTAATCACCGCGTGGTTTTGTTGTGCAAAGTGAGCATGTAGTTAATTGAGGCGTGCTGAAAATCACGTGTTAACAGTCTGACGCACAGAAACGTGCACTAGGTACTTTTCTCCACTGGCTTGTCCGTTATATTGTGTGTATATGTATCTAACGATGGCGGAAATGTGTTTTAAACGTTACAAAAAATTGTATTCAGCGGCACCATGGCATATTGATCCAACTGGGAGCAGCATGATTAGCATGCTATTACTCCCCAAATCGGTAACCGGAAAACTCGCCCCAAAACACGCTCGCATTCTTGTATTTTGTTTGACTGAGGATAAGGTTAGAAATAAGTTTAGGGTTTATAGGCATAGTTTTACTGAGGTTAAGTTTAGGAATAAGGTTAGGTTTAGGCACCGTTTGACTGAGGTTACGTTTAGGAATAAGGTTAGGTTTTAAGCATAGTTTATTGAGGTTACGTTTAGGACGAATAAGGTTAGGTTTTAGGCATAGTTTACTGAGGTTAAGTTTAGGAATAAGGCTAGGTTTAGGCATAGTTTACTGAGGTTACATTTAGGAATACCAGGTGGCAACCGTTCCGACGTTGCCCCGGGGTGACTGTGTTTTGGGGCGAGCGTTTTGGTATTCCCCAAATCTATATCCTAGGAGGCTACTCATATAGTTTCCAACCATTTAATCTTGAAATAGACTTCCCACGCCCAATACTGTGAGTTGTTGGACATGGGTAGAACCCAGGCATGTAACAGACCAAATTACAACACGGAGATAGCGTCCTTTATTAAGCATACCTACAACATTCCTATAGTAGGCTACTACCCCGTCCCGTCCCGCGTGGGGGGCCGGTGGATTTGAGGGTATTATTACTCACTTGCCACGGTGAGAACCAGAAGAGCGAGCGCTGCTTTCACCGGGACTGCCATCGCTGCCTCCCTCCAGTGCGACGACACGCAAAAAAAAAACTAACTTGCTGGTATAGGATCGCTTCGTTTTTCCTCCCGTCTCCCTCGATGTTGTTGAAATAAAAGAAACAAAAGAAAGTAGCCTATTCAAAGAGACCCTGGATAAAGACTGGCTTTACGGTGTCATTTTAAAGCTGTTTGAATCCGAAGATATACTGGCTAGAAGAAGTGACGCTTGGAGAGTATGGATGGAGGCTTCGCAGCGCGTCAAGAGAGAGTGTGTGGGGAAAGACACGGAGGATGCTGCTCTCTGTCAGGACGCGTCCGAGTGCCTGCCGGGTCTCCCCGCTATACGCTACTAATGCAACTGTGGTAGCGCACAGCAATACCGGCTCTCACGGTCCCACTAACTCCTCTTGAGCATTAATCTAAAACAATATTTACCACTAAGAATGTATGGGCTGGAAAGAGAGCTACAGACTGTAGTAGGGAAACGATAATTCCGTTCGTTCATGCTTTAACCGTCCATTCTTTTGATGAAATGTTCAAATAGTGATACGCCAGAGCCAGTCCTCCCATCGCCCTGTCCGCCTAGTGCGTTCCTTTCCTATCGGGTGTTGGTGGTGGTTTCGCTCTCTCTATCGTTCAGATCGCAGGAGTTGACAATTTGTGACAACAAACAGGAAGCTATTACAGTTAAAATCCCCCAGGGAGTGCCTTTCAGATGGAACAGAGCGCATTTCCCCCTGCTTCGTGCACGATCAAACGATGTAGCCTAAATCTTACAATCTAGGCTATTTAGTTTTCACTTCAAATAACTTTCATAATGTTCACAGGCAAGTATTTGAGCGAAAACCCCAAGAGCAAACATTACTTTTTAAGCTTCATAATCGGCCAGCACTGACTATACTAATCCATAATTATATACTAAAGTTTGTATGTTCTTTAAACTCTGAAGGTCACGACTTTAATCTCAGATGGTCACTATGTCTGATAAATGGAAGTGCTGCATGGGTGTGGATGTGCCACAAGGGATATATAGGTTAGGCTGCCTATAGGCCCTGACTGACTAAAGAAAGAAATCTATAGACAAGCTGTAAGTCTGTTAGGGTACAGTGTCCTATGAACTGACTTTGGAAAATGGACAATGGATACACACACCATCAGCCAAAATCCTCCTGATCCTCCTGATTATTTAACACCCAAATAACACCAGGGTCAGTCAGCTCAAGCCTAGGGGTAATGCAGCCTGCATGACAGCCCCTTATTCTTCCACATTAGTCCTTACAAGCTTCTCCACTAACCCTGGACTATTTCTGGACTATCAAACTGTGTAGAAGCCATACGCTGTAGTGGCAGAGTGAAATAGGTCAGTGCAATGGAAGAGAACAGCGCCGGGCATTTCGCTCCCCGGCATCAACACAGCGATATGGCAAGGCGGCCTCAGCTGGTAACCAGGGGCTGCATAACTATTACAGAGGGAGGGGGATTATGTAATTAACTCATCCTGAACTTAATTATGTGGCCACGCTTTGAACAGCCTGCACACTTCTGTGTGGTCCAAGTCAAGACACCCACTGACTAACCCAGAAATCCCTGTAGACGGGTGTAGGTGTGGACGGGAAGAACAGAAGAGGGCGAGAGGAAGAGGAAGGGGAAGGACAAAGAAGCAGAACAGAATGTGTTACACGTAAAACTCCAGTGAACTGCTCCACAAAATGGACAAGAATACAATAAAGAACGAAAGAAAAGTGGAATGTAAAGAAATAATTGAAGAAGGAGAATCTGGGAGAGACATATTGAGGCCAAGGTCAAAGTTCTCTATATTTGTCTCCCATAGGAAAAATTGTCTTAGAGTAAAGGACTAAAAGCTGCAGTACAAAAGACATAAACAATACATAACAAAAGACAGTGACACGCACAAACACAAAAATGCTTTTAGAAGGACAGGGGAAATCTTTTCCATATAGCATAGATTTCAAGTTACAAATGCAGAGGATGTAAGTGGACTGATGGTTTTCAGAAACCCAAACCCCCATGACAGGAGGTCTGAGGTGTGTGAGAACCAGGGGCCATCCTGCTCAAAGTATCCTCATACAAATTATGGGAGCCCCATCTGCTCAGGGAAACCCCATCTGGCTGATCCTGCACTCCCGAACCCTAAAGTGTTAGATGTAGTTACATTATCGTACTTTGAGGCTGGGATACGCAAGGTGTGATTACGCAGTGTAATAACAATCTAGTGCTGTGGATGTGAATGGTTTAAAAAACAAGCGTGTCATTTGCGATAAACTGTGGCCAGCTCTCAGCTTGCACTTGAAAATTCTGGACCAACAGAGTGGCTTTATTATACACAGTAAAATTATCACTGATAATTTAACTCTTTCAGTGTAAACCACTGGTTCTCAAAATGGGGTCTGAGGACCCACATAGGTCTTTGAGAGGGTTCCAGGGGGTCCCCAGAAAAAATAATATATGTGTTAATATAGCATCAAAATCAGTTAAACCACGTTAACCCTATATACCCTATAAGATCAACACGCATTGCGATGGGGCGCATTGTGAGCTTGTAGATCTGCTATTTACGAAAGATCATTTTAACGACACAAATATTGTATGGGGAAACCTGGCACAAAATATTTTCAGGTGGGGTCTGCGTCCAAATACATACTTATTAATTTCGGGACATGAAAAAAACATTGAGAACCACTTGCTTCCGGTCTTAACACTGAATAATTTACTGTACTATCTGCATTATCGCTGCCTAAACCTTTTATCTCATATCTGCAAGTCCCAGCTATGATGCCGTGCAGATCATATTACTACCCATCCCTAAGCATCGTACCTGCACCTCAGTAACATACAGTTACAGTAGCATTCCACCTCCCATTGGCCTTCTGTCTATAATGACCATTATCTCTGGATGCTAAAAGCAAACAGAGAAGACCAAAGGGAATGCAAATCAAATCAGAGCTACTTAGAGTTCAGTGTGGACTCAACCAACCTGGCCAATGAGACAAGACACAGCAAACAACCACTCAAAAGCAGCAGGTACAGTACACACACGCACACGCACACGCACACGCACACGCACACACACACACACACACACACACACACACACACACACACACACACACACACACACACAAATCCATAAGCACTTCACGTCATGCCATTAGTTTACTTCCTAAAGCACTGGTAATGTGATAGGAATCAAACCATTCCCTTATGCTATACTGTCCACACACCATAACACATTCTATACGCACGCACGCACGCACGCACGCACGCACGCACGCACGCACGCACGCACGCACGCACACACGCACACACGCACAAATCTTTTTTGTTGTTTGTTTTTAATGGACCCCTGAGTCTACACAAATAAAGTTGATTGAATATATATTCTTATTTATTTTTTACTATACAACAAAATAAAATGAAACAATGCAACCAAACAAAGTACCCGCATTCCCTCCCAGATCTGATTTATTTATCTGATCTGTTTTCTCACATTCCTATGTTTCTTTATAAGCTTTTATTTCCATATTTAACCACTTAAGCCCTATACAGTGTCGTTTATCCTGTGATTAATAGCAATAATAAAATGTAGATCAGTTAAGTGTTATGAGCTTGATTGGCTATTTGCACTATTTTTGTAAAAACATTTTAATTTAAAATATAAAATTCTTGGCATGCACAAAATAGGGACGCAAGGTTTAAAGTGGTTAATCTTTTCTTTTTAGTCGTCAGTTTCATTTTTTTCCACCCATCATTTCCTCTCCATCATGCCCCCGCCAGTTCATAGTAGCAGGCCTCACAGGGCCTGTTCTGTGTATTCGCCCGCGGGCAGCACAGTCTCTGAATATTATGCCTTGGTGAAGTGGCCAATCCCTCATTGTATCAGCAATATCATGAATTCATATTACTTGGGGACAGTTGCATTACCAAATGACAGGCTAAGATGGAGCATTCCTAATTCCTGACTGGTTGCCTGTCACAGCCGCTCACTGTTCCACTCCTGTGCAGGATAATCGGTCCAATGGGTTTCATCCCCGGGCGGTTACTGAATGATCCTCTCTTTCTTTTCATCCCTATAACTTCATTTATTGTCATCCCTTTGTCTCTCTCCCTCATAATCTTGTGTATCATTATTGTCACTTTCTGATAATCACCATTATCCTGTGACGTCTGTCTATTTCTAGCCCTGCTAACAGTAGGGCTGTAAAGATGGCTATAGCCTGCAGCATAGGCCTACTACAAATGATGCTGAACTTTTTTCAGCTTGGGCAGGGCTTCCCGAACTGAAGACAGTTCGGCGAGGACCAAAGTGTTTTATAGCTACTCCGATGCGGTTCCGCTTTGGGTTCTGAACGTTAGACCCACCCACCAAACAGGCCGAACCTGAAAATAGTTCTAGTTTGTTTGGAGTATGCTGCAGCCTTATGTCGGCAAGTCACACAGACAGTTGTGCAACGACGCACAAAATGACTGCTAGGTGGATGTCTGCTCAAGGTATGCTTTGTGTCTTCACGGACATAGGGCCAGTAGACCACAAGCTAATCTCTCAAGACAGATTCAGATCTCTGCAGCTGAATCTGTCGGCAACTCCCATTACAACGTGTAGAGTTGTTGAGAACAAAGGAGCACCACCGGAAGAGGTGTTTTTTTTGCTGATGGGTTCCCAGATTGACCACAAGCAGACCCAAACAGACATCTATCACTGCTCTTAAAGGTAATGAAAAGCAGTAATTTGATTGTCATGACTTGTTTCCACCTGCAACACACCCTATGATAATATATTCAGCCTCACCCACCTCGCCACTTCACCAAAGCTAACTAGAATTTTTAAATCTTCTATTTTTACTACCACCGTGCACTCGCTCCAGCATTTTGTGATTTTACAGTTCAAGACAGTAGAGGAGAGGTTGTGTTTTAATTTTGTTTTAATGCCATCCTACTACTATATTACTATTATTATTATCCTCCTGCCCTTATTTTTATGGCGTTTTAAGGGAAGCGCTTCTGGCACAGCAGCACAGCACCACAGCAGCGTCTCCAAGGATCCCCATTGCCCAATAATAGGCTTTTATTGGGCATACTTTTGACCCCCTTTTGATAAAATTAAAGTCAGGAGGATAATAATAATAGTAAGATGGGCCATTACTATGGCATTAAAAAAAATAAAAAAAATAAAATAAAAATATTCGACTAGTACCAACAAGGTCGACTAGTGGTTATACTAGTCGACTAGTCGACTAGTCGACTAGTTGGTGAAAGCCCTAGTGTACGGTAATTTGTGGAGTAAGATGTGGAGTATTCACCTACTGTATTTTGGACTGGGTGTAAAGCTACAGTATATTGACACAATTTTAAATAAAATAATAAAAAACACAGTAAATGAGTCTGAAATAGTTAAGTCCATTTTAGTGCTTGATATGAATAACATACATACTCTCTGTACACACTTAATACACTTGCTTACAGCTCTGTGTCTGTGGAACCCAACTGTAGTCCATCTTCCAACATAAAGCCTCTCATGTCATCTGGGGGCCCAGCAGATTCAGTGCTGAACATAATCCAGCTGTAGCAATAACATGACAGGCTGAGGCTGCCCACCCCATAATACAACATGTACTGGAAATGCAATATGACAGCGTGACGCATTCCAGCATGTTCCATCACACAGTCACGTTCCTCATCACTGGGAATGCCCAAGGAGACCACAGAGGAGGATCTAGAGGAGGGAGCAGGCAGATAATACGTGTACACCCCAAACAGTTTCACCACCCAAAGGGGTGGAGCTTAGCGCAAAGTCGAAATCGGAAGACATCGACAAAGGACCAAGTTCTTTATCTCTATCAATCTTTATTTCACATACTGTATATGGCACAACAACAAAGAAGCCAAGCTAGTGCCAGCACCAAGCAGTGGCCATGCTGTTGACTCAGAACCATCCAGGTTACATACCAATAGGGTGGGAATCAGTTATAATGTATTTGGAAATTGAACATTGTGCTTGACAATCAAAGTAAATGAGATTATGTTAAGACTTTACTTAACAATGGCTGTGTTCTAATATATTAGTCTGTCTATTGGCTAAAAATAGAAAATAAAAACAAATATCTGAATATAAGTGTACATCATAAAGTGTTTTCACATTTATGTTATGTAATATGGAGATTTACATGAAGTGCTCACACAGCATTACTGTCAGAGTTTACTGCACTTTTCCATTGGTTAATGCACAGGTGCAGTGTTATATCTAGGCAATGACGTACTCTTGACTATGGAATGTGGAATAGCAACACACACCATCCAAATGAATAGGGTTCTCCTTTATCACGAGATATAGACATTGGTTCACTAGCCATGGAGAAGTATTGGAGTGTGCTGTGTATGTACATACATACATGCACATACATGGCTACTTAAGCACACAGGCTGATGCCTTGATTTCAGGTGTAGCACACATATACAGTTCTATATTTTCAGGTAATCTTATACACTGTTATGAACATGGACATTCATAAATAATACGATGTGCCATACAGTTGTCTTTTCCTGGAAGAACCTCTCATCCAGCAGAGCATTACTGTAGTAAAGGGGGAATTAAACAACACCGCATTAGCACAGCTGGTTCAAAGTCTACTGCTCGATGGGTTACTCACTCATGGATAATTGACTTAAACGGAAGATGAGTGGATTCAGTTGTTCTGAAGCAACATTTTCACCTTACATTTGCTATGCCTGAATTATGAATTAGGTTAATGGGACATTCCAAGGATTGGCAACAGCTGAGACCTACAGTACAATAGTCAAAACTATGTTGGACTGGGCCTTGGCAGAGGGAGGAAACTCAGACAAATACAGTGGTTTCTGTACTATACTTATATTACGTACCAATTAAAAATACCAAAACTCAAATTGTATAAAGGTCTTACAGTATTTCAATGAGCTACTGTATGTTTAAAGGAGAATTTTGGACTAAAGTTTTCTTACCTTTTCTATGACGTTATGATATCTTAGGATGAATTGTACAGTAGAACATTTTCATAACTCCACCCCTGAGCCGCCACAGCTTAAAAGGTGCGAGGATAGGCCTTAGGTTAGATCACATATTTTAATAGCTTTTTTTTGGTGAGATCTGACGTTCATAGTGACAAAACACTGTCCCAAAAAAAGAAGAAAAAATAAACAGAAGTCTCGCTAGACGAGATTGAAATCTCGTCTAGCGAGACTTCTGTTTTTTTTTTTTTGGTTGCATAGTGTTCTGTCACTATGAACGTCAGATCTCACCAAAAATAAATTAAAAAAAAGCTATTAAAATATGTGATCTAACCTAAGGCCTATCCGCGTATAGAGTATATAGTATATGAGTATAGAGTACAAATTTTCTGCTGTTATTCTCTGGGAGTAAGTAATACATAATTTGATAAAAAAAAAGAAAAAAATCTCCTTGTACGATAAGTAAGTGACAAATAAAACCCTTCTTTATTCTTGTCAGGGAAGTGCACTTTTGGATAACCCTTTAAATTTCAGGCTGTTGACTATGCAGTAAAAACAGGAAATAACTAAGTAACAACAAGTAAATATGCTAATTACTGGAAATACACATATACAATATCACTTCATAATAAAAGCATTGGAATGACTGGAAAATGACTGAAACACGTCACACTAGCAGCTGCATTCCAAGCCACATTTGTGTCCATTGCCTTTAAGTGCTATAATTGTTCTAGCATTATTATTAAGCAAATAAATATCACTTTTTGTCATCAAGTGGCTTCCCAACATCTTCTCTTGATTTATACTAAATGGTAAATGGTGCATTTATATAGCTGTGTTCAAAGCGCTTTACATTGATTGTGCCATTAACCCATTCACATTTATACACCGATGGCAGAGGAAACCATGCAAGGCACCAACCTGCTCATCGGGAGCAATTAGGGGTTCAGCGTCTTGCTCAAGGACACTTCGACACTAACTCTAGGGGAGCGGCCCAGCCCGGGATTGAACTGGGAACCTTGAGGTTTTCCAGTTCACTCTACCCGGCCACTCTACCCCTGAGCCACTGCCACCCTACTATGCAGCCTTTAAGCCCTTTCGCTCCACTGTTTGTCTAGTCTAGTGGATAGGTGCACGCATATATTATAAACAATTGACTAGTCTAGTACTGATCACATAGGTTGAACTTTGCTTGAACTACAAGAACAAGATATGACTGAATTATTTGGAGCAGAACATACGGTACATTATTTCACACATGAGCCCTGTCGTATAGGTCAACAACGTAGAATGAAAAGGTTACAACTGTAGTACAAGTGATGGTAAAAGTGTCATGGTAGACTTACAGCACACTGCTTTGGGGTGAAAGGTAGGCCCTCAAAGTGGTCATCTCTTTGTGACACAATCACACATTACTGGTGAGCGGAACATAATGTTGCTATTAACAGACATTAAATGAGTCAAAGAGCAGAATTAATGCCAGCAATGTGTTAGACACGCATGTCATAGTTTGCTAATCAAGTGTTTTAACATTTTCTGTCAAACTGGGATGTAACAATTTGAAACTATATTCCCAGCTTTAAGGTCTATGCCACTAGAAGTGGAAGATAGTGTCACGGGGCAGCCCGTGCCCTATACACAAACACTGATTGAGGACAATGTACACACACCTAACTACACAGCGGCTTCCATTTGACTAACTTTGCCGGCCGGCTTTGGAAATTACTGTGAAAGTGTTGGTTCATGGACAGTGTTCTTAACATCGTATTTCCCAATGCATTTTAATGTTTGAAGTTTCTGTTATTGAATCTGGGGTAGTTCATTGTGGTGGTGGTGGTGGTAATCATTGGCGCTGTCACCTCAACTGTTCTCCTCTCCTCTGTAGATTGGAGGGTGCCAAGTACTGTAGAGGAGGAGGGGTGTTTGTCAAGGTTATTTAGCAATTTGCTTGTATGTGTTTGGTGCGTGAAATATTTATTGAAGTGTATATGGACAATATGTTTAAGAAGCATTTTTGTAATTGTAGATTAACTCATGGGCTTTGGTTTGCCTTGTTTGAGATAATGGATACAAATTACTTTCATGGTGCTTGGTTTATCCCACCTGGCTAAAAGGCAGGAATGCTACAGGTATAGGGAGTTTAGTTGGACTTGGAGCAACCAGCTGTAAGCAACTAGGGGAGAGCTGCCAGGGCCCTTGTTTAAGGGTGTTGCCTGTTTGCTAGTTTCTTAAGTTCCTAGGTTGTTTTCGTTAGTTTAGTTTGCTGTCAAGTATGTTAATTTTCTATATTTTGTAAAGTTGTATTTTAATTCTTGTTATTTAAGGCCTTCACAATTTATTTGATGCACTGGAACGGTTGGTGAAAGATGTTTGGGTAAAAATAAAACCCCCAAACTTTGCATCTCTGGACTTGTCCAATTTTTGGAGCCTTGGCCAATCGGTCACTTTCACAGATAGGTTAACAGGTGGATGTCATTATATTATTGGTTGAAATTGATACTGTTAATAGGAGCACAATATGACCAGAGATGTAATCTAAAAGTATTAAAAACAAAATTTTCATTTCAGCTTGACTTAACAGTTTATTACTTAGCCTTTAGATATTTGGAGAAATTGCAACAGATGGCCGAGCTCCAAGCGTCAAAGTAAACATCTTGCATCGTCCTTGGTTGACTTTCCATTAACGCTGCAAAAACAAGTTTGCAAATAGAAAGAAAGTGACAGACACCCCCCCCAACCCCAGTCCACAAGGGAAACCCACACAATCGATCAGAGATCAATAACTCATTGGGGAGATGGTTGGAAAATTCAGAACTCACATCAGAGAAAGATGTGAAATGTGTGTGTGTGTGTGTGTGTGTGCGCGCGCACGCGCGTGTGCGTGTGTGTGGGTGGGTGGGACTAGGTGCTGTTTGTCGTGCATGTTATTATGCCATCAAAACGCGCGCACACATCCACTCCACTCATGCACATATATGCTCCCACACACAAACCCAGAGGCCACATTAGGGCAGATGTCTTGACAGTAAAACAGATGGACATACACATACAGGCAGATGTATAAACAAACACAGTATACTTTATGTACAGTGCAGTACCTAGAGGCACAGACAGACGGGCACACTGTTACAGTACAAACATATAGTACATACTGTATATAGTACAACAGTTGGTTATGATCAAGCAATCTGATTTACAGAGAGAAGAGTTACTTACCATAATATAATGGCTAGGAGTTGCCTAACACACATAAACAGAGCAGAATTAAGGGTGCTTCCATGCCAATTGGGAACCAGGAAGTTTTCAACTTCGAAGTTGAAGAAATCCACATGAACAGCCATCCAACTCATTCCTAGCCAGAAACTCTGGGCCTTCTCAGAGCTCCGACTACTCCAAGATGTAGCGCTGTGACATCGCAATACAAGAAGCAACGTGGCGACATCTGTAGGGAAAGGTTTCATACTATGAAATCAGATTTGTGTAACACATGTTGTATGAAAGAAAAAAAGCTCTTGATGTTGTGTGGCAAATAACAAATAATGGCTTTGATCATCTACACTAGCCTTTGGCTCGTGTCTGCTATTATAGCATGGTGAGAATATATGATGAATATAATGACAATATAATGACATTCCCAAAATAGGGATGCCAGGTTGAAAGTGGTTAAACAAGCACAACAATCGTATAAATTAAATTAGAATTGCAAAAACAATTTTACAACTTTTCCCCCCTCTCTTTCCATTTGCCAAAAAACATTTTCAGTTGCAAAGCTGCTTATATCAATGAAGTTATGAGGTAGCATCCACAAAAGTTACATAAATTGGTTAGCATTTTTTATCTAGTAGTCGATTCTGAATCCACACTGAGCCACTCCGCGATTCAGTCAGTTCATATGGCAAAATGGATGTAAAAACAAAAAGGTTGTTTGTTTTGTCTTGTACTTGTGAAGTATTAAATATGTATCAAACTTATTTAGCCATTTAGCTTAGCCATAATACAATGTGTGTGCGTGCGTGCGTGCGTGCGTGCGTGCGTGCGTGCGTGCGTGCGTGCGTGCGTGCGTGCGTGCGTGCGTGCGTGCGTGCGTGCGTGCGTGCACATACATGCCTGTCTATGTGTGAGGGCTATAACACCATTGGCATCATTGTCAGGATGTTTACTACCCTCAAAACGGGATCAAACGGGCCAATTATCCAGGGAGTAAACAGCGTTGTGATGCTTCAAGGCACATCATGGACCTGAATGTCACTAACAAACACAAGTACACTATGTGTACTGTACACATACTGTAACTGTAGTTGTGTTTGTTAGTGACACATAAAAGGAAACAAATCCCTGTCTCCTGTGTGTGATATGGAGAGAGACACTGAATAAAAACTTCTGGGATAAATAGAGGTTTAGTATTGTATGTAGTGAAGAAAATACCAGAGGCAGAAAATATTGCTGTCATCATATAACACTACATGATCTACAAAGAACTTAAGAACAGCAAGTCCAGAGTTTACACAGTTTTTCACATCTACATTTTACGTTATCATACATTGATTTGAGGTCCTTTTATGTCATTTTGTTGGCGTTTGCATAATACACACAAGAAAAAAAACAGATTCAACTAAATGCTGAGCTGTCATCCCAGACAGTGCAGCCTATTCATAATATATTCATGCAGAGTTATGGTCAGACACAAACAGAGACTGACAGGGTCACACACACACACACACACACACACACACACACACACACACACACACACACACACACACACACACACACACACACACACACACACACACACACACACACACACACACACACACATATACTCATTTAGCATATATGACCCTGTGTCAGGTGTGATTAATTTATACATTGTGTACAATACATTTACAATACGTGCGTGCGTGCGTGCGTGCATACGTGCGTGCGTACCTGTGCCTGCATTCCACCAGTTTTACAGATCTCCTCAGCTCATCAGAAATAGCTCCAGCACACACGCATACATGACTGTCAGGTGTGTTCACGAGCCTGCACACGCACAGATACACATACATACTGTACATACACACATTTACATGTAGCTGTCATATGATTGTGTGCAGATGAGAGATGACATGTGAGGTTGGTCCTCATGCTATTTTGTCTCAGGGCCTTTAACGCACCTGCTCCCTCTTTTCTGTTTACACCCCTCTCATCCTGGATCTGCATTTGTCTGTGAGTAACTGAACATTCATTTGTGTGTGTGTGTGTGTGTGTGTGTGTGTGTGTGTGTGTGTGTGTGTGTGTGTGTGTGTGTGTGTGTGTGTGTGTGTGTGTGTGTGTGTGTGTGTGTGTGTGTGTGTGTGTGTGTGTGTGTGTGTGTGTGTGTGTGTGTGTGTGTGTGTGTGTGTGTGTGTGTGTGTGTACTCACCCCATCAGAATGGAACAACATTTTAGCTATGCCTCAACATGTATTCTGTACAGCTGATCCATGCAGGGCCTTACAGGTTTCTGCTGAGGAAACAAACACAACGTTGCTTACTAGGTGCCTCAAAAGAGCAACAAACTATATTTAACTGATTATGTTTGTCATACTATATCTTACCAGACCAAATAACATGGCAAAGATATAATTGTCCAGCCAGCTGGCATAAGAGACCCATTTGTCTCCAAAATAATATCAAATAAGGACAAAACAGCTGCTGCATCGAGGCCATGGGGGCTTTAAAGAGATAGCCTGGGGAGATGGACAGTGGACATGATTATATTACAGTTGCATTAAATCACACAAAAACACATTGACGTACCCTTTTTTCACTTCTTCCATAGCAGGCGTGCGTGCGTGCGTGCGTGCGTGCGTGCGTGCGTGCGTGCGTGCGTGCGTGCGTGCGTGCGTGCGTGCGTGCGTGCGTGCGGGGCAGCACAGACGATAGGAGCACTGATTGTATACACCCAGGCCTACTGTTCTGCTTATATGTCTAGGAGGAGAGCTACTGTAACACTCAACAAAGAAGCGAAATAATGGTCTGAGGAAAACAGTTTCAATTACTCCTGTATCTGTTGATTATAATAAAACATCAGTTCTCCGCTGTGCAACATGAAAATACGAGGTTAGATATTTAGTTGTGTCAAAAACCTGACTTCACACACAATTCCTACAAGGTTAAGTACTTGTCATCATTACATCCAGTTCCTCTCAGGAGATATGTCAGTGCCCCAGAAATGCAACGGTCCTTGATTCAAAGTGATTATTTGTCACTCTGCATCTAAATCCTACAAGGTTAGATATTTAGTTGTCACCAACATCTCCCCATGTCTCTGTGGTGCAGGAAATATGCCAGTGCTTTGTAAACAGAAGCTTCTAAACCAAGAATGAGGGTTGTACCTGGTTCTAATCTCTAAACCCCCTTACACTTCCACATTAGTAGTGGAGGAGAGATTGAAAGTCTCTTTCACACTGTGATGTAACATCAAGTGCTGTGGCTCACTTTGTTAAGATGTTCTCTAGATCGTCAGTTCAAATCCCACCAAGGTTGTCCAACTCTCTTGACTCCAAAGCATGTTTTGAAGGCTAACAACCAGAACAACACTTGAAGCCATAAAGAAACCTGCTTAGAGTGTGAAGAAACCATAGGGTAGTTGTGAGTTTGCTTAACCATGGCCACTGCAGCTGGTAGATACCAGCCCCATGCCATCCATTTGTACTAAATCACAAACCTATGCAATGGGGTTGAGGAGAGACCGTGTTTCCAGAGAGGTAAAGTTGGGGGGTTAAGGCAAGAACATTCTCTCCCAACGGATATCTATGGATGCCACTAATATATAAAGAAGACAATTGGACAGTTGCTGCTGCTGCTACTACTACTATATGGCATAGCAGTGGTGGCCATGTTGTGGTGCCACAGCTAGAAAACCCATACATTTTTCCCATTGAGATTTCTGAAATTATTTATATATATATTATTTTAAGCCTGGAACCAAGCCAGCCATATATATATATATATATATATATATATATATATATATATATATATATATATATATATATATATATATATATATATATACACACACACACACACACACACACACACACACACACACACACACACACACACACACACACACACACACACACACACACACACACACTATATACTATATTTAATAAATGCACCTTTTTAGCGGTTTTCAAACATGTTTTACAAAGAATCAACTCAAAGCGGATGGCTTGGTTCCAGGCTTAAGATAATGTATAACTCTCAAGAGTTAAAGATCTAATAAGGGTCCATTTGGTTACCAACTCTCCATCATTTAGCTGGGGACCACATGGGACCACCTCAAAGACCACTGGTGGTCCCCGGACCACTGGTTGAGAACCACTGATCTAGAGAACACAGCACTTGCTGTTCCATTACAGTGTGTTAATCTCTCCCCCACTACTAATATGGAAGTGATAGGCCTACTAAACAGCGACTTCGAAATGAGTGGTAACTGGTACAATACTGCCATCTAGTGGTGACAGGTGTTAATGAGCAATAATGTAATTCAATTGCAACAATTGACCATAGTGCTATGTAAGACAGTAAAGGACTAATAATTCATAGATAATAACGAAGACAATCAACTCTGTTTGGTATGGACTGAGAGTCTGTCTTTCGCACACAGAACTCACAGGGGGAGGGACACTGCACACTGGGTAGTGTTGTCCACTGAAGACCACTGAGCATGCTGGGAGCTGCTGTGGTGCAGAGCGAAGCGGTAGAACTTTTCAAGGCCAAAATACAAAAAAGCATGTCAAAAGTACTAGAAGACACCGGCTGAGAGACAGTGAGAGATGGTATAATGGGATAGTGTTCAGACTCTCAGCACAGAGGTTCCATGTCCAAATCCCTGTCGTCCCACATTTCAATGTTGTAGTACTTTGACATTTTCAAAGCCAAAATACAAAAAAGCAAGTCAAAACCACTAAAAGACACCTCCTGAAAGACAGTGAGAGATGGTGTAATGGGATAGTAATCAGATACTCAGCATAGAGGTTCCATGTTCAAATCCCAGTTGACCCATATTGCAATGTTGTAGTACTTTGACTTTTTCAAGGCCAAAATACAAAAAAGAAAGTCAAAAGCACTAGAAGACACCTGCTGAGGGCCCAAAGGTGCATGGGCGGATTTTGGGCGAAAATGTGCGGTTTTCAGGCGGATTTGGGGCGTTTTATTGTTACTTTATTTCGGTTTTAGGGTTAAGCAAGAGCTAGAGAAGGTCCTGCCATCCTGAGGCGAAGAAGGAAAATACAACTTTCACTTTTATAAATCTTTTTATTTTTTTGAAGGTGCAGGCGGGCCGTTCATAATACAATTTAGGAATGAAGCCAAGGGCCGTATAAAATGTGTCCTCGGTCCGCAAATGGCCTGCGGGCCGGACTTTGGACACCACTGAGCTAATTAAAGCAGACAGACAGGGTTATTGTAATTGAAAGGTGTCCCTGAGCAAGACACCCAACCCCTAACTGCTCCCGTTAATTAATAATACATTTACATTTTTATGAGGTCATATCATTTATAATAATATAATATAATATAATATAATATAATATAATATAATATAATATAATATAATAAGTATAAAAAACACATTAGTTGTAAAAGACATGTCTTTTCTTTTAAACTTACATTTTTATCCCACGATTTTGTAACCCTATTTTTTACACCCAGTGCCAATTGTCTATGTAATCCTGGGCACTACCTTCCCTCTGCCAACCTAGGGAGGCCAGGGCCGAGCTCATGCCTCCTTCAATGCATGAGAGCCAACTGACCTTCTTATCACCTGACAGGGGAGAGTTTCCCTGGTTGGATGTAGGGCGTGGAAGGAACACGTTATTCCAACCAGTTCCCTTCCCCTCCATCAGGGGTGTCTTTTCAACCGTCAGCCTGTGGCGCTATGACAGATTCCCACTGTCATAGCACCACCATGAGGCCGACTTTTGCAAAACACATTTTTGGATATTACTCCTACATATTTTGTCCAAACAACACGCGAATCGGTACACAGTATCTCTATAGTCCGATTTCCCATATTCCATCCTCATTGGCTAAGGTTGGCTTCCAAAGTACCAAACTGCCTCAAATCATGAACACCGCTTGCCATTTCCATAAAATAGCACACGTACATTCCCACTAGGCCGAGGAAGAAATGCCACTTGAAAATGTTCAAATCAGCCTCCTGGTGGCGCTATAACTGGCCGATTTGCATTTTTAACTATAACTGCACCGATCTGCGTGAAACTTTGCACGCACACTCCCTAGAGGCCAAGGGAAAACATCTGCACTGCATTTTTCACATCTGCTTTTTACGCCACCAGGAGGCCGACTTATGTAACATACATTTTTGGAGATTATTCCTTCAGATTCTGTCCAAAAAACACGCAAATTGGTACACTGTATCTCCATAGTCATGTGATTCTGATGGATCTGTCCAATATTTCATATTCCATCCTCTTTGGCTCACAGTGGCTTCCAAAGTTTGCAGGATTGGTCAGTTTTGAACAAAATGCCTCAAAACATGAACGCAGTGTGCAATTTCCGTGAAATTTTGCATGCAGATTCCCACTAGGCTGAGGAAGAAATGCCTCCCTTTTCACATTAGGGTTTTTGCATTTTTCTGCGGTGAAATTGCGGGAAGTTGCGAAAGTTGTGAAAAGTTGCGAAATATGCAGAAATATGCGATGCGAAGCTCATATTATGCGATGCGCATATTATGCGATGCGCATATTGTTCGATGCGCATTTTATGTGATGCGATGCGCATTTTATGCGATGCAGGCTTTTTGAAAAAACTTTACCCCCGCATAATGATGTGCCATTTTGCTGATTATGCTGTAAATTATGCGATCGCAAAATCGCATTTTTCTGGAGGGTCTAATTTATATGACACATCAACCAAATGTGGCTGAGTGATGGTGTGGTGGTCTAAGCATCAGACTCTCAGTGCAGAGATTACATGTTTAAATCCCAGTCATTCTATGGTTCATTACTTTTCAACTTTACTAACTGAAGGCTGACATATAAACACTTCCAGACTACAAAGAGACATACAATGGGAGTGGCTGAGAGATGGTGTAGCGGTTTGAAGATCAGACTCTCAGCATGGAGATGCCATGTTCAAATCCTAGTCATTGTATGGTTCATTGCTTTTCAACTTTACTAAGTGAAGGCTGACATAAACACTTCAAGAGTATGAAGAGACATACGATGGGAGTGGTTGAGAGATGGTGTAGCGGTCTAAAGATCAGACTCTCAGCATGGAGATGCCATGTTCAAATCACAGTCATTCTATGATTCATTGCTTTTCAACTTTACTAACTGAAGGCTGACATATAAACACTTCAAGACTACGAAGAGATATATGATGGGTGTTGACATATGCTCTCCATTGTGTCTATATGTATACTCTTATTTTGAAGTGCACAACAGGAAGTGCTTGTTACTGACACTATAAAAGAGTGACTTAATAAATATGCCTTAGTTCAACGTGAATGGGTTGAGATGATGCCTGATGTCTCCTTGTCCTCCTTATTCCTCCGTCTAGTATTATTTCACCTAATTATTGTGGTACACATGCAGATCGCTGTAGTGTAACTCTGCCAACAGGTTATGGGCCCAGAGTTACCACATTTAGTTTCTAGGTGAAATGTTTGTTGGCGTGCTAAGGCTAACAGGATAACAGCATGGCCAATCGAGGTGACTCCAGTAGTCGCTGGTCCAGGCTGTGTTTTGACGGAGACGAGCAGAGGTATGAGATTTGGGAGACGAAGTTCTTGGCCCATTTGTTACTACAAGGATTAAAGAATACGATTCTAAATGATCCAGAGCCGCCCCTCGAAGAGAATGAAGAGGGTGATGGTGATGCCGGTGATGCCGGTGAAGACATGCCTGACGAGGATAAAAATGCCTTGGCATACGCCGAGTTGATCCAATGTTTTGGACGACAAGAGCTTGTCGCTGGTTATGCGAGAAGCAGCTGATGATGGCCGCAAGGCACTCAGAATCCTGAGAGACTATTATGCAGGCAAAGGTAAGCCGCGGATCATTTGCTTATACACCGAACTGACTTCACTACAGAAGTCCTCCAGTGAAAGTGTGACAGACTATGTGATCCGCGCCGAGACGGCTATAACAGCCTTGAGAAATGCGGGAGAGATACTGAGTGATGGACTATTGGTGGCAATGGTTTTGAAGGGACTCCCAGAAACTTTCAAACCATTTGCAGTACATGTATCACAAAGTGAGGAGCCAGTGCCCTTTTCCGAGTTTAAGACTAAGCTCAGGAGTTTCGAGGACACTGAGAAGATGTGCAGAGCAGCAGCATCGGGCGACAACGTAATGACGACCCAGGTGCAACCGACTGTACAACGGACGAGTGCAGGTGACCGGCGAGGAGCTGGCAGCGGTGATGTGGTGCGCTACAGATGAGAGGGCACCTAGCTAAAATATGCCGCGAGCAGCAGTGGTGTAACCACTGTCGGAGTTCCACACACCGTTACGCAGCCTGCAGAAGGAGACCGCAGCGGCGAGATGACGTGCAGAGAGTGTCAGAGGAGGACGGCGGTGGCGAGCACTCATTCCGAGTGAGTGACTATGATGCCGGGATTCAGCAGAGACATCGTGTCAAGCAGACAGGTCTGATGGTCGACACAGGAGCGACTTCCCACATCATCACAGACATCACTAAGTTCACGACGTTCGACGACAGATTCCAGTCAAAGACACACTGCATGGAGTTGGCTGACGGTACAAGATGCAGTGGAGTGGCAGAACGCAGAGGAGATGCTGAGGTTATCCTGATCGACAGCAGGGGGCAACACCATACAACCACCTTGACACAGGCGTTGTACATCCCCACATATCCACAGGACATATTTTCTGTGCAAGCAGCAACCACCAGAGGTGCCACTGTCATCTTCACTAAAGGTAAAAATGTTCTGAAGTACAGAGATGGTACACAATTCAACATCCATGTGTACAACAGACTGTACTATTTGAACACAGTGAACAATGATTGTGATGATGACCAGTGTAATGCGTGTTACAATATGCAGACATGGCATGAGATCCTAGGTCATTGCAATTATGATGATATTCAAAAACTACCATGTGTTGTTGAAGGTATGGCAATCAATGATAAAAATGACAAATCTGTCTTGCAATGTGATGTATGCACTGAAGGAAAGTTTGTTCAAACTAGGAGCAGGGAATCAGATGTCAGAGCCAAAGCAGCTCTAGAATTGGTACACACTGATTTGGCAGGGCCAGTAGACCCAGCATCTAAAGATGGCCATAAATATGCAATATCATTCACTGATGATTATTCAAGTGCAGTATTTGTGTACTTTCTGAAAAACAAAAGTGATGCTGTACAAGCTACTGAGAAATTTCTTGCAGATACAGCCCCTTATGGGAAGGTTAAACGCATCAGGTCTGACAATGCGTTAGAGTTCATGGGTAATAACTACCAGTCATTACTCAGCAGAAATGGTATCAAACATGAGACATCTGCTCCATACTCGCCACATCAGAATGGCACAGCAGAGAGAAACTGGCGTACCTTATTTGACATGGCAAGGTGTATGTTAATAGAAAGCCAGTTACCAAAAGGGCTATGGACCCACGCAGTACAGACAGCTGCTATTAAGTGCTTTAACAACCGCACAAAACAGACACCTTATTTTATGCTGACAGGAAAACGACCAAACCTGTCTAGGATGCAGAAGTTTGGGTCAAAGTGTTATGCCTACAAACAGGAGAAGAAGAAACTTGATGCAAGGTGTGACAAAGGTTTTTTTTTTGGTTATGACAAAAATAGTCCAGCCTATTTGGTTTACTATCCCAACAGTGGTAAAGTGCAAAAGCACAGGTTGATTAAGTGTGTGACCCCATCCATTGCAGAGCGACAGACACAGACAGACAAGCCAGTTGATGATGATGATGTTTTTGAGGTACCGAGATGGGCTAATGGGTCTAGTAAAAATCACCCACTCCTACCACCAGAACAGGTTCAGGAGCAGGTTCACGAGCCTGTAGTAGCTACACCTCAGGAGAGCCAGGTACAGACAGATGAGGCTAAACATCAGCCTGAACGTTACCCAACTAGAGTGAGGATGAAACCAGCCTATTTGAGAGACTATGTAACTAATGAAAGTTACACATTCATCTGGACCAGGTCCAGATGAATGTAGACCACTGTTACAGATTAATGTCTGTGTGTCATCACCTAATTCAAAAGAATGGTCTAGTGCAATGGATGAGGAAATGGAATCACTGAGTGAAAACGACCCTAACCAGACTGCCAGAGGGCAAGAAAGCAGTGGGGGGTAGATGGGTGTATGCTTTAAAACCAATGTAGATGGATCTGACAAATTCAAGGCACGTTATGTAGCCAAAGGGTACAGCCAAAAGCTTGGTGTAGATTATGATGAGACCTTTTCCCCTACTGCTAACCGTACAAGTGTAAGAGTGTTAATGCAAAAAGCAGCACAAGAGAATCTGATTTTACATCAGATGGATGTCAAAACAGCCTACCTACATGCTCCAATAGATTTCGAGATTCACATGAAACAACCAGAGGGTTATGAAGTTGCATCTGAAAATGGTGACATGCTGGTGTGTAAATTGAAGAAATCTCTGTATGGTTTAAAATAATCGGGTAGAAATTGGAACAGGATGTTGCATGATTGTTTGACTGACAATCAGTTCATTCAAAACCCAGCTAATCATTGTGTTTACACAAGGGAAATGGAGAACCAAAAAGTGTTTATTTTGTTTTGGGTTGATGATATAATTATTGCAACCAGTAATGAAAATGTGATGACAAATGTCAAAGAGATGCTCACAGCCTCAAAGTTCAGAATGAAAATTGAAACATCTTCTTGGTATTGATTTTGAACAAAGTGACCACTGTGTAAAGATGTCACAGAAAAGATATGTTGAGAAAATACTTACCAGGTTTGACATGCAAGATTGCAAGCCAAGAGTGACACCTTGTGAGGCAAAACTTAACTATACTGATAATATCGAGGTAATGTGTGATGTCAGGAAGTACAGAGAGGCTGTAGGCAGCCTAATCTACCTGACCACATGTACCAGGCCAGATCTGAGTTTTGTAGTCGGCAAACTTTCACAATACTTTTCTGAGCCAACAGAATAACAGTGGACCACTGTAAAACATGTACTTAGATATCTGAAGGGCACCATTGATAAGCAGTTATGCTACAGAAAGAGTGACGAGCAACTAGGATTGCAAGCATTCAGTGATGCAAACTGGGCAGAAGATGCAAGTGACAGACGTAGCACTTGTGGTTATTGTGTCAGCTTAAACCAAGATGGTCCTTTGATTTCGTGGAGATCTAAGAAGCAACCAACTGTAGCACTCTCTACTTGTGAAGCAGAGTACATGGCTTTAGCAGCAACCCTACAAGAGTGTTTGTATTTGGTTCAACTGTTACGAGGTATTGATGGTTTTCATTACATGCAGCCAAAGATTTATGAGGACAATCAAGGTACTTATAAGGTAATATTAGGTAATATTATAAGGTAATAGGTAATAGCTTTAGCTAAAACTCCTGTACAGAGACAAAGGTCAAAGCACGTTGACATAAAATAACATTTTGTAAGGTCAACTGTTAATGATGGGAAAATGGTTCTTGAGTATTGTCCTACAGAACACATGGTGGCTGATGTTATGACCAAACCAGCTACAAAGTTTAAGTTGAAAAGTTTTGAAAGATTTATGTTTGGAGAGTAGGCCTAACATACAAGTTTTGAATTGGATTATTGTATTTAAGTTTGATTTATTGTATTTTTATTTTCATTGAAAAAGAGAGAAAAACATTTTTATCCAATGTGAGATCAAGTGGGGGTGTTGACATATGCTCTCCATTGTGTCTGTATCTATACTCTTATTTTGAAGTGCACAACAGGAAGTGCTTGTTACTGACACTATAAAAGAGTGACTTAATAAATATGCCCTAGTTCAATGTGAATGGGTTGAGATGATGCCTGATGTCTCCTTGTCTTCCTTATTCCTCTGTCTAGTATTATTTCACCTAACTATTGTGGTACACATGCAGCACCTAACTATTGTGGTGCACATGCAGATCGCTGTAGTGTAACTCTGCCAACAAAGGGAGTGGCTGAGAGATGGCTGAGAGTCTGAAGGTCGGACTCTCAGCACAGAGGTTCCATGTTCAAATCCCTGTCGTCCCATACTTCAATGTTATAGTATTTTGAAGTTTTCAAGGCCAAAATACAAAAAAGCAAGTCAAAATCACAAAGAGACATTTGAAGGGAGTGGCTGAGAGATCGGGTAGTGGTCTAAAGATCGGACTCTCAGCACAGAGGTTCCATGTTTAAATCCCAGTTTTCCCATACTTCGAAGTTGTAGAACTTTGACATTTTCAAGGCCAAAATACAAAAAAGCAAGTCAAAAGCACAAAGAGACATGGGATGGGAGTGGCTGGGAGATGGGGTAGTGGTCTAAAGGTAGGACTCTCAGCACAGAGGTTCTATTTTCAAATCCCAGTTGGCCCATACTTCAAAGTTGTAGTACTTTGAAGTTTTCAAGGCCAAAATACAAAAAAGGAAGTCTAAGTCACAAGAGACCTGTCTGAAATGGCTGAGAGATGGAATAGTGGTCTAAATGTAGGACTCTCAGCACAGAGGTTCCATGTTCGAATCCCAGTTGGCCCATACTTCAAAGTTGTAGTACTTTGAAGTTTTCAAGGCCAAAATACAAAAAAGCAAGTCTAAGTCACAAGAGACCTGTCTGGAACAGCTGAGAGATGGAATAGTGGTCTAAATGTAGGACTCTCAGCACAGAGGTTCCATGTTCGCATCCCACTCGGCCCATACTTCAAAGTTGTAATACTTTGTAGTTTTCAAGGCCAAAATACAAAAAAGCAAGTCTAACTCACAAGAGACCTGTCTGGAATGGCTGAGAGATGGAATAGTGGTCTAAAGGTAGGACTCTCAGCACAGAGGTTCCATGTTCAAATCCCAGTTGGCCCATACTTCAAAGTTGTAGTACTTTGAAGTTTTCAAGGCCAAAATCCAAAAAGCAAGTCTAAATCACAAAGAGACCTGTCTGGAATGGCTGAGAGATGGAATAGTGGTCTAAAGGTAGGACTCTCAGCACAGAGGTTCTATTTTCAAATCCCAGTTGTCCCATACTTCAAAGTTGTAGTACTTTGAAGTTTTCAAGGCCAAAATACAAAAAAGCAAGTCTAAGTCACAAGAGACCTGTCTGGAACGGCTGAGAGATGGAATAGTGGTCTAAATGTAGGACTCTCAGCACAGAGGTTCCATGTTCGAATCCCAGTCGGCCCATACTTCAAAGTTGTAATACTTTGTAGTTTTCAAGGCCAAAATACAAAAAAGCAAGTCTAACTCACAAGAGACCTGTCTGGAATGGCTGAGAGATGGAATAGTGGTCTAAAGGTAGGACTCTCAGCACCGAGGTTCCATGTTCAAATCCCAGTTGGCCCATACTTCAAAGTTGTAGTCCTTTGAAGTTTTCAAGGCCAAAATCCAAAAAGCAAGTCTAAATCACAAAGAGACCTGTCTGGAATGGCTGAGAGATGGAATAGTGGTCTAAAGGTAGGACTCTCAGCACAGAGGTTCCATGTTCAAATCCCAGTTGGCCCATACTTCAAAGTTGTAGTACTATGAAGTTTTCAAGGCCAAAATCCAAAAAGAAAGTCAAATTCACGAAGAGGCATATGAAGGGAGTGGCTGAGAGATGGGGTAGTGGTCTAAATGTAGGACACTCAGCACAGAGGTTCCATGTTCAAATCCCAGTCGTCCCATACTTCAAAGTTGTAGTACTTTGAAGTTTTCAAGGCCAAAATACAAAAAAGCAAGTCAAAAACACAAAGAGACCTGTCTGGAATGGCTGAGAGATGGGGTAGTGGTCTAAAGGTAGGACTCTCTCAGCACAGAGGTTCTATGTTCAAATCCCAGTCGGCCCATACTTCAAAGTTGTAGTACTTTGAAGTTTTCAAGGCCAAAATACAAAAAAGCAAGCCAAAAGCACAAAGAGACCTGATTAGAATGGCTAAGAGATGGAGTAGTGGTCTAAAAGTTGGACTCCAAGCACAGAGGTTCCATGTTCAAATCCCACTCGTCACATACTTCAGTGTTGTAGTACTTTGACATTTTCAAGGCCAAAATACAAAAAAGCAAGTCAAAACCACAAAGAGACACCTGCCGAGGGCCCAAAGGTGCGTTGGTGCAGTGGTCTGGGTGCTTGATCGGTTGCCTCTGCTATTTGAACATGGAATCTCTGTGCTGGGAGTCCGACCTTAAAGCCCACTCTCCACCAGACCGACTTTGGACCAACTTGGTGTCGGGAAGCGTTCGATATAGTCGTCCAGTCGGTTAGGGGTCCGTTGGGTGGTCCGTCGGGACCTTTTCGGCCGACCCAGAGCCGACCGAACATGTTCAGTTATTTGGCCGACTGGGGCCCGACTGGGAGTAGCCATGTTGCAGAGAAGAAGTGACATCAACACTGCAGCGAGGGTTGTCGGTGTTGCCAGATTATGTGAGAGAAACAAGCGACCATGTCTATGAAAACCTACATTCACTGTTTCTCGTTGTCGCTCCCAGAGAGAGAGATTGATTGATTTGACCTACTTTTGCGCTGTGGTGATGTAATTTATTGGGAGCAGGTGTGTAAGATTCCAATAGTATAAAGATTTTAGTTGGCTTTCATATACTCAATTAGATTTGGCCTTATAGATCGAAATGTGCTCAGTTTTGGCTATTTTATGGGTGTTAATTTCAATAAATTAATTAATGTATTTATTTTTGATTATTCGAATAACCGTTTTCAAAAATGTTGTGTGCACGTCAGCAGTACGTGGTGGAAAAAGTACTCAAATGTTTTACTTGAGTAAAAGTATCAATGCAATAGATGTACTCTGAGTCTGTTACAAGTAAAAGTCCGGAATTCAACATTTACTTGAGTAAAAGTACTAAAGTATTGGTATAAAAATGTACTTAAAGTACCAAAAGTAAAAGTACTAAAATGTTTGAAAATAGCAGATCTACAAGCTCAGAACGCGTGCATCGCAACACGTTGTGAGCTTGTAGATCTGCTATTTTCAAATAGCTTATAGGTATAAAATAGGGCTAAAGTGGTTAATGTATGTTTTATAATGATTTATATCTGCAAAGTAACTAGTAACTAAACATTTCAAATAATTGTTGTGGAGTAAAAGTATAGACAATTGGAAATGCTCCAGTAAAGTAAAAGTACCTCAAAATTGTACTTGAGTAAATGTACTAGTTACTTTACACCACTGCACGTCAGTGAAGAAAAAAAGAAAAAACGCTGGGAACATCCCTATATTTAGAAGTGACTTTGCAGGGAAACAAGCCCAAAGTCGCTTATAAAAAGCAGACCTGGCAACGCTGTCAGGCTAGACTGAAAGTAATCTCTCAAGAACAGCAGAGGGCGCTGTTTTTCCTTTTTATTTGTCGATGGGTTCCCACATTGGGCTGGGCATTAGCATTTCAATGGGCACGTCGGCTGACAGACTAAATGCCAACTTTTGCCAACCAAATACCAGTCTGTTGCAGTCTGAAGTAGTCTGAACGAGTCTGTTTGATGGAGAGTCACCTTTAGACCACTGCACCATCTCTCAGCACTCCCTTCACATGTGTCTTCGTACTCTTGAAGTGTTTATATGTCAGCCTTCAGTTAGTAAAGTTGAAAAGCAATGAACCATAGCATAGAATGACTGGGATTTGAACATGGCATCTCCATGCTGAGAGTCTGATCTTTGGCCCGCTACACCATCGCTCACCCACTCCCATAACATGTACTCTCCGTAGTCTTGAAGTGTTTATATCTCAGCCTTCAGTTAGTAAAGTTGAAAAGCAATGAACCATAGAATGACTGGGATTTGAACATGGAATCTTTGCACTGAGACACCATCTCTCAGCCACTCCCATCATATGTCTCTTTGTACTCTTGAAGTGTTTATGTCAGCCTTCAGTTAGTAAAGTTGAAATACGTCAGCATATTAGAGCTTCATCATGTAACTTTACTATTCTACCCGGAATTTGTCTTTTAGTGCTTTTTAGTTATTTTTTTGTAGTTTAGCTGGCAAAACTTGACAATTGAAACTCTCTGCTGAAAGATTGAGTATTACTACACCATTACTCAGTACTTTTCAAATGTATAATTTCACATTCAACTACAGTAGGTCTGGGACTTGAAATGGAAACCCAGTGCTGAGAGTTTGAGCATTAGTCCACTACACCATCACATGTTTAATGTATAGATGTAGTCTTCTAGCGCTTTAAAGTGTTCTTTTGGACTGACCAGCAAAGCCCAGCTTCCCAGCTTGGCTTTGCTGGTCATTCCAGCCAGCCAGCTAGTTACTTTACACCACTGTTGTTCTTTAAATCTAATTATTATCTCCGCCAGGCCGAAAGGCATGGCGAGAGAGTATGTTTTGCCCCCTGTCCGTCCGTCCGTCCGTCCGTGTGTCCGTCCGTCCTTCTGTCTGCGACCAGCTAATCTCCGCCACCGTTGGTCCGGCCGCTGTGAAACTGCGCACACACACTCCCTGGATGCCACAGCAGAACCTCTGCCCCACATTTTTCAGATCAGCCTGTCATAGCGCCACCATGAGGCCGGCTTTTGAAAAACACATTTTTGGATATTACTCCTACAGATTTTGTCCAAACAACACGCGAATCGGTACACAGTATCTCTATAGTCATGTGATCAACACGGATCTGTCCGATTGACTATATTCCATCCTGATTGGTTAAGATTGGCTTCCAAAGTTTGCAGGATTGGTTTGTTTTGAACAAAATGCCTCAAATCATGAACGCAGCATGCGATTTCCGTGAAATCTTCCACATAGATTCCCACTTGGCCCATGAAGAAATGCCACTTGAAAACTTTCAAATCAGCCTCATGGTGGCGCTATAACAGGCCGATTCACGTTTTTACCTATAACTGCACCAATCTGCGTGAAACTTTGCAGGCACACTCCCTAGAGGCCAAGGAAAAACCTTTGCCCTGCATTTTTCACATATGCCTGTTAGAGCGCCACCAGGAGGCTGACTTTTGTAAAACATTTGTTTTGCTCTTACTCCTTCAGATTCTGTCAAAAAAAAATGAATTTTGCACGCACATTCCCACTAGGCCGAGGAAGAAATGCCCCCCTTTTCACATTGGCCTGTTATAGCGCCACCAGCAGGTCTAATTTAGCAAACCAGATTTTTCGAACAAAATGCCTCAAATCATGAATGCAGTGTCCGATTGCTGTGAAAGGCCTAAGAAGAAATGGGACCCTTTTCACATTGGCCTATTATAGCACCACCAGGAGGCCATAATAACCTACCTGACCTGGCGGAGACTTGTGCTCCGAGGAGCACTTTTTCTAGTTTTCTATCAATTACACACTCCATGAAGCCTTGAATTCATGGAGACTTTTTTTGTTTTTGACACATTCCTGAGCACAGACTCGGACATATTGGTTGGATCGGCGGTGCCACGTAGGTGTGAGGGTAGTGTAGCGGCCAGAACCTGAGTCTAGTAAAACATAATCACGATTCAAAGAACCACTTTTAGCACTATTTAGCACAATTTTTGTTTAGTGTGACATATGATTTACAGCCTGTAGATCATGTGTTTACCTGTAGACTACAGGTAAACACATTTGAACATGAAGTTGATGATCAAAGTGACAGCTTCTGTAACCTAAATGACTACATAGATGGTGAAAACAAGGTTATCAATGCCTGAAGTGTTCAGTACAAAGTGTAAGTTGGTTGGCTGGAATAAATTTAAGAAATTGTCATTTCAGCATCTTTGATAATGACACGCCCAGAATAGGGAATTTGGGGTAGTTAATAAACCAAACTTTAAAACATTCCCTGGCTTAGTATATACATATTTATAATGAGGATGAATGATGTATATTCATCCACAATGACACTTTGGTAGAGGTCTCGGTTGTGTGTAAGTTCATTGAAGCAATTGAAAGACAGAGTCAAATTCCTTGTACACATATAGTATGTGTTCTCATGCTTGGCCAATAAAGCTGATGCTGACAAAAGACAAAGTTGTAGCCATGACAGTACTCACAGTAGAGTCTACTGTGGATGTTGCTGCAAAGAAGCTGGTCACAATCCCTCTTCTGGTCCTCAGTTATGGTGTTAATTATTAGCCAGAAGTGTGTTTATGCAGACGTGTATCAGGGTAGTTGACCTTTGACCTTTAATTTGGACATAAAATGTCATCACTTCAATTTATCCTGGTAGACTTTTGCGTGAAAGTCTATGGCCAAGCACCTGGTTTGTGAGGGTCACAGTGAGTCTCCTTGAACTTTGACCTCTAAATTCTAATCAGTTCATCCTTGAGTCCAAGTGGACATTTGTGCCAGATGTAATGACATATACCCTCCAGTCGTTCCTCCGGTGGTCACAGTGACCGTGATCTTTGACCATCAAAATCTTCACTTCGTATATTGTACTACCCGAAAACATTATACCATCGACCACGGCTGTCACCGGCGGAGGAATACACATTGTGTCCATATAGGGCCGGGGTCTTCAAGGTTTGTCAGGCCAAGGACCCCTTATACTGAGAGAGATGAAGCAGAGACCACCCCACTACATATTGTATAAAACTGTGTTGCAGATTCATCTTTTTCATAGATTTCATAGATTGCTTCATAGACATGTTTGACAGAACTATCATGTTGGATTCATGTTAAATTGTATTTTTCAGACATTTAACCACTTAAAAGCCTCAACACATAGTAAACTTGACCTTTCACTCTGTACTTGATCTGCTCTTTTTTCCCTCTACACTAAACCTTTTTGCCGAAAATAGCCGATCTACAAGCTTGTAGAGGCATTGTAAGCTTGTAGAGCTGCTATTTTTTGCCTCAAGTTCTGTATAACTCTGAGGACCCCCTAAGGGTCCCCTGTTGAAGACCCCTAATGTACTGTAGGGTATTAGAGTAGGCTAATTATGTGCTATCTCAGTAAGACCAGTCCCACCATAGAGATAACCATCCCATCACACACATTATATCTGTTGTTGACATAAGGCTTGGCAACAGACAGGTGGTGGTAGGAAAGCAGATGTGTGCTGCTAGGGAAACAGTGCCTTGCACACAGCCAGAAACAGACATGCACTTAGAAGGAATATGGGGAGGTAGGCAGCCAGGGGGAACAAGCATGTGCTACTACATGTCTGACAGTCTGCACAGCAAATGGCTTTGAAAGCAAGTATGCCTACATTAAAGAGAAAAAATGTACCAGAAATTAGCTTCAATTGTTTTTGTTTTAATTTAGATCATTAGATATTTGGTTGTTAGGCTTTAATATTTATACCGGTAGACTACCGGTAGTTACTTTTTAATTTCCCACACTGCTGTTTTCCCCCTTCACCTATACTGGTTTCATCTGCTAGTGAGGAACTTTACCAGGAGCATGTTGCATGAGCAGAAGAACACCCTACTCTTCAGTTCAACATTCCCTGCTAACCTGTAGGCCATTGTTTTTCTGAGGATGGCTGGGCAAGAAGAGTGCTTGTGTTTGTCAACATCCTACATATGTGCCATGTTTCACAACAAATGCACAACTTTTAAATCACTTGACAATATCGCAGGCACGCATCATGAGCCTCGAGGCCCCGCTGTTGCCATACCTGCGAAACGTTTGGCAAGCGGGTGTCTACAAACAGCCGATGGCGTTGCACATCAACAATCACACCGGCGGAGTTGGCAAGCCATGGTGGAGGAACAGGTTATTATCACATGATGAAGCTCCCGACCCTTCCCTCCCATCTCGGCCAATAACAAGCCATCTCAGCTGAAGTCTTTCACAGCTATCCTGGGGGAAAAAACAATAGTGCCACTGTGTGACCTGTAGGAGCTACTGGTGAGGCAACGGATTGCCCTCCCCGTCCAGGTTCCCTCCAGCAAACATTGCCATTATAGGCCTACTCGTGTGGACGCCCAGCCAAGCCGAAGTCACAGCGGAGGATTCAATCCCAGTCTCCACAGTGGTGGACAAGACAGTTTACCTCTGCGTAACCCAAGCGCTGTTATGGTTCATTTTTATATGAATTCCAATAAAGCCATTTTTGGGCGGTGAAACCGCCCCTATATGTGAGGTTTGGACATCGACATTCGCTGCACTGTGATTTTTTTTAAGTTAGGGGTGTACAATGGTTGGTCCACAATATTACTTTTCTTTAAGTGAACTTCCATCACTGTGATGACCACTGTGACCACACCGCCCACTTCACACTGTGATTTTTATTAATGATTTGTTCCCCTCAAACATCCACACTGAACTATAGATTTACCACATAGGCCTAATGTTAAACACCTAATGTTAAACACATTCTCTTCATTAATGCATGTTATTAGATGGATCTACAGGTCCACTTAAAACGGATCTAAAATAGATTTGTACAGTAACTCCACCTAATGGTAGCTTGGTGGTATTGGAGCTTAAAACCCAAATTCCACAAAACAAAATACAACAGGAAGCCAGTGATAACGTGTGCAATATCATGTTTAATATTAACGACCCACCACTCTAACACATCCAACAATTAAACTCTTTTGAAAAAAACTGTACAAAAAGCTGTTTTTAGAAAGTTCATATCAAGCCTTTTATTTGGTATACAGATATTCATATATTTATACAGTATATATATATATAGATATATATGTATAGATATATGTATAGAACACATGTGCCACTGCAAAGTCACAGACAAACTCATCTTTGATAAAACAGTAAAGGAAATAAAAATATATAATGCGCTTAACTTCAAAGTTGTACAGTGAAGCGTGCTGTCGTAAATGATAATCAAAAACGGAATGATGAGGTAACTGCCAGGCAGGAAAAACAATTGCTTATAATAATGGTCAATCAGTAATAATACTAATAAATGATCAATTAAAACAGAAACAGATTGATCAGGCCTCCAAGCGGCAGCATGGAGCCTTAGTGTCATAAACTAAATTAAAAAGGAGAAAAGTGTATTACATATACACACACACACACACACACACATATATTAGGCATACATACATACAGTGCATACATGTACAAACAGTAAGTACAATCAGTCACTCATGAGAACAAAAAGTCAGACATTCATTACTCTTGTCCGATACATAACAGAAACTCAGGCATGCTCTGGGACAGCACAGATTGATCACTCTCGCACACATACACAGTCATACCGTAGGCATGTACCGAAGCCCAGAATCGCAGGGTTGCGTAAACAATGCCTGCAACTACACACACACACACACACACACACATCTCTCTCACACACACACACACACACACACACACAAGAGTATGTCAGAGGGTGGGTCAATCTGAGGGACATTCAGAGCTGAGGAGAAATGTAAGGAGGGCTTTGAGGGGGGGTTCACAGAAAAAAATAAACGGGCATGACAGAAAGCATATATGGAAGAAATAAAAGAGGAATACACAGATGAGGCAATACTAGAATTAAGAGAATTAATGACAACGGGAAGGAGGGTGGGGGAAAAAGTGCTACTGGATGAAAGAGTGTGTGCGTGCGCAATCTGCGCATGTCCTCATGCGTGTTAACACGGGGGGGCAGTGCTAGAACAGTTTGACGGACAGTAAGGAGTGTCTACAATAATCCCCTTTGTGGTCACTCTGAATCTCTCTGGACCTCCGAGGCGTCGGCTCGGCAGATGGGACACGTCCTGTTAGCCTGAAGAGATGGATAGAGCACAGGAGGAGGCTTCATGTTAGGCACATTTTCACAGTAAATTCATTGCTTCGGTGGCACGAGAGAGAATGGCTTCCAATCCTCCTACGGTGCAATAGTATTGCAGTCAAAAATGTTATGGGCATTTAGCTGATAACAGAAAATAGTTATCGATTCCCTTATTAATATTTTCACTACAGTATTTAGCTCATTGGGTATTTTATTGTAGTGCTTATTTGTGATTCCAAAGTCCCATAAAACGAATTACTCTAAGTGAATAAAACAACTTAATTGCTCTAACAAATTATCCAGTGGTATCCCTCGCTGAGCATTGGGGAAAAGCTTAGCACCCAACTCGCACATCATTTCATTAAGCTGTGATTAAAATGACTACCATTCAGTGTCCTATCATGAAGTGCCACGTTAATGTAACTTGTGAACAATAGCTATATTCCAACAGCATTTTCAGTGGATAATCAAGTATGTCAAGGCATTCCCAGGGCTTATTATCCATTGTCATTCTGGGCTTCAGGAGGGGTTATTATAAACTTTCTCTGTGGTGAATCCAAGGACTCTTACATCCTTCATATTGTGTGGCTTCAATCAAGGCAAAAAGGGCTGCGAGAGTAAGTCAAACTGTGGAAGAGAAATGAAATGTGCTCTCTAATCCAGAGGTTCCCAACCACCGGGCCACGGACGGGTGCCGGTCCGTGGGACATGTACCACAGGGCCGTGAGAAGGCGGCCGGAAATTCCTAGTTTATGGATTGTACAAATATACGCAGGCAACGTCTAGAACCAGTCTTTTCCACACAGAAAAGTTGAGTTAAAAATCCTGTGACATCACTGACGAATCCTCGGTATCTTGATCCTAGTCTCAACGAGCGCCGAGCAGCGTCGCTACTACTTTATTTTACGCTTGCACTACTGAAACACCAGCAGTTTATTATTTCATGCATTCAATTAAAACTAGTTTATCACTTAACATATTACGTAACCCAGGTAAAGCGATGCATCACTCTGCCAGTTTAAATAGTTTTCCACATAACCTTTTTTAAATCATCCTATCCTTGTGGATATAGCTCTATTTAGGTCAATGATATAACATGATGTAGTGATACAATAATATAAATAGCAGTAAACAGTGTTTTGATACAATTGGGTTTCGCACTGTGATATATATTAATATCTGAATAGAGAAGAAGAAAAAAAGACTTCATTATGTTTTGACCTTGCTGTCAAAAAAAGTGTAGAGGAGTCAAATGCTTGATATGTCTCAACCTTGACTGAAGCCTGAAATAAGAATTACAGAGAGCAGGCGTGAGTCAGCAGACTACACCGTGGCCACCTGAATGAATGAACTCACCCTGAGCCACTTGTCGACACATTTGCCATGGAACTCATGGCTACAGGGCAGGACTCTCAGGAGCTGGCGAGACTCAAAGTCACTCATACACACCACGCACCTGCAAGATACAAAAGTAATTTTAGTGCAAGATAGAATGGCTAAAGCTACATGCATAATCATGTTTTGTGAATGACTGATTATAGTAGTTTATGTTTAAGTCAATGCTCACTGTAGAATCATCATATAGACAAAGCAACACTTAATTTTCATTTCAAATATTTTCTTTTACATGCTGTCCTTGTAGGCCTTGAAGTACAAGATGCTAAGATACAAAAAGTAACTTTTGATCACCAAATTCCCAAGAAGTACTAGTTAATTGTAATCATGATGAAAATAATCCGAATTATTTTTGCCATCTGCAGCCCTAAACCAGATGTTCCAATAACTACTACATCACGTTTTTTTCCCCCACATTACTGCGTGGTGTCAGTCTAAATGGAAGTCCACCAAGCTCCGGCCATATGGGCAATCCCGTTTCTACATTCCCACTAAAAGCAGCTTAGGACTCAGGCAATTTATGTACCAATATGGGATGTATACCTAATTCCAATAGAGCAGTACTCACAGTGTTTGTTCTGACTGGTGGTTATTGGGATTGAACCGATAGGAAGGCAGCTGTTCAATGTCTCCCTTGGTCAGGCCTCTGAGTTTGGCCTCTCCCAGGCGCTCAGCCAGGTTCAAGAGAGCCTGTATGACATGTAACAAAATAACAAGGCTCAGATTTCTGTCTTCAATGCACAAAGAGGAAAAAGAGTGGGACACACATAGATTAACAGGTCAAACCTCATAATTTTCCACTTCTCCATCGTCCACATCAAGCTCTAGACTGATCGCTGGACCTGTGGGCTGGACTGGCAGCATTGAACTGAGGGAAAGTTTAACAAGTGGAAGTTAAGAAATGTCATTTACCCAAGCGATAAGTTAACAAACTGTATAGAGTGAGACACTAGAAACATTGTGGGACTAGGGCTGTCAGAACGAATTTCACTATTCGAAAATAATTCGAATGTGAAAAAAATGTATAATATTCGAATGCTAAAATTGCCATTCGAATATAGTTAAAAAAAATATATATATATATATATATATATATATATATATATATATTATTTTTTTTCCCTGACCTACCAATGTGAAAACAAATGCTTTCATCATGTTTCCCCCCATAAACGTCACTTGTTTATAGTAACAGAGAAAGTTACGTTTTAAAAACTTGAATAGTTATCACAACAGTGAAAGCTGAAAATCAGCTCTCCTTCTCCTCCCTGTCTGCACACTCCACTCGCACAGCTGTGTGTAATTCCTTCATCAATGTGCAGGAGCTGTAGTGTAGCTCCGCCCCTCGGATCTGCAAGACCACAAGCTTGGCTGATGCAACGCTGTGTGGGCTTGTAGGTCAGCTGTGTTCTCAGCGCGACTCAAAACAGGCACTTGTAGGCGGAACACATGCAGACATTATTTACGTGTGGTAAGAAGTTGTTGCCTAATATTTCTCTCCTTATCAAAAAACCCGAAAATGAACTAAATATATAAAGTAAAGCCATAACCATAACTATAAACTAATATAGTTGGTTTCACTATTTTCTTTAGCCTGTTATTAGAGCATTTGTATGTGTGCACGTATATGTTTATTATTGTACTAAATTTACATAATTCAATTTACACAATTTACATAAAAAAATACATGATTTTATATAATTATATATTATATAACATATTCGAAAATATTCGAATATTAAAAATAATAAAGCATTGAAATTCGAATGGGATTATAGAGGAGAACTGACAGCCCTATGTGGGACGTAGTATCTAGAAGAAAGACAACTCATTTTATCTTTGGTGCATCTAGGTTGTTGTTGTTGTTGTTGTTGTTGTTGTTGTTAACTATTGTCTTTTTAAGACAATTTTCAAACCAGTAATCTACTTACAGGAAGTAAGGCAGGAAGCTGGGGTGGTAAGGCGAAGGTGGCAGTGGTTGCTGTGAGCGGTAACGCCGCCCTGGGATCCGCCGAGGCATGAAGTTTGGATAGGACTGGTGAAAAATAATTAGATCAGTTCACTAAACTTGGCAGGTACATTTTAAAAACATGTACTCCGTTTTAAGAAGGTGAAAAGAATGCATCACTACCCATAATCAGAGACCCAACATCCTAGAGAAAACAAAATACGGTCACTCACCACACCAAAGAACTCCTGTGGTAGAGGATCATGGGCGAGGAAGTGAAGCTGTGCGGAGTGTGGGGTGAGGGCTGGGTGGGCGGTTGGGGGGTAGTGGAGCCCTGCCCCCAAAGACAGGTGCTCTCCTAGCAGCTCCACATCATTCTCTATCCTCTGTAATGGCTGGTGTGGGGGGGCATTCAGGGATACAGGAGAGGACAGAAAGGACCGTTATTGTTTTATGATGTCACCCGGGGTGGCACACACACCCCAGTCTCTCCTGTGTACAGTGAAGGGAATAAAATGTAATTCTGCAAATCACGCAACAAATAAGGTGTGGAGGAAGTCTTATGCACAAAGGATCACTTTCATACCGGCGTCCCTATTATGGGCACCTCATTATTGGTTAATATTAATTATTTTTTAACTCTGCACCAAAAATACTGGCGCACAATTAAATGCAAGTCAGGCTTTATGTGCATCCCTTTACTCACCGAGCGAGCCTGCTGTGTAGGATAGTGGCCAAACTGCCCAGGCTGTGGGAGGTGAGCCGGGTGGTGGGAGAGGTGAGGGGGAGGGAGGTGTGGAGGCAGGAGGAAGGCCGGGTCACTGGAGAGCAATGAGGGGAAGGGGTAGGGCATGGGCAGGTGCTGCACAGAGCAGGTCTGCAGAACCTGAGGGGAAGATCACAAGAACAGGGAGGGAAAACATTTTAGCATTTCAGACATGTAGGGAATGATGTTTTATGCACTGAATATCATGTGCATGTCACAATTAAAAAAGGGTCAGGACACCCAAAACCACTTTTTATGTTAACGGATATAAATGAGTTGCTTGTGACAGGGAACAATATTCTAAGAAAATGTCTTCATAGTTTTGTGCATTGGTAGCTTGCTGCTACTTTTGGAGCTAAATCTGCAGTTTTCCTGTTCCTGGGCTGAAAAGAAGTATTTGGCGCAACTCATTACCATTTGGCTCACTCTGTACCACCGTCCGCAGTGACGTAGAAATATTTAATTCATATTCATGTTTTTGTATCGATGGGGCGTGGTTTCACCATTCTTACAGGGTCTGACAAGCTGGCTTTGTCAGCAGCGCTGCATGCATCACTCACATTTCCTGGTTGTAGCAGTTTGTGCTAAAACCATAGGCTGGTAGGCTACAAAGATCATTTATGACATCTTGCGTTTGAACAGAAAAGCGTAATCCAGGCAGAGCAGCAGTAACGGCGCTATAAATCAGCAGGGTTGCAAAACCGACTTCAAAGCGAGTCAGAGCTCTGCTTCGAGCCACGGAGGCCAACAGCTGCCTCGGCCACGGAGCGGAGGAGCTCAACAGACAGAACAGCACAGAAACAGTGGTCGTTCGTCTCTGGCAGGTTGTTTGTAAAACATGGATATATTTTAGGTAGTTGCTCAGTCTTTCACCCTCAACTGCTGGTTTAAAAATGTTCATATCAGAATTCGCATCTTTCTCCATATAGTCCACACTCTGAACCTTTAACCCATTAAGACCTGGAACGCATCTGTGTCATTTTAAGATTTCTTTGGCTATTCAAAAATAGCAGATCTACACTTGTAGATCTGCTATTTTTGAAAAATCTTGGTATTATATATTTTTAAAGCGAACATTTGTAACTAATATCTTTTGGGGGTCCCTAAACAAAATATTTTGAGATGGGGGTCCGTGGCCAAATACATATCATTTTGGGGGTCCTTGCCATGAAAAAGTTTGAGCACCACTGACATAGCATTGCAACATGCGTTTTTTTCAAAAATCATCTGACATTTTGTAGAATCGGCCTCAGGTTAAATACAGATACCATTATCATCAAAAAGAAGAAAATGCAAATGCAAGATTCCTTCAAACCAAGTGCTTAAGTGCTATGTAAGACAGTAAAGGACTAATCATTCATAAATAATAACGAAGACAATCAACTCTGTTTGGTATGGACTGAGAGTCTGTCTTTCACACACAGAACTCACGGGGGGAGGGACACTGCACACTGGGTAGTGTTGTCCACTGAAGACCACTGAGCATGCTGGGAGCTGCTGTGGTGCAGAGCGAGGCGGTAGGCCGGGCGGCGCCCCCGGAGGAGAGACTGAGTATGACACTGGAGCTGAACCCTAGATAAATAAACGAGTTGAGGTTAAAACATATCCAATGAGATGCTTAATTCAATGGCCATGCCACACGCATGGGACAATGTAAGTTGCATAATCTTCAATCGTCAATTCAATTCTTCTTCATAAACATACAGTGACATGGCTTCATCCTGTCTAGTTGTACGGACCTGCTCGTGAAGGTCTAGCACCATGCTGGTCTGTTGCTGGGGCGGGTGAGGGTGAGATGGGTGAGGATGCTGTGGATGGGCCGCTGGATGCAGCAGTCTGGGGGACAGGTTTGGGGGTTGGTGGAGGGGCCTGGGGGAGAGGTTTGGCGGGTGGTAGCCGGGGCGCTCTTCGGGGCCGGGAGGCCCCGGCCCCCGGGTAGACTGCTGGCTGTAGGGGATGTAGCTCTGGGGAGGAGCCTGGTGATGGTAGTTCTCGTCCTGGTGGCCGGAGGACGGGCCGTGGTGAGGATGTAGGTGGTGATGGTGGTGGTGGTGGTGCGGGTTGAGGTGGTGGTGGTGGTGGCCACTGTTGTTGTTGTTGTAGTGGTGGTGGTTGTTGTGGGGGGGATGGTGGTGGTGACGGGTCAGGCGGTCTCTGCGGCCACGTTGGCGTCTCATTGGAGGACTACAGTAGGGGGGAAATGGGGAAGGGAGATTTGTAGACTTACCATTTATATCTTGAAATATACAACACAAACTGATCAACAACAAATGAGTTAACGCTAATGATCCACACATGCTTATGCATCACTGAGTGCGTTTACATCCATACCAAAGTGAGTATTTCAAAGACACTCGAGTATTTCTTTGTTGATTTGGTTTTGTGAAGGAGGCCGATGCACACCCCAAAAGGTTAGCGACAGGTGCGTAAAAGTCAAAAATGTACAAATTATGGAGGAGATCTCTGATGGTTTAGATCAAAGAATGGGACCGCACACCGTCTGGATCTTGCAAAAAAATGAAGCTCTTTATTATTCGACGTTTCGGTCGTTAGACCTTCATCAGGACAGACTATCATATTTGTTGATTTGGTGACTAGGAAAATACCTCATAATCTATAGAATTAGATGCGCGCCCCCCCCCTGCCCCCACCCACACAAACACACACAGTTACCTGCGACGGTTACGAACAGGTGTGTGACATCTCTCTGGCATGTAGTGAGGGTGTGGCCTACGACTGGGGGGCAGTTCCCATGGGCGAATGGGAGATGAGGGAGTAGAAGGAGGCCCAGAGCTTAGGTCTAACATGGGTTGCTGAGAAAGACGTTGCCTTTTTGGACTTGGACTGTCTTCCATCTGTGTGGGAACATGAATGAAAAAGAAAACAATGTATGACCAACTGTCTATACAGCCAATTTAGTCTTGGTTGAGAACTAAAATACAGCTTGAGAAAACACCAGGTCACAAAGCAGAGCCAGTTACATCCTTACCTTGTCCCGATCCTCATCTGGGTGGAAGTGGAGTACTCCCCCTGCAGGCCACAGAGAAAATAACAGCATCCTATCAGACTGGGCTCAGCAAAACAAAAACATCACAAGACACATGTACTGTAATGGACAGGCAAAAAGCAACAAAACAGCAATAATATGCCTACACACACACACAAACGTATGTTTGGGGATGATTTTGCCAATAAATGCCTAAGTTATGTTATACAATGAAAGGTTAGGTGGCCTGCCCCACACTATAAACTAAGGCTCCAATTCTAACTAGAAAAAGGCCACGCTTCTACAGCAATAACAATAAGGTGGGCTTGTGTTAACCAATGGTGAACAGACCATAATGCTAATTATGGCGGCGTCCAGTGCTGCAGCCTCCCCCCCCCCATTCTCAACTTGAGTCTGGCTTGATGTAGGCCTTTTGAACTTCCTGCTTCAGACGAGCAGACAAGAGAGGAAGTCATCTCTGGAAGATGTCACCCTACCCTAGACTCATCTTCTCCAGCTCTCACACACAAATCATTCCCTCTGATCTCACATGAAAACCACGTCCTCTTTGGCAATGCACTCGCTGCATGCTGCTCATATCGACTTGTGCGTGCACATACACACAGCTACCTCTTTGTCAAGCACATTTACCCCTTTGGGGCATCTCGTTGGTTCAGCAAGCTAAGGCTCATCCCCACAAAGTTGAAGCCAGCTCATGGCCCCCATTGCAAATCATCCCTTTTCTCTGCAAGCTTTTCTATTTCTCTCCATGGCATCATAAACAGAGACAAACAGTCCAGAGATAGCTGGGAAATTGCAATCTTCTCAAATGCTGAAAGCCGTGAAAGAGTTGTGAACAAAACATCTAACACCTTTCACAAATTCACAGCCCCTTATAATACAATAATGTCGTAGAATTATCTTAAAAACATGCAATCCGGTCCCAGTTTGCCAGTCTAAGTGTGCACTAATGCATGCAACAGGCACACAGCTCAAGAGGAATGTCATTGATTCAGCAGACAGTTGCCTTTTAAACATTGATGAAAACTTAAAACTCCAAAAATCCACCCTGTTCTTTGGCTTCCTACCCCTTCCTCAAAAACAACAGATCTGAGTGCTCCAAGCCTTTCTTCTCTTTGTGACACCACTCCGGAGCTCTGTGAGGTCTGCAGAGAATGACAGCTCAAAGACAACCAGCTAGTGGCTGCAGAGAACAGAGAGGGCAAGCAGGGCTGGCTGACTGATTAAGGCCCATACATAGTGTCCGTAAGACCCATGGGCAGATAACAGGAGCGGAAGGGAGACAAAATTGCCGCGTTTTGTCTGTCAAATTTGCCTGCCTGCCATCCGTCCACCTGCCGACTGAACTCACCCCGACGTGCATTCACCATACGTTCGCCAAAAGTACCCGTGGCGACCTTATAGGAACAACTATAGGAACAGTAGTGAGAAAAAGGTTCTTCAAGTAACTGAACGCCAACATGACAACAACAAGATTCAAAGAAAAACTTTGCGAAGTAGTTTGTGGATATCGTGGATATGTCACTTAAGCTGTCTGACTGGCTTTCTGAAGCTCAGGCAGGGAAGAACGGTGTCGATATACTGGTAGCCTTATCTTTGCTCCTCTGTTCAGATCAGATTGAGGGGTGCTGGACCTCAGACACCTGTGTGTTAGTAGTTGTACTCAAGGTTTAGTTTATTCAGATCCCCATTAGCTGCTAGAATTATAACAGCTATTTGTTCAGTGGTCCATAGATATAAACACACAATACAAACACGGTACCAGCACAGTACAAATAAGTCAGTAGTAGTTGCCCAAAATAATTAGGCCTCACTGCCAAGTGCTAAGCTATTCATGCCAAATGGAAACATTACTATTACTGTTACAGCTAGGCTAGTTAAAAACATGCCACAGGGTTTGTTTATGCTGTGAAGGGAAGGGCTGAGCAGTAGAGAGAAATAAAAGTAGGTAACAGAGCTGAAGATGAGGGGACATTTTCAGCATCTTCAAATACAGTGCTGGCACATTCCTCTGTGATGTTTAAAGGCATAAAATGCTGAGCTGCACAAACAAGGACACAGACAGGAAATCTAATGCATTAAAATAGGCACACCCATATCCCACATGCACCCCTAAATCTAACATATTAAGACACACATGTACACACAGGGTTTGGAGAAGAGGAATCTGTAGAAGATCAAACAGTTGGAAGACGCTGCGTTTAAGTTATACTGTCATACACACAAATCTCTGTCTCAGTTTGGACACCCGCACAGCAAAATCCTCAGTGTCAATTTAACTCTGGGACAGTAAAACAAAATTAGTCCAGTTAAATTAGCCCAAATGATTTTACTGTGCAGTGTGTGTGCATGCATGTGTATGTGCTGAATGTGTGTATTCCCTGTATGTGGGTTATTTTCGGTCTGGATGGCAGCAGCGTCGCTATTACAAGAGATGGCTCCATTAAAAGACTATTCATTCATTCTTAGCAGAGGGGTTTTTGCTTTTGCCTTTGGGGGAATTCTACTCTGGTATAATAGCATGGTTCTTCAGTGTTTTTCCAGAAGTTAGCCATGTATGACTTGATGAACACTACTTACTACTGGACAGTGATACAGTTGACTTGACAGCATTAAAGTATTAAGGTAAATAAACAATAAACAATATGTTTAATGCTTATTCCTAGATAATTTACTCCTACTTTGTAGAGGTGGATGGACCCAACAACGCTTCAAAATCCTTCCCGATACGGAATCATATCACCATATAAAAAGTTTTAGAGTGGTGACTGTTTTTTTTTTGTGAAACTAGAGTTTGGGGCACTACTTACACCTACGTCGCACTGCCCAACCAATATGCCCATAGAGAGATCTCTCTGCATCTGTCAGTCCTTGTCCCTTTTATGCCCACATATGGAGATCGCTGATGTCATCAGTATGCCAATATATGGGCATGCCCCCTTTTGTGCCCATATATGGAGCTGACCAAATAAATTAAAGGAGTAATAGAAAAATCATGGCACCCTCAGGCATTAGGACATGGGGCCGTGATTTTTATTTTATTTTAAAGTGAAATACCCCTTTAAGACAATTCTAATATAAGATCATTTGAAAACATGGAAAACACTCCTGTACTTTTTAAGTCACTCTACAATTTAAGCATTTATGTGCTTATCCAGTCTGCTATACACAGCAATAAGCAATCAGCTCACTATGAGATTTTAGAATAGCTTTCGCTAATCTTCAAATTTACAGACATGTTTGTGTAACATTATAGATATGAAGATATTCTGGTGAACAAGGCTGCAATTAAGTCACCCGAGTTTATAATGGCAGCTATTGATATTAGACACCTATTCTATAGCCAAATGTTTAGAGCGCCCAGCCGTTTCATTGCAATTGCCAACTACACACTTGTTTATGTTATTTATTTTTGCAATACCTGGACTACTTCAGTAATAACATTTGCAGTCCTCACCAACTATATCGGAGAATTCTGGGGAGGGACCACCTGCACTGTGCATTTTCACATCTACACATTGTAGTACACAGTTATAAATATTAGCTACTACACAGGGGTAATAATGCAAGTTACCTGCCCTTTTTTTTTTAAACGAGAGAAAAGGCACTACAACACCTGACGCCTGGCTGTTCGACCAACAGCTGGCAGAGAAAGGACCCAGCCTTTTTATTTACATTGTCTAAATGGCTGTTAAACCGCCAACGGTCTGCTTCCATCCCCCGAGGGCTGTGTGTGTGTGTATTTTGTGATGGCGAATCTCTAGATTAGTATAAGTGAGGCATCGGGCCCTGTTTGCTTACCGGCTCCAGGGTGTCTGTGAGCTCCGTGCGAGGAGTGTCGCTGTGCCCCGGCCGGCAGGTAGCTCCCCTGGCTATGCTGCTGCTGCTGCTGGCTCTCCGGGTAGCTCCGACCTCCGTGGTGCGGCGCCCACCCGGGGTTGCCCTGCTGCTGCTGCTGCTGCTGCGGGTAGTTCACCCCTCCGCTGGCGCTCATCATGTTCCCGTTACCGACGGCGTTCGTGCCGTTGCCTCCACCACTGCCGTTCACGCTAAAATGGTAAAAGCCAGACCGTGACCGCGATCGAGTCCTCGGGGGGTCCATGGCTGAGGAGGGCGGTGGTGGCTGGACCTAATGGAAGGCAGGCTTGGTAGTAGTACCGTGAGGAATCTCTCTCTCGTCGAGCAGAATCTCCGAGTCTTTACCCTCCCACCCGATCTATCGGCTTATTTTTTCTTAGTGTCTTCTTTGGCATTTAAAGTGGTTTAGTTGTGATATGGGAGGGATGGATCTCTTCAGATTCAGAACAGCGCAGCCTTCTCCTGTCGCACAGCCATCTGCATCGACCGCTTCGCAACCAGGGGGAGGTTCACGTCAATCCTCGGTAAAAGGGGGATTACTATTTCCCCTGGCGTAAATATATAATACACGTTATAATCATATGCGACATGTACAATTTTTTCCCCAATCAAAAGCAGCGTTTTATACTGGCTATGTACTTTAAACTCATCAACGTCGGTGGTTGCCAGAACAACAGCTGAGCAGCAGGTCTCAGGTTCTCTATTGTCCTTTCAGAGCAGAGCCCAGTGGCTTGGCTTTCTTTCCCACGGTTCAATAAAGTAGTTTTTCTCTCGCGTGTTGCTCCAGTAACGTTAGACGTTTCCCCTGCACGAGTGAACAAATAATGGCATAGTGTGGTGTACGAGCTAAATGAAATACACGAAAGCCCAAGATTCCCTACTTAAAAAACAAAACAAAAAAAATAACTCCCTTCAACACAGCAGTACAACTCGAGCCAGCAAGATGGCTAAAAAAAAACCTGTGTCGACTGCTGCTGGCAAACTACACACAGGACAAGCTAAACTAGATAGCTATCCAGAAAACAAACACTCTCATTAAACCAAGTCCCTAAGTAGATTACCAGTAAAGATCCTATAGGCAGTGGACTGCTGATAGTACCGTTAGTTGTGTGTCGGTGGTAGCTTCTAGCTAGCAGTGTTCAGTCAGCAAATATAACGGAGCAAATATAAGACTTCCGGTGGACGATCTCTTCAGAATAAGAGTACCCTCTAGAGTAAAAAGAAACCATTGAAAACCATTGAAAAACGGTTCATTTGCACATTAAAACTATAAATTAAGCATTTAAACGAAGCTATATATCACATATTATGTTTCTGTGTAACAAAAACGGATTTAAAACATTAATTATTTATCTAAATTGATAGATGCTGTTCAAAGGAGTGCATAGCCTATACAAATTGGACACTGGACAGGAGACGGTGCTTAGTGCCGGAACTTCTGAGGTACGCACGCGTTCGGGGAGACCCCCTCTACACAGCCACACTCTCCGCTAAGCGGCACTAAGGTGTAAAAAAAAGTGGCGGGCCGTCCAGTGAGGTCAAGGGTCAGAAAAGGGCCCTTTTCAGTGCATAGCCTATACAAATTGGACACTGGACAGGAGACGGTGCTTAGTGCCGGAACTTCTGAGGTACGCACGCGTTCGGGGAGACCCCCTCTACACAGCCACACTCTCCGCTAAGCGGCACTAAGGTGTAAAAAAAAGTGGCGGGCCGTCCAGTGAGGTCAAGGGTCAGAAAAGGGCCCTTTTCAGTGCATAGCCTATACAAATTGGACACTGGACAGGAGACGGTGCTTAGTGCCGGAACTTCTGAGGTACGCACGCGTTCGGGGAGACCCCCTCTACACAGCCACACTCTCCGCTAAGCGGCACTAAGGTGTAAAAAAAAGTGGCGGGCCGTCCAGTGAGGTCAAGGGTCAGAAAAGGGCCCTTTTCAGTGCATAGCCTATACAAATTGGACACTGGACAGGAGACGGTGCTTAGTGCCGGAACTTCTGAGGTACGCACGCGTTCGGGGAGACCCCCTCTACACAGCCACACTCTCCGCTAAGCGGCACTAAGGTGTAAAAAAAAGTGGCGGGCCGTCCAGTGAGGTCAAGGGTCAGAAAAGGGCCCTTTTCAGTGCATAGCCTATACAAATTGGACACTGGACAGGAGACGGTGCTTAGTGCCGGAACTTCTGAGGTACGCACGCGTTCGGGGAGACCCCCTCTACACAGCCACACTCTCCGCTAAGCGGCACTAAGGTGTAAAAAAAAGTGGCGGGCCGTCCAGTGAGGTCAAGGGTCAGAAAAGGGCCCTTTTCAGTGCATAGCCTATACAAATTGGACACTGGACAGGAGACGGTGCTTAGTGCCGGAACTTCTGAGGTACGCACGCGTTCGGGGAGACCCCCTCTACACAGCCACACTCTCCGCTAAGCGGCACTAAGGTGTAAAAAAAAGTGGCGGGCCGTCCAGTGAGGTCAAGGGTCAGAAAAGGGCCCTTTTCAGTGCATAGCCTATACAAATTGGACACTGGACAGGAGACGGTGCTTAGTGCCGGAACTTCTGAGGTACGCACGCGTTCGGGGAGACCCCCTCTACACAGCCACACTCTCCGCTAAGCGGCACTAAGGTGTAAAAAAAAGTGGCGGGCCGTCCAGTGAGGTCAAGGGTCAGAAAAGGGCCCTTTTCAGTGCATAGCCTATACAAATTGGACACTGGACAGGAGACGGTGCTTAGTGCCGGAACTTCTGAGGTACGCACGCGTTCGGGGAGACCCCCTCTACACAGCCACACTCTCCGCTAAGCGGCACTAAGGTGTAAAAAAAAGTGGCGGGCCGTCCAGTGAGGTCAAGGGTCAGAAAAGGGCCCTTTTCAGTGCATAGCCTATACAAATTGGACACTGGACAGGAGACGGTGCTTAGTGCCGGAACTTCTGAGGTACGCACGCGTTCGGGGAGACCCCCTCTACACAGCCACACTCTCCGCTAAGCGGCACTAAGGTGTAAAAAAAAGTGGCGGGCCGTCCAGTGAGGTCAAGGGTCAGAAAAGGGCCCTTTTCAGTGCATAGCCTATACAAATTGGACACTGGACAGGAGACGGTGCTTAGTGCCGGAACTTCTGAGGTACGCACGCGTTCGGGGAGACCCCCTCTACACAGCCACACTCTCCGCTAAGCGGCACTAAGGTGTAAAAAAAAGTGGCGGGCCGTCCAGTGAGGTCAAGGGTCAGAAAAGGGCCCTTTTCAGTGCATAGCCTATACAAATTGGACACTGGACAGGAGACGGTGCTTAGTGCCGGAACTTCTGAGGTACGCACGCGTTCGGGGAGACCCCCTCTACACAGCCACACTCTCCGCTAAGCGGCACTAAGGTGTAAAAAAAAGTGGCGGGCCGTCCAGTGAGGTCAAGGGTCAGAAAAGGGCCCTTTTCAGTGCATAGCCTATACAAATTGGACACTGGACAGGAGACGGTGCTTAGTGCCGGAACTTCTGAGGTACGCACGCGTTCGGGGAGACCCCCTCTACACAGCCACACTCTCCGCTAAGCGGCACTAAGGTGTAAAAAAAAGTGGCGGGCCGTCCAGTGAGGTCAAGGGTCAGAAAAGGGCCCTTTTCAGTGCATAGCCTATACAAATTGGACACTGGACAGGAGACGGTGCTTAGTGCCGGAACTTCTGAGGTACGCACGCGTTCGGGGAGACCCCCTCTACACAGCCACACTCTCCGCTAAGCGGCACTAAGGTGTAAAAAAAAGTGGCGGGCCGTCCAGTGAGGTCAAGGGTCAGAAAAGGGCCCTTTTCAGTGCATAGCCTATACAAATTGGACACTGGACAGGAGACGGTGCTTAGTGCCGGAACTTCTGAGGTACGCACGCGTTCGGGGAGACCCCCTCTACACAGCCACACTCTCCGCTAAGCGGCACTAAGGTGTAAAAAAAAGTGGCGGGCCGTCCAGTGAGGTCAAGGGTCAGAAAAGGGCCCTTTTCAGTGCATAGCCTATACAAATTGGACACTGGACAGGAGACGGTGCTTAGTGCCGGAACTTCTGAGGTACGCACGCGTTCGGGGAGACCCCCTCTACACAGCCACACTCTCCGCTAAGCGGCACTAAGGTGTAAAAAAAAGTGGCGGGCCGTCCAGTGAGGTCAAGGGTCAGAAAAGGGCCCTTTTCAGTGCATAGCCTATACAAATTGGACACTGGACAGGAGACGGTGCTTAGTGCCGGAACTTCTGAGGTACGCACGCGTTCGGGGAGACCCCCTCTACACAGCCACACTCTCCGCTAAGCGGCACTAAGGTGTAAAAAAAAGTGGCGGGCCGTCCAGTGAGGTCAAGGGTCAGAAAAGGGCCCTTTTCAGTGCATAGCCTATACAAATTGGACACTGGACAGGAGACGGTGCTTAGTGCCGGAACTTCTGAGGTACGCACGCGTTCGGGGAGACCCCCTCTACACAGCCACACTCTCCGCTAAGCGGCACTAAGGTGTAAAAAAAAGTGGCGGGCCGTCCTGTGAGGTCAAGGGTCAGAAAAGGGCCCTTTTCAGTGCATAGCCTATACAAATTGGACACTGGACAGGAGACGGTGCTTAGTGCCGGAACTTCTGAGGTACGCACGCGTTCGGGGAGACCCCCTCTACACAGCCACACTCTCCGCTAAGCGGCACTAAGGTGTAAAAAAAAGTGGCGGGCCGTCCAGTGAGGTCAAGGGTCAGAAAAGGGCCCTTTTCAGTGCATAGCCTATACAAATTGGACACTGGACAGGAGACGGTGCTTAGTGCCGGAACTTCTGAGGTACGCACGCGTTCGGGGAGACCCCCTCTACACAGCCACACTCTCCGCTAAGCGGCACTAAGGTGTAAAAAAAAGTGGCGGGCCGTCCAGTGAGGTCAAGGGTCAGAAAAGGGCCCTTTTCAGTGCATAGCCTATACAAATTGGACACTGGACAGGAGACGGTGCTTAGTGCCGGAACTTCTGAGGTACGCACGCGTTCGGGGAGACCCCCTCTACACAGCCACACTCTCCGCTAAGCGGCACTAAGGTGTAAAAAAAAGTGGCGGGCCGTCCAGTGAGGTCAAGGGTCAGAAAAGGGCCCTTTTCAGTGCATAGCCTATACAAATTGGACACTGGACAGGAGACGGTGCTTAGTGCCGGAACTTCTGAGGTACGCACGCGTTCGGGGAGACCCCCTCTACACAGCCACACTCTCCGCTAAGCGGCACTAAGGTGTAAAAAAAAGTGGCGGGCCGTCCAGTGAGGTCAAGGGTCAGAAAAGGGCCCTTTTCAGTGCATAGCCTATACAAATTGGACACTGGACAGGAGACGGTGCTTAGTGCCGGAACTTCTGAGGTACGCACGCGTTCGGGGAGACCCCCTCTACACAGCCACACTCTCCGCTAAGCGGCACTAAGGTGTAAAAAAAAGTGGCGGGCCGTCCAGTGAGGTCAAGGGTCAGAAAAGGGCCCTTTTCAGTGCATAGCCTATACAAATTGGACACTGGACAGGAGACGGTGCTTAGTGCCGGAACTTCTGAGGTACGCACGCGTTCGGGGAGACCCCCTCTACACAGCCACACTCTCCGCTAAGCGGCACTAAGGTGTAAAAAAAGTGGCGGGCCGTCCAGTGAGGTCAAGGGTCAGAAAAGGGCCCTTTTCAGTGCATAGCCTATACAAATTGGACACTGGACAGGAGACGGTGCTTAGTGCCGGAACTTCTGAGGTACGCACGCGTTCGGGGAGACCCCCTCTACACAGCCACACTCTCCGCTAAGCGGCACTAAGGTGTAAAAAAAAGTGGCGGGCCGTCCAGTGAGGTCAAGGGTCAGAAAAGGGCCCTTTTCAGTGCATAGCCTATACAAATTGGACACTGGACAGGAGACGGTGCTTAGTGCCGGAACTTCTGAGGTACGCACGCGTTCGGGGAGACCCCCTCTACACAGCCACACTCTCCGCTAAGCGGCACTAAGGTGTAAAAAAAAGTGGCGGGCCGTCCAGTGAGGTCAAGGGTCAGAAAAGGGCCCTTTTCAGTGCATAGCCTATACAAATTGGACACTGGACAGGAGACGGTGCTTAGTGCCGGAACTTCTGAGGTACGCACGCGTTCGGGGAGACCCCCTCTACACAGCCACACTCTCCGCTAAGCGGCACTAAGGTGTAAAAAAAAGTGGCGGGCCGTCCAGTGAGGTCAAGGGTCAGAAAAGGGCCCTTTTCAGTGCATAGCCTATACAAATTGGACACTGGACAGGAGACGGTGCTTAGTGCCGGAACTTCTGAGGTACGCACGCGTTCGGGGAGACCCCCTCTACACAGCCACACTCTCCGCTAAGCGGCACTAAGGTGTAAAAAAAAGTGGCGGGCCGTCCAGTGAGGTCAAGGGTCAGAAAAGGGCCCTTTTCAGTGCATAGCCTATACAAATTGGACACTGGACAGGAGACGGTGCTTAGTGCCGGAACTTCTGAGGTACGCACGCGTTCGGGGAGACCCCCTCTACACAGCCACACTCTCCGCTAAGCGGCACTAAGGTGTAAAAAAAAGTGGCGGGCCGTCCTGTGAGGTCAAGGGTCAGAAAAGGGCCCTTTTCAGTGCATAGCCTATACAAATTGGACACTGGACAGGAGACGGTGCTTAGTGCCGGAACTTCTGAGGTACGCACGCGTTCGGGGAGACCCCCTCTACACAGCCACACTCTCCGCTAAGCGGCACTAAGGTGTAAAAAAAAGTGGCGGGCCGTCCAGTGAGGTCAAGGGTCAGAAAAGGGCCCTTTTCAGTGCATAGCCTATACAAATTGGACACTGGACAGGAGACGGTGCTTAGTGCCGGAACTTCTGAGGTACGCACGCGTTCGGGGAGACCCCCTCTACACAGCCACACTCTCCGCTAAGCGGCACTAAGGTGTAAAAAAAAGTGGCGGGCCGTCCAGTGAGGTCAAGGGTCAGAAAAGGGCCCTTTTCAGTGCATAGCCTATACAAATTGGACACTGGACAGGAGACGGTGCTTAGTGCCGGAACTTCTGAGGTACGCACGCGTTCGGGGAGACCCCCTCTACACAGCCACACTCTCCGCTAAGCGGCACTAAGGTGTAAAAAAAAGTGGCGGGCCGTCCAGTGAGGTCAAGGGTCAGAAAAGGGCCCTTTTCAGTGCATAGCCTATACAAATTGGACACTGGACAGGAGACGGTGCTTAGTGCCGGAACTTCTGAGGTACGCACGCGTTCGGGGAGACCCCCTCTACACAGCCACACTCTCCGCTAAGCGGCACTAAGGTGTAAAAAAAAGTGGCGGGCCGTCCAGTGAGGTCAAGGGTCAGAAAAGGGCCCTTTTCAGTGCATAGCCTATACAAATTGGACACTGGACAGGAGACGGTGCTTAGTGCCGGAACTTCTGAGGTACGCACGCGTTCGGGGAGACCCCCTCTACACAGCCACACTCTCCGCTAAGCGGCACTAAGGTGTAAAAAAAAGTGGCGGGCCGTCCAGTGAGGTCAAGGGTCAGAAAAGGGCCCTTTTCAGTGCATAGCCTATACAAATTGGACACTGGACAGGAGACGGTGCTTAGTGCCGGAACTTCTGAGGTACGCACGCGTTCGGGGAGACCCCCTCTACACAGCCACACTCTCCGCTAAGCGGCACTAAGGTGTAAAAAAAAGTGGCGGGCCGTCCAGTGAGGTCAAGGGTCAGAAAAGGGCCCTTTTCAGTGCATAGCCTATACAAATTGGACACTGGACAGGAGACGGTGCTTAGTGCCGGAACTTCTGAGGTACGCACGCGTTCGGGGAGACCCCCTCTACACAGCCACACTCTCCGCTAAGCGGCACTAAGGTGTAAAAAAAAGTGGCGGGCCGTCCAGTGAGGTCAGGGGTCAGAAAAGGGCACAACCCCACACCATAAAAGAATACAGACAGGCTTTGAAAGTTTAAAAAAAGACCTTTTAATTACTCTTTACTAATAAAACAGTGTACAATTTATCAAAAACAGAATATATATAAATACATTTTCCAATATTTGTTTTTAAACATTGCCAATTGTCTTAAGGTGGACTGAGAGGCTACTTTAGTAGTTTAGTAGTCACAGATTTGATCAATTTACTATATGTGTGTGTGTTAATAACAGCAAACATTATTCAAACACAATCATCATGCAAAACTGTAAAAATGTGGAAGTTCTAGGAAGTGCAAACCACACTCAAAAGTATAAAATGGTACTGCGTGCAACGTACCTAAGTGCAAAGATCACTGAAATGTATAATAAACGGGTACAACATGCAATGTACCAACGTGCAAACATCACTCAAATGTATAAAAAAGTATAACATGCAATATACTGAAGTGCAAACATCACTCAAAAGTGCAACACAGCAAACTTAAAGTGCAAACATTGTACACACACACACACACACAAATTGATCAATAGATAGATGTACGTATATAAAGCAGAACCAGCTCAGTCCAAACATTGCATAGTCCTGTGCTCTAATTTTGCTCTGTTTTTAGATGATCACAGTAAGCACAAAGACAAAAGAAAAAAAGAAGAAAACATTTGATTAAATCAAAACCTAAAGGAAAAAAAGGAAGACCAAAATGACGTTCCCTCCTGGTGTCTTGGGAACATGTCAGTTCTGGTCCCTCGCATCCTCCATTTGTGACGTTCTCCTACAACAGACACAACAGAGCCTTTTAGGTAGTTTGTCCAAGATACAGTAAATCACAGTACATGCTTTAACTTTGTACTCAGATAAATATCTTTTTGCCTGACAACTCATGCATAACACAAGCTCGCTTTTCACGGTGGCTTTTGAAAGTGTTGAGGCTCACATCAAACAGAACAGCTTTGGAAAACAAACAAGTGAAAATACCACAGCTGCTGCCGTCAGTTTGTTCTATGAAATTGGGACAACTGTGATAACACTCATATCTAAATGTAATACCCATACCTCTACCATACAATGCAAAGTACTGTAATGCTAAGTACCTTTGCAGTGGAAAAAATGCCTTAACCAGGTCTTGCTCATGCACACGTAGTGAATCCATTATCACAACATCTAATACTATAACATCACCATTCACTGTCTTTTTGGTGAAATCTACCGCGATGGCTCCCCAATGGGACTTATTTGCGTTGACGGGCAATATCACCAACTCGTAGTTCCACCAATTGCGTGATGCTCGTGGTACATCTGGGAGGACACTGATGTCATCACACCAAAAACTCTGTAACTGTTGGCTTACAAAAGTGCTGGGACAAATAAATGCATTTTTTTTTCTTTCAACACTCGAAAGCAAGAGCTTATGGTACTCATCGATCATCTTATCACTCAGCCACTCGTTATTCTCCACAGCTGCCGTTGGAATGGATCTCCCTTTTCTAGCCCTTGTCTGCTTGTGTTGTTTGCATCTGTCTGTGCATTTATGTTTTTGTTCGACCTGCTGAAAGTTGATTAGTTTCACACTATTAGTTTTCTCGTATGACACGACAAAGCAACTAGCTGTGGTCAGTATTTTTAGCATCAGCTCAAAGGTATAGCCTGCTGTGTCATTGGATGCTTTTGTCATGATATGGTCTTTACACGTGTACAATGACACATATGGTGACTTGTCAAAAAATGCACAAATGCTGGACACAGCATAATCATTTTGGTGGTACAGACAGGAGAGAGTGAACGTTTTGGGAATTTCTGCACCAGATCTTAGCAGGAGAAGTAAAGTCTGTGGGCTGTGAATTACTTGATAGGTTGATAAGCTTAAGTCCTGCTTACATGTTTCACATTGGTCAAGTTGAGCAGAACATATTTTGGCAACTGTGTCCAAGATGCCTTTTTGTGACACTTCAAGTGGCTGCACTATGAGTTCTGATATGTTCTTTCTAGATGTTACGGCCTGGTCACCACATTGAGTACAAATATAGCGACCAAGACTTTTAAGGCAAAGCAGGTCATTTCCAAGGAAAGGAGCCCCAAGTGTGTCATTCACAAAGCTGTTTAATATGTGGTACACGTCTGTCATAGAAAATTGCCGAGACACTAATGACACCACCTGAGTGTTGGCAAGTTTCTCAAGCGCTCTTTTAAACAATGCTGGGGACTGCGCTGCTGCTGCTGCAATGTGTGACATTTTTGGAAAGCAGATGTCTGTTTTAGAAATGTTAGTATTGGTAATGGTATGGCTTCACACATATTGTGATTTGGTCTTTCATTGCAAAAAAACACATCCACACCATGGCCAATATCTTCCAAATTGTCCTCTATTGTGATAACAGCATTAAGTGATGCATCATTACATTTCACATAGAAATAAATGTACCCATGTGGTTTTGCCAATGCATTTGCTGGTTGAAGGATGCTCTAATTACAACATTGTCATAAAGCAAATGTGCCCAGAAGTGTCCGGCTTTGGCCACTGAGCCTACATGACAAATGATTGAGCCCAACTTATACTTAATTTTACTGCTGTCACGAATGGGAATTTCGATTATATCAGATGGGACTACAGGCGTGTGGAGCACCGTCCCACCATTATCAACACGGGACACAGAAAGAGTAATGACATCAGGAGCATCAATCCAACATATTTGTCTCTTCATTTCTGAACCACATGCTGTACATCTCTGTTGACCTTCACCTTCCATGATTGTGTGTTCGAAAAGAGAATTGAGGGACTCACATTTCTGTGTCAGCGGTAATGCAAAAACAGTAGGCGCGCATGAAATGCTTTCAACTTTCGATGCACATTTTTTACAGATGTCTGTATGTTTTGCCATAGCAGTTGTTTGGACACTACAATCATGCAACCAGATTAATAATTTGTGTATCAAATCTTAGTTAGAAATAACAGATTTTTTGTATATACATTTCAACAAAACATTTTAACATACTGTACAACAAGATCATTGATGCACTAACCTAACAATCAAATATTCACAACCTCTGTAGAAAATATAGGTTTAGTGTGTGGACTACAGTGGCTGGATTCAGACAAAACTGTTTTTTAACAACTGTAGTTGTTGCATTGACACACACACACACACACACACACACACACACACACACACACACACACACACACACACACACATATACATATACATATACATATACATATACATATACATATACATATACATATACGTATACGTATACGTATATATATATATATATATACATATATATTATATTCAATGGTATTTGGGCTTTGTGCTCTAAAGAAATTGAGGGGAAAAAACACCATGCCATGACAACACACACACACACACACACACACACACACACACACACACACACACACACACACACACACACACACACACTGTATTGTATTGTTAAATATGTTTATAAACCCCCCACATGTTACACCTGTACAAGCTACTATTATTATTTATAGAAAGGGGATTGCCATCTTTGGCATTCCAATTTAAATCTGAAACCTGTTTACAGTCTAATCACAGTGGTTAAACATGGGTGTATGGAAAATGTGCTAAGTGCCCATTGAATGTGGATCAAAGGCCAATTTCAATAACGACCTGTTAGGGCGTAGGGCTAATTCTTATAAATACATCCATCAATGCAGTGGTGGAAAAAGTACTAAAATGTTTTACTTAAGTAAAAGTATCAATACTGCAATGTAGAAATACTCTGCAAAAGTAAAAGTCCTGAATTCTAAATGTAATTAAGTAAAAGTACTGGTATCAAAATGTAATTAAATATACAAATATTTGCTTGTAGATCGGCTATTTTCAAATTGCCAAAGTTTAAATAGGGCTGAAGTGGTCTTGTATAAATATAAAAATCTTTTGCTTGTAGATCGGCTATTTTCAAATTTCCAAAGTTTAAATAGGGCTGAAGTGGTCTTGTAATTATAATCAAAAATATACAAAGTAACAAGTAACTAGTATAATATCTGCCTCTGAAATGTAGTGGAGTAGTACTTAGTTACTTTCCACCACTGTATACGTGTATTTTTCAAAATGCATAGTACAGTAATTGATTACATGTACTTAGTTACTTTCCACCACTGTATAAATGTCTTTTTCGAAATGCATGTATGTCTTTCATAAAACATTAAATGCGATGCTCTTACTTTGAAGGCAACCGGAAACCTTATATTTGCTAGCTCAGAAACCGGATGTGTTATATTTGCTACCGGAACGGAGCTCTACTAGCTCACCGCTAACAACAGGAAGCTGCAGGCGGACGGCAGGGAAAACAAGTCCAGCACTGGCGACATTACAGCGAGTACATTTCGCTCAAAACAAAGATAGTCACGAAATTAAGCGGCGCTCACGTCAAAAATAAAGTCGAAGTGAGCAATTAAATACCTTCTATTTAAAGTACACAGTGTTCGTCCAACATACATAGCCCCCCCTCATACACTCATTAGAAATGGAGTGTTTTTCTCCAGTTCTCTAGTCAGCGGGGAGCGTAGTGGAGATCAATCAATGGGACTTTCACATCTCCGCACAGACACTTTAGTCGAGCCCAGAGAACAGCGATAGGGTTGCCATGTCCGCTTATTATAAGCAACTTTGGCCTTGTTTTTATGTCAAGTCGCTTGTAAATTTTGGTTAGTTGCGGGTTGCAGTTTTTTTGGGCTTGCTTCTAAAGTGTAGTTGCTTATTAAGGCTTGCCTCCCAAAAAAAATATTATTTAAACCCAGTGGTTCTCAAATATTTTCATGAAAATGTTTTGTGCCAGGGAGCATTTGTGTTGTTTGTATGTTTCAAAATAATATTCAAAATATTCCACATTTTATTGCAAGAGTTTTAGAAAATATCAGATCTACTTATAGATCGGCATATGTTTAAAGCGCTCATGTGGCCTAAATTGCTTCTTTTGGGCTTGTTTTCGTAGACCTGGCTGCTTCTCTCACAAAACCTGGCAACACTGAACAGCGACCGTTGTCACAACACCGGCTCTGCTTGTTGTGGACAAATCACAAGAGCGCATGTTATTCAATAAACTGCTAAATAGTTTGACGCTAAGATAAGGTTTAACATGTGATTGATCATAAATGATCACGATTGGGTTTCTTTTACCAATTATCTAAACCGACTACTTTCGCCTGGCAGACGACAGACAGGCAGTCAGGCTCATTAATAATTAAGCATCTTTATCCTTTTCTTTTCTTTTTTTCCCCCACAACCAGAAATACTATAACCCTATGCCTTGAGGCGTCTCTGCTTTTTTTTTTTAACCCGTTTTGGCAAAAGTAGCAACAGCTCTAACGATGACGGCAATCCAAGATGAAACATTACATAAGTCCATAATAAACAGTTATTATCTTCACGTATCAGATACCATCTCATTTGATTGTTCATGTTTTAATCACCTTGCATTGTTTTTCAGCAATTATACATAGTAAGATTTTGGCCCACGCACCAACAAGTAGGCTACCCCTGGCTAACCATTTCCATCATTATTTTTTAACTCTGTTACATCACACAAAAACATTGCAACAGTTTGCTGCACAAAGGGCTCTTAGAACAACACTCTTCTAAATGTAAATCTTGTCATTTTTATACCAATGCACAACACACACACACACACACACACACACACACACACACACACACACACACACACACACACACACACACACACACACACACACACACACACACACACACACACACACACGTACGTTGCAATCTGGAACTTCTTTTGTGAATAAAATATTACTTTGACCAATCAAAGTAATAGAAATGGTCTTTTAAAAAAAGGGTTCAAAATAGCAGATCTACAAGCTTGTGATGTGTTGTAAGCTTGTAGATCAGCTATTTTCAAATAGCCTAAGTATAAAATAGGATTTAATTGTTTAATTTATGTTTTGTAAGAACAATCTAAATCTAAAAGTAAATATTTGCCTCTGAGATCATGTAGTGGAGTACAAGTATAAAGTATTAAAATAGGGCAATACTCAATGAAAGTAAAAGTACCTCAAAACTGTACTTAAGTACAGTACTTGAGTAAATGTACTTAGTTACTTTCCATCACTGACACAAGTCTACAATTTCTGGAACTCCAGTGAAGGTAGGCAACACCAGAGCCGTCAACACCATTCAAGAAAAGATAATTCCTCATTTGGTGTTTTGATAATGTGTTGGAAGAGCACAAACACACATCAGTTCAAAAGTCTACCCTAGGTGTTCAGTTGGATTGACCGTCTCTTTCAGTCACTTACATCTTGTTCTTTTACCATCTTCATCCAAAATCTAAGTCAACTGGGCCTGCTCAGAATTTTAATAAATGCCACAGAGCATAATGAGATGCTAACTGTTCAATTGTATCATACAGTACACCTGTATGGAAGCATCTGCATTTGTTATGTTTCTCCAATAATTTATTCAACCTTATCCTTAATTTATTTGTTACCCATCTGATATTGTGTATATATATATAGTATACTGTATATACTGTACACAGTATAGTTTTCTTTCAAATTTTAAATGAATTCTAATTCAACAGAACAAGTTTGAAGCCTATTCCGCTAGTCATGACCATGTGCTCATTGATATTTCCTGTGGTGACGCAGCCTATGTTTAGGGGAAAGGAGGCTTCCATCCGTGGCCCCCAGGTCACTGTGCGGGCGCAGATACCCATGCTTCATGCCCCGTCGCTTCTTCCACCTCTCTGCCTCTCGGCTCTTCCTGCTCCTCCCACCACCCTTCTCTTGATTCATCCTCATCTTCTTAAGTGGAGGGGGTGTGAATTGCCAGCCGTCCTGGGTGGGTACCTTTAAGGAGTCACTAGGGTAAGTTTTGTCGTCGGAACCTGCCCTTGAACAACCTAGGAGGCCCCCTTCCCGCCTGGCTTGGGCCTCCCTCCTCAGCTTCTTTATCTCCTGTCTCTCCCTGCGTTTCTCTAGTTGCATCTTCCTCCTTCCATCCTGACACTTATTTTTGAGCCCGCAGTTGCCCCGTGCTGGCTGATTCTTCTCATCAATGTCTCTTGCTTGTTTAGAGGACTGCTGGCATTCCGCAAGACACATGGAGGTGGCATCTGCAAACACAATACAAAGGGCTAGACAAGAAAGTTCCTTGACCGTATATTTGTTTGTAGTTTGTGTGTGTGCTCATTTTATATGAAATCTTCTTGTACATTAGATATTATCAAAGAATAAAAGTAAATCACCAGTAAGCACTTTTACACAATTCGGTGTAATCTTGGCAGCAATGATGTTAAACAGGCCGCTCATATCCTGTGAAACTTTCTAAAATGATATCCTGTTTATCCTCTGCTATACCTTTTACCTTGTCTCAGTTAGATTATTGAAATGTTTTGTACTCTGGGGGGAAAAAAGCATTCATGCCTCCAGCTAATCCAAAATGGAGCAATGCTATTCCAAAATTCAGCAACGCTATTAATTGGAATTCAAGAGTTGAGATCACATCACAGCGCATCCAGGCCTCTGATAATGATAACGTTTAAAGCCTGACATGGCTGGGCTCCTCCCGTTACATTACAGACAATTTAGTTCCCTAACAGCCAGAACACTGGCTGCAGTTGTTGGGTCAGGGGCTGACTATTCCCAAAGCCAGGCTCAAAACCAAGCCTGGATGGCTTTTGCTGACATGTATCCTCAGCTTTGGAACTCCTGGCCAGAGAATCTTAGACTATGTCAGTATCACCTTTTATATCTCTTCTTAAAATGCACTTTTATGGAAAAGCATTTCAATTTGTTTTATTATTTTATCAGTTTGATAGAATTTTGCTCACCTGTTTCCACGTTTTATCAATATCATAATTATTTTAGTTATTGTCTTTATCTTAATTGCCTTTTTTCATTCCGCTGTTTTAATTCATTTTATTGGGGAGGCAGTGGTTCAGAAGGTAGAGTGGCTGTCTGGGAGCCGGAAGGTTCCCAGTTTGATCCCCAGCTCCTCCTGGCTGCGTGTTGAAATGTCCTTGACCAAGCCACTGAACCATTAATCTCTCAAGACAGAGAGTTTTGTTTTTTTTACAGAATGGGTTCCCAGATTGCTGAACCACTAACTGCTCCGGAAGAACAGAACAGGTTGATGACTAGCATGAAAAGCAGGTGTGTGTGTGTGTGTGTGTGTGTGTGTGTGTGTGTGTGTGTGTGTGTGTGTGTGTGTGTGTGTGTGTGTGTGTGTGTGTGTGTGTGTGTGTGTGTGTGTGTGTGTGTGTGTGGTGTCACCTCTGGCTGTGCTCTGCAACCTTGTGTGCCTTTGGATGATGTCTTCTTCTGTGTTATAGTGGCAGATGTAGGGGAGTGATGGAAAAGTCCCACTCACCATCCTCCGCTTAGTACATTCCTGACACAGAAGGACAGACAGAGAGGGATGAGAATAAAGCGAGACACAAATGGAGGATGATGGATAAAGGACAACATTAGAGAATGGAGCATTTAGACAAAAAGTGACAGGGAAAGCAGGATGCAAAGACAGAGAAGAAATAGGGGGAGATTTGAGGGAGTGAGAGGTAGAGAGAGGGGCGAATACAGAAACACAGAAAGAGAGGGAGAGAGAGATATTGGTATTGAGAGAGAGGGAGAGAGAGGGGATGTGTGGCAAAGTAAGAGAGAAAGAAAGTGAAAGAGAGAGAGACATCATCATTAGACACACAAAAGGAGAAGATTGTAAGAAAGAAAAGGAGCAAAGTATTTCTCTGTCCAAATAATAGAACAAAGGAGGGTAAGAAAGAAAGTTATAGTGACAATAAATGGAAGGATTCACTTCATTGGTTACATACATAGCCGTAGTGTCCTCCTTTGGAGCAGTTATAGCACTGAGCGGGGCGTTTGGTTTGTTTGAGGGTGTGGTCTGCCACTGGCTTGAGGGCACCTACTTGAGTCTGAGATAAATAAGTCAAATTAAAAGCATGCAATATGTGGCTACTGAAAACATCTGAATATCATAGGTCTGGTGTTTAGTCGCTTCACTATCTTCCAGACAAAATATTGGGGAATTTCTAAAAGGGAAAATCCCAGTTTCAAGGTTCGTTATTGTCACATATATATACACAATACAGCTGGCAGAAACATTTGCAGCAAGTGAAATTCTACTTGGAACCTAGTCTGTGTTCTTTTCAGGTGTGGTGTGGTTTCCAAACAAAATACAGTAAATCTTTCCTTCTTGACAGCGTTATCAATACACACACAGTTTTACAGGCTTTAATATTTTCAAGGTTTATATGGTATCAGACGAGGTTAACAATTGTCAGAATTGTTGGGGTGTTGATGTTTTTTTTTACTTCAAATTTTCAACGTTGAACTTCTAAAGTTCTAAGTTTCAAAGATAAAACCCAAGGATTTGTCAAGAGTCTCACCGTTTGGTGGTATTGTCTCCATGTATCCGGACATGCCTGGGGAAGACACATTAAGCTTAGAACAAATTTGCTGTGCTGAACAGTACATGTGAAAAGAAGCCTAAGTACAAAATTGTATGCAAAGTGCATAGTTGAGCAGCTTCAGCACCCTCTTGTGGACAAATTTGCAGAGTGACAGTTTGACATTATTACAATAGTTGAAAAACAAGATGGGGGCTCGCAACTCACTTTTAAATGCTTCAAATTGTATTTACGGAAAACAGGAGCAGATACAACGTTTCGACCCTTGCGGCAATAACATTTGGAGCATTAAAAGTGAGTTACGAGCCCCCATCTTGTTTTTCATTATTCCGTTTTTGCAGTTTGGCTCAGCACCAAGAAACGGAGGATGTACGTTATTTTTTATTTGAATCATTACAATAGTTGACATCGCTGCAAGGCTGAACAAATAAGCCCACAGAAACTTTGTTTGGTTTACTGCTGCTGTAAACCAAATTGCCTCCTTGGGGATAATAAGGCTTTCTTACCTTTACCTGTGAAACATAATCAAAGCTCACTCCTGTCTACACACAAGCAAATACATGGAGGCAAACACTGTGATTATGCATGCAAATGCATGCACATATCCCATTACAGAGACACATGTAGGCATTAGAGTTGGACCGCCGACAATGAATGACTCACGTCAGAGAGGTGTCCTCTCATCCCACAGCGCCGGCAGTGTTGCTTCCATAAAGAAGGCTGTGGGCAAGGCCTGCTGGGACGGTGAGGGGGGAGTCCACAGGAGTTGCAGTGTCTGCCTGGACAGTGCTTCTGGGTGTGACCATGGGTCCCACATAGCAAACATGTGCGACGCTTCTATGTATAGACAGACAATAACTTTGATAACTATGATACACTATGACTATAAACATGTGTGTGTGTGTGTGTGTGTGTGTGTGTGTGTGTGTGTGTGTGTGTGTGTGTGTGTGTGTGTGTGTGTGTGTGTGTGTGTATGTATATATAAACGTATATGAAATATTATGAGTTCAATAAATGGTAACTATCATTTGTGTGTTTGTTTCTTTTACCTTGTGACTGGGGCAGCTCTTGGCTACATGACCTGTCTTATTGCATTTGTGACAATGGACCCGATCTGCCTTTTTAAAGCAGCTGCGGAGCAGCTGGTCAGCACCCTTCTGCATATGATGTGACTGGGCAGAGAGACAAGATTCATCATTAAAAAGTCAATCACCTTTGCAAGAACATACATTATGTTTATATTGGCATGGTAAACTACAGCAAGAAACCATCATTTAAAAAAACTGATTGTAAACTTAATGCAGACTGATGTAAACGTTTTTTCTGTCAACTGCAACCTACTGAACCTCTTCCATCCACAATTAATTAATTAACACAATAATACATGTCATCAACAATTATAAAACACTATTATGTAGTTTTAATAAACACTTTTATTTAAAAAAAAAAAAAGTGTTCATTAAAATCATTTTGAAGAGGGTATTCTGGGCATTTAAATATCCAGACTTGAAATATTTAAAATGTATCTGGCAATTCATTTAGGAATCTTTTCAAGAGAAAATTCACCTTCTGCCAGCATACATGCAATAAATTCAATGATTGATTGATTATTGATTATTTATTTTAAAGAACGGCAAAGAGAGTGAAAGAAATGGCAGGTTATTCACATAATGAGCTTCATAATTATACTGACTGAATATCAGAGTAGTAAACATAGATTTTTTACATTTTTTTGTGACGTTATCTAAGCTACATTCATTATACGACAGGTGCTCTACAAAATTAACATTAGTTGTTATTATTACTATTATTATGATGATTATTGACAATTACCTTGTCTTTGTCCAACACAGCCCAGGGGTGACCAAGTGATTTCGGTTTCTGACCTTTAAGGATGAGACAAAGGGACACATTAAATACAGTGGGTAATAATACGGTACATTTACTTCCACTGGGCCATACAGTAAAAAATTAGGCTATGTGGTTCTCGTGGAAGACAGTTCTTCAGACAAAGTCATGAGAAATGATGACAAAATCTAGAAAAGGGTTTCATAAACCTTAGTTTAAACCAAACCTCAAGGGCCAAACTCAAGAAATACTACATCATCCATCCTGGGACCCAGTGTCATTACAACCTTGTCACTGTGACTGAGAACACACCAAGCCCCAGGTGTGAATTGTATTTATTCAGTATGTGACATAGAGCATTGTTGATAGTGTATTGTGTGCTCAGTAACCCCTTCAGTTCAAATATATATATATATATATTGTCTTTTTTATACAGTAAAATGTTTGTGAACATTTCTGACTATTGTGCCTGTGAAGCATTCTCTGGATATGCTTCATATATTTGTCTTCATCTGTCTGCAGAATGCTTGTTTTATAGTGAAACCTTCACTATCATTGGAATTCTCATGATTAGGGTTCTCCACTATTTGGGATTCCTGTCTAGAAACTCCAGCAAAACTGCCTATAGTTGACAGAAAGCTTCCATCTCTAAATGTTTTTTTTAAAGAACCTTATCTATGAAACATTTGTATCTAGAGCTCTCTAGATACATGGGATGGTTAATCTTTTACAGTATAGGATATAAGGATATACATTTCAATAAAATATTCATGATTAAAGTTAGGCTAAATGTACACCACCAAGCCTAATGATATACGTATGATGAGCATATCTATTCCCACTTGTAATCTTACATATAATTCTTCAGGATGTAGGCTATTACTAGGGTTCTTACTTCATTCTATGATGATGCTTTGCTAAAAATGTACTTAACCATGGTTGTCTGTAGAGTGTCACATTATCCGCAATGTATTGAGGAGTTTTTGTTGTCTGGGGAACTGTCATTTTCAGTTACAACTCCAACAGGCTCTTGCTAAACAGGTAGAGCTTCTGTCAGGAAATATGAGCTGGTCCCAGTGGTGGAAAAAGTACCCAAATGTTTTACTTAAGTAAAAGTATCAATACTACAATGTAGAAATACTCTGTTACAAGTAAAAGTCTGGAATTCAAAATGTACTTGAGTAAAAGTACAAATGTATTGGTATCAAAATGTACTTAAATTACTAATAGTAGTAGTATCGCGACGCATTGTGAGCTTGTAGATCTGCTATTTTCAAATGGAAATACTCCAGTAAAGTAAAAAATCACACCCAGTGTGAAGTGGGCGGTGTGGTCATCACAGTGATGGAAGCTCACTTAAAAGTGCATAGTCCTATTTATAGGTTATTCATTTCATCATGTGTCTCGCTAGCCAATCACAGTGCTGAATAGAGTCAGCCAATAGAGTCAGCCAATCACAGTACAGCTAGGGGTGTACTAATGTAGGGGTGTACTAATGTATGAGCCAATCACAGTACAGCGAAGGGTGTACTAATGAGGTGTCCCAACCCCACTTATAGGGGCGGCTGCACCGCCCAAAAATACCTCAAAACTGTACTTAAGTACAGTACTTGAGTAAATGTACTTAATTACTTTACACCACACTGCCAGTGGCTGGTCCTAACCTTCACTTCCACTGTCACCATCAGAGCTGCTGCTATGCCAATAGCTCAGGTTGAGCTGGATGTTTCTGTCTCCTTCCTGTTCCTCCCCTCCCACCATCATCCACTCCTCAATGGGCTTATCATCCTCCTCCTCCTCCTGGTCTCCTCCTGATGAGCTGGAGGATGGACAGTGATGTGGCCGGCGGCCAGTGGGGAGCGGGTAAGCGAGCACCAGGGGAAGAGAGTCTCTGGTGGTCCATGATGGAGTCCTCTGAGGACGACTGCTGCTCTGCTGCTGCTGCTGGCGGTCATTTAAAGAGAACCCCAGTTCATCTTCAGAGCCGCTTGAGCCCTCAACGAAGAAAGGCTTAGGACACTCCATCACTCAAACGGGTGATATAATATTATGCAGCTACACAGCGCCACCCAACGGCTCGCATGCATCATCACTATGAACAATCTTTTAGGTTTGTAATGATTTTAGTTGCTAGACTAGAGTAGTAAATTGCAACAGGATAAATATGGAACTCGTATCCGAACGACAAAAAAGGTTAGGTAACACGCCTTTTCTTTCTTTTTTAGGTTATTATGTCAAAAACAACCGACACACGTGGGTCTGGTCTGGTTAAAAGTGCCAACCGACCCGGTGCAGTGGTCGAAAAAACACTAGTGGAAAAAATGTATTAAAGAAATACAGGGGGGGAAATAGATCACATATCAACAACACGTTTCAGATTCCTATCGGTTTGATGAGGGTACCTCGATCCCGGCGACGGCGAACAACAACAACACGACCGCCAGGAAATGATTTTTCAACTGTTCATATGTCTGAAATGACTGTCCCAGGGTTTAGGGTTGAATACTGTTGGCCAAACAAAAGCGCACTCGCGTCAGGCGGAGTAAACAATAACATTGCTGTCTACAGTAGCCTAGCCTAACTGTCTAACCCTAAGCCGCATTCGATCATCTAATTGAAAACCGCAAAAAAGGGTATTTATTAAATATAGTATACAAAATATAAATATAATTAAATATTCAAATATGTTTTGACACAGAATCAATTGTTTTATTGTCATGATTCACCAGGAGCCGATGGCTTGGTTCCAGGCTTAAAATAATGTATATAAATATGTGTAATCTCTATGTGAAAAAACAATGGGTTTTCGATCTGTGGCACCACAAAATGGCCGCCACTGCCAATTGGGTGCTTTACAATATAAATTACATTCTCACACACACACACACACAGACAGACCTAGTTATGAGCTAATCTCTCAAATCTTTCAGCAGCACTGCCCTCAACATGTAGGCCTAAGAATAAACCATAAACACAGAAACACTCGGGAGGAAGTGGACTAAGAAAGGGGAGGAGCCAACAGAGTTGCTGTTTCTACACAAAAAAAAGGAGGTGGTGCCAGCAGAGGCAAAAACAAAGGGGAAAATAACTATTTTTTCCCCTTTTTTTTAACCGAATGGATTGGGTTCCCACTTCAGATTGATTATGAGCAGGATTGGTTCATTGCAGGGTTCATTGCAGGGTTGCTTGTGTGTGTGTGTGTGTGTGTGTGTGTGTGTGTGTGTGTGTGTGTGTGTGTGTGTGTGTGTGTGTGTGTGTGTGTGTGTGTGTGTGTGTGTGTGTGCGCGCCTTCTGCAGGTATGCATAATGTAATGTTGCACTAATGTTAGTCCTGTCCTGTATGTTAAGTTCCTTGTTGATCTTTGTTGATTGTCTTGCATTACTTTTTAAGTGTATTTGTTGGCATGCCCAAGCAGTAGATTCTAAAGAAAAGTCCTTGTGTGTACCTCACAGTTCTTTGCAATAAAGTTATTCTGATTTATGTGTGATTGAATACACATATACCATTTATTGCATGTTTATATCACCCAGGTGCAAAGTTCATTTCTTCATATCCAACTTTGTGCTTTCCCTCTCTGTAAATCACTGCATTTCCTCATTCTCAGCTACAACAGGTTAGGTACAGAGTCAAAGAGACAGAAGGGAGAGTTTAAAGACGAGGATTAAAACCTGATCACTGCTGCACAGAGAGCTTTTGAAGATTGTTCTTTGTAGAGTTTCAACAGAGTGAAATATTTCATTTAATATTCAGGGTACAGTCCAAATACAAGTGGAATTAGGAGCATAAAAGACTGGATCAGATTGAAATAAACCGAACCAAGACAAAGTGGAACAAAAGAGATTTGACCTGAACTCAACTGGACCGGACTAAACATAACAGTCAGACCTCGTGTTGGATAATGTCTGTGCCCCAAAGGGTGGTCCACAAGAGAAGGGCAACCATAACGGCCCTACCTCTCTACTATTCTGGACCTTTGCTGAAGAAATACAATGGAGAGAAGGTGAGGACCGATGTTTCAAATAGAAAAATGTGTTTGCAGCCTGAGCGTGTCATTATCTATCTATTCTAGTTACTAAGATGGTTAAAAAAAAACTTTATGAACCTATAAATGCTGTACTCTTGGCTCTGATTTTCAGGACTTCAAGAAGTATTATGCAGAGCTCCGTGGATGCACAATCTTTCTGTACACTGATGACACTGAAGTAACAGTAAGATAATAGTTTCATTCATTCTTTATCCAGTTCTATTAAATACTCAGAAAACAGGATAGCAAAAGTTATATTTCACAGTGACAGATTCTTATAAATTGATAATTTTGCACAAAAGTAAACCACCATGGAGTATTAACTCAAAATGTATTTGTATGAAAGTTATTAGTAGTCTGAATTCATTTGCTTACAAAATAGTACTATGTAAGACTAATAAGGATGTAGTCATCTCTACTGTATTTTAACATGTACATTATTGAAATGTACTGTTTTGTATGTATACTGTGACTTGGGTGGAAATCCTATACTTATTAATGTATGAAATGAGGAGGATAAAATACTGAGGAAAAAGGGTACTATTAATATGTACTGTAGGTCCAATTGAGGACATGAATGAGCAGATCAATAGAGGCACTGACAAGCTAATCTAAGCTAAGCTAATCTAATACAACATATATAGCGACCATGTAGACAATTTATCAGTACTATCATGTACAGATGATTACCAGAGATGGAGATAACCTGAATTCTTTCTTTTTCTTTTTGATAAGTGACCATTATGTAACAATATTACTTGCATAAGTAACATAGTAATAGGCTATGATGCATTATTTCTTACAAATTGTGTAACATTTTTTAAATTACTATGTCAAGTGACTTTCAGAAACTGTACTTTACTGTTTACTTCTAACAATTCATGACAATGCAGTTAGATTTTGAATAAAATACCCAACCTACACCAGTAGAGGATGCTGCAGCTTTTGAGTTGCTTTTGTTTCATCCTATATGATTTATCTTAACATTGAAATTAGGCTGCTAAAAGAACATTTTAATATCAATAACATTATTGTGGCATTTATTTATGTTTTTTAAAAGTAATATAATGCATTACTTTACACAGAAGGCAATATTGTAATATAATTTAGCACTTTTAATTGAAAGTAATAAGTAACATAGCATGTACAGTAATGTGCTACATTTTGAAAGTAACTTCCCCAACACTGATGATCACTATCTTTTTTGTCAGTATGCAGAGACGCTGGACTTGCAGACATTTAAGTCTATGCCATTAGTGTTGCCATATAAACAGAAGACAGCTGTCATCTTCACTCTGACGCTGCGCAATGAGGAAGTGCAGCTAAAGGTGTGTTCAACTCTTATTTTTAACTCTATGGTTCAACTCCAAACTCACAAGTCGCTATTACATGTTCCTCAAACATTGCACCAATTCAACTTCAATCTTAGTTGAAAAAAATAAAGACGCACCAAATCATCTTGCTTCAAAGATAGATAAATACAATGCAAGACATTATCATTATAAAATTAATTAATGAACAGCTCCCTTAACCCAGTGGTTCTCAAAGTGGTGTCCGGGGACCCCCAGGGGTCCTTGAAGGGGTTCCAGGAAGTCCCCAGGTACATTAGTTAATATAGCATCAGTGTAACCACTATTTTATACTTCGACTATTCAAAAGTAGCTGATCTACATGCTCACGAAGCGGCATGATAATTTAGAAATGTACAAATTTCCTGGCACAGAATCCTTTTTGAAGGGGGGGGGCGTGGCCAAATACATATAAATATAGGGGTCCTTCGTCCTTGACATGAAAATGTTTGAGAACCACTGCCCTAACCTACTCCTCAGCACCTTAATTTTGGGGGACAGGGCAGGTTTGCGATACTATGAATTCCTTGTTTTTAACTTTGTAACTGCTGTTAACCTTTTACTTCAAATGAGGTATCAAGCACCACACAGCATCACCTGAATAATTTGTATCTTGTGTGTTTGTACAGGTCGAAAACCCTGACAGAGCGGAGGAGTGGAGGGGATTCATCTTGACCGTGGCTAAAGTAAGTGTAGTTAGTTGGAGATAAGTCATCTAATTGTCAGACTTTGTCAGACTATACAATCATAAATGTAAATGCAAAACAACAAGGGCATGTACCCCCTGTTTATCCATGTACCCTGCACCAATATCAGAGGTAGAAAACTAGCTAACTCTAGCTAAACACAAGATGATGGCATGTTAGTACAAAATTACTGTACACCCATACATATTTTGTCATTGTAAAAATGTCACACCCACATGAAAAACAGATATTACAACAACTTACCAGAAGCTATAAGGAACACTTCTGAATCCAGTCAAGAGTTGCAGATAAGGATTTCATGGTTTAATAATTCACCAAAATGTTTTGATCATAAAACCATTAGTGATTATAATGATGATACAAAGTCAATATAATGATGACGACATTGTGCAACATTGGTGTTGACATCAGTGACAACAATAATGACAAACTCTGCTGCTCTGCAGAAGGAGATTCCCAGTCAGCTACAGCTGCTCCCAGGCCAGCTAGTGAGGCTGGAGGAAGTTCTGATGGAAGAGAAGAAGAGACAAGCCGTTCTGCCAGCTCGTCCAATTCTCCCACCCCGTCCTGCCTTCCTATGCCCTTCTAACACTTCTGCCTCTGCTCTTTCTCCCCAAGACTCTGGGATGCCTTCGTGAGTATTAGCATCTGCTGCTCAAACAGTGATCCTTCTCTTTTCTCCAATCTTGACTTCACCCTCTCTCCTTTCTTTGACATGTTTCTTAAGCCTATAACGTATAAGGTCCTTTTTGGCGAACAACGCGGTCATACAACTTCACCTTCTCCTTCCCACAACCTCAGTATTTTCCCTTCACTCTGTTGTCTCCGACTTTCCATTTCAAAATTTTACCATTAAATCTTCTGTGTTGGTGATTCTATTTTACTATTTGCTGTTTGTGACTTAGGTGCTTGGACAGATTTGTCCTTCCAAAAGCAACATATTCATTCTTACGCACATTATCTAGTACCTTGGATGATAACAGAGTAAAATACTCCTCTATCCTCCCTGCAGGTGTTTCTACAATGTTACTCGCCAGGAGGCAGAGCAAATGTTGGAGGAGCATCCAGAGAATGGCAGCGTCATACTCCGGCCCTCTGCCCAAGGCAAAAATTATGCCCTCACATTCAGACAAGCCGCCGCCGGCCCCAGGTCTGACTCTGCATATCTGTCCCTACCCTTAATCCCATCACCTTGCATATCACTGTTGTGTGCAGAAACCTTGTATCTCCAAGTTTCACATTTTTATGTTTTTTCATAAATGAATGCCTTAATTCATCCCACAAGAGTGTCAATTTGAACTTACAAGGTTTCTACCCGACATCAACGATATAATCCAATCCATACATGAATACTTATAAAACAATACCAGGCAATCAAGGAAGTTAAATACTCACTATCTGAGGTCAAACACAGCTATGATTTATGGTCTATGACATAAAACAGCTAGGTAGTCTAGTCCCTCACTTGGTAGGCAACCACATCTCTAATCCAAGTTCTCAAAAGCCCCCCCCTTAAAAACAGGCCACACATCTTTCATTGACTTGAAATCTTATGCCATTTGCCATTATCAAAGCCAATGTGTTGCATTTCTTAAAAACCCATGGCAGCTGCCAGCTTTCAGATAATAGCCCTCTTCATTTTGTTTCAGTGGGAATGTCATGAAGAACTATAAATTGACCAAAGTTGACAAGGGTTTTGTCATTGAGCTGGATACATCAGTAAGTCCCACTGCTTCTGAGAGCCACAGATTCGTTTTTTTCCTCATACAGGACAAACACAAAATATATCATAATCGGCAAACACTTTATTGACAAGTATGAGTTACATACAGGAATGTGTTTTGAATTGTAGTTCAATGACCGTTTGATAAGCAATATAACACCGCACACAGGACTAAGGACAAAGTACATACTGTAGACACACAGGTCTCACTGGTGCAATGGCCGTTGCAGAGCATACTGTACATTCAGCCATTATACTAAACTTTTATAGGTGTGTAATAACGAAAACCTGTCACCCTGACATTCCTCTGGTTACTGACTGGAAGAGGGAATTAACTTAGCTAGGGAAGAGACATTACTGTTCTAGTAACAGTAATTCCAGTCCAGGAACAATATTCAACTTTACCCAAGGAAATAACTATACACATACTGTATGTACCACTATATATTTCAGCCATTTAGCTGGCACCCTTATCTTGAATGACTCATAATACTGTAAATACAACAGAGTAATAGTCTTAAAGCCCCAACATCTGTCTTTGTTTCCTTTATGTAGAAAACATTTAAATCAATGTCAAAACATGGTGTCATAGAAATCCATTAAGTTCCTGTCAGCGGGGGGAGTGGTGTTTTTATTGCTGGATTTTGTTTGCCTAATTTACTCACTTTGTTTTTGTGCTTCTGTAGGTAACTGTACCATCCTTGAGTGCAGTGGTTAAATACTTCATTGAAAAGACGGAGCATCGTCTTGTACCCTACATAAACACAAATCCTTACGATACGTGCATTGGTGAGCACTGTAGTACCAGCATCACAAATCACTTCTAATGTTATCTGTGGCTTACAGATATGTAGCTAATCATTGATTCACACACAGACATCAAGCCAAGAATGATCTAGCTGACGTACAGATAGAACATTCTCCCGTAGATTCATTCCCAGCAATCATGTGTTTGTATATTTAACAGAGTTGCCACCTGCACCAAAAAGCGCCACCCCCACTTTGAAGCCATCCAAAACAGTACCCTGGGCTGAAGTGACCCCCATGGTCCACAAGAAAACAAAAGAGGATTTTGTGGCTCTTTCCTCTACCACCGAGGCAGCGGAGAATGAATATTTGGTGCCTGATGATGCAAAGCAAGGTGTGTAAATTGTGACAACCCAAAGTGAGATGACTGTGACTGTGTGTGCACTACCTTGGTTTTGATTGATTGAATACTTTATTTAGAAGATTTGCAGAGAAAAAGCACATGGAAGTACAGCTAAAATGGATTGCTCATAAAAGCCGCAATGGCTTGTTTCAAATGAGATCCCCACGTACTCAATTCATGGAAATGGTTCATGGTCCATCTGTCTTTTGTGTGCAACAGGCATAGAAAACATATTTCAACATCAATACAGTAAATCTACCTGAACTCAGCGTTACTGTACATGTGAATGTGTGAAAGGTTGATAAGTGTTGTGCAGAGACCAGTGATAACGGTGTATCTTTCTCCATCTAGGCCGACAGCCAGCTAAAATTGATGATGAACTCCGCGACATTCTACAGCAACGAAGGCAAAAATTGAACACTGGTGGAGATTAATACAGTATACCACATTGCAGGAAGTCACCATAAAATAAAATAAGTATAAAAGTTGTACTTACTATAATTAATGTATCAGTTCATTTATCAGTTTAATTATTAACATTGAAGATTAATGTAATCATGTTTGTTCATATAATGTATTAAAATTGTATGTGTATCCAGCTCAATGTAAGAAAGTAAGTTGTGGTTGTTGTCCATTTAATTTATCATGCCAGAAACTTGGAACACAAGTTAAAGTTTGGTATGCTCTCCAGCTACTTTTCACCAATTTCAGTATTGCTGGGCACTCATGAAATGGCCAGACTTGATATCATTTCATTTTTGGGCGGTGAAACCGCCCCTATAAGTGAGATTTGGAAAAATGTACATTTTCCTGCGCTGTGATCTGGGCCCAGGAAATTAGTAGAATTATCCTGCGCTGTGATTGGCCAATCACAGTCTATTCAGGACTGTGATTGGCCAGTGTCACATGACACATGTGCATAGCCCTATATAAGCAACCATAACTTGAAAAAAACCAAAATTTGGTTTTTTTCAAGTTATGGTTTCGTCCATCATAAAGAGTGTTTCAATAAATGTATTTATCTTTTGTACATGATTGGTTGACTCCATTCAGTATTGTGATTAGCTAGCAAGACACCGCCCACTTCACACAGGGTGTGATTTTTTAACTTTTATTGGTATTAGGGCTGCAGTCTAGTGTCACTGTCAACACATTTCGATTGTCTCAGTCCCATCTGCAATTTTATTCAGTCTTGACTTTTGTCTCAGACCGTGAGGACCAGTCCATACCCGGCAATGTGCGCAGCCAAACTGTATGCAGACTTTTTGGTTATGCGCTCTGTATACATAGTTCTACGTTTTGGACAGGAGTGCTGGTGATTTCGTCCTGTTGGCCTGTTTGAGCTAAGCTATGTGTTATTTTGTGCCAATAACAAACATTGCATGTCAATCTGTGTGCTAGTGCTATGGAGATGATGATATCCAAAGCGCCCTCCCGCTCTTAAGCTGTGTGTGGACACGGGCCCTAAATGAAAGTCCTTTATAAGTCTGCCCGTTGTGTGTGTTGTTCGCCAAGTGTAGCAAGCGGCTAGAGATCCCATTGCCTGCGGGGCTGTAACCAGACAACAGATCCTATAGTCCAAACTCTGAATCTCACATAAAAACGCTAGTTAACAGCTTAAGTTTGGCTAAAGCGAAAAACGGTTTTCCTCATGGTCTTCAGATGCTAATGGTCAAAGGCCATGTGCAAGTTCAGATCAAATGCTCAACCCAAGGTGGACTGAATATAGCACAATTATGTATGCTATGCTGCTAGAATCTTTGAAAATCCATTAGCATATCCGACTGAGCTAATGTTCTCCTTCATTGAGAATGACACCTTATAAACTAATCAACCGTTTTTGCTTGTTGGGGATCTCTACAAATATAATTATTGCAAGACACATTAGATAGGCATGATCAAAAAACAGCAAAATATAATAAATTATGTATTTGTGTAGCTATTAACAAAAACCTGTACCATCACAGTTTTAGTAAAAATAAAGAAATAAAGAAAATAAATACAATTCTGGGTCATTATCATTTTAATTTTTAACACGCATGTCAGCCAACATAATTCTTTTCAAATATTATAATCATATAATATTTTTTTTAATCAGTTATAATTACATTATAATGGTGATTATTTATTTCGGCATCATTAGCAATATCTTTAATAATGTATACAGCTGAAGGATAATTTATCACTCATTAAGGACAGCAGGATTGTGAAAAATATAAAACATGGAATAAAAAACAAAGACTCTCCCTTTAATCTTTTCCTTCATTCTAATGTTAAGAGTACCTGCCTTCAGCCGTTATTTCTCCCACTTATTCCATTATGTTAATCACTGCTTTACCCGGTCCCATACACTCTCTTGTAGCAGCCTTTGTATAAGAAAAAAGATAAATGAAATATCAGCAATAACTTAACATGTCTGGATAAAAAAAAATAAGAAAAAAAGAAACACGCACACACCTCCAAATAAAATAATAAATTAAGTTTGTTCCCTTGCGAAGACCCGCCTCCATCTGTCTTCATGACATTACTTCTCGGTGAGTGACAGCTGAAGGATCCTCTCTAGCTCCTCCTCTTCCTCCTTCTGCTTCCTAAAACAAGAACAGGTAAAATATGTAAAAGAGAGAGCCAAGATGGGCGAAAAACGACGGGGGTTAGACTAGAGTCCAACTGACTGCGCTGTTGCTTGAAGGCTTGTGGCCCATCACTGCAACGCAGCATTACTCCTGACAAAATAAAAAAAAACACCCGCAAATAACACTAAACACAAGTCTCGACTCGTAACGCAATACCACCAAGGTTTGTGAAAATTGTAACAAGTTACTTTTGGGGAAATAACAACTGTAATATCATTACTCAAAACGTAATAGTAATTCTTTATATTATTTGTTACTGGGAAAAGTGATAATATTACAGTAACAAGTTACTTTTACCTTGTTACTGCCCTACACTGCACCAGAGGCGTACCCACTGTAGAGGCAGGACAGGCGGCTGCCTGCCCAACTAAGATCTCGCCTCCCCTAGAAAACCCAAATAACCCGAAAAAGTGTCATAGCGTGCTTAATGTCTCAAAGTCACGCATCCAACAAGCTTTGAACTGAGCAGATTGGACCTTCCGTTCCAGAGATAATGGCCAAAACATCTTGAAAACGGCGACTTTCACCGGTTTTCGATCGCCGATTGAGTTGAAATTCCTTTTTAGGGGGTAATAGAGGGGGGGGGGGTGCAAAAAAAATCTCGCCTGCCCTAAATGTAATTCTTGGGGACGACTGCACACCGCCCAGTGCAGCTTCACGTCAATTTGTGTCTTTGCATTGACTTTGTAATGTAATCCCGCTGCACACTCCTGTGTGAATGCACCTTCAGTCAGTCAGTCAGTCAATCAATCACTCACCTGTCCATCTCCTCATGCTCCCTGCAAGACATCGCCATGGCGATGCGCAGTTGCTCATCAAAGCTGCTTGCCACACCAAACTGTCCTGGCAACGGCGGCTCGGCCACTGTGGTGTAGGAAGGTGGAGAATTGGCAGCGGGATCCAATGGGGAGGCAGAGGAGGGTTGGGTGGGGTCTGCTGCATCATCATCATTATCATCATCCTCCTCCTCCTCCTCCTCCTCCTCCCTACTAGCCAATGAGATGGACAGGGACTCCTGGATAGCCCTACCAGAAACAGACATAACAGGGACCAGAACATGAGGATATTAATTTGTAGAATGAATAATGACACGTTAAAAGGTTATGAATGACACACTTTCACTGCTACCCATATTTGAAAATCAACCAAATTGGGATAGAGGCAGTTCGGGGTATCAGGGGGAGTGACTTGCGGCTGGTCCGAGGAAGCTCAATAGCCCTAACACTCGTCAAGCTGCATGCCCAAGTCATACTTGGTCACATGCAAAATCAAGCTTAACACCATGGAGAGGCACACAGAGCGTTAGAGTGCAGTCAGTGGACTCAGTCGTTTTAACTACATCCGGTACACGCGTAGGCTATTTCAACAAAAAATTATGCAAACCATGCCTACATCGCTATGATTTTTGCATTACTCAATAAGGACTGTAGACGCACCGACAGCGAGGCCTTGGCTGGCGAGGCGTGCCCAAGTGAGTAGCAAGGCGGGCGATGGCCTCAGGCATCAACAAACACGCCAAGTTGGCAAGCCATGGTGGACAGATTCACCCGTTTCAAAATTGCACGTAGTACTTGACAAAGACATGTGCTTTAGATAATGTTAGCGAGCTAGCTAGCTAAATGATGTACAGTAACACTGCTACACTGTACAGTAACCCATAGATAGACCATGGATCCCCAATAGGCGGCTCGTGGACCATTTGCGGTCCACGAGAGCCAATTGTGTTTATTTGCAACAAAAAGAGAAAGAGATGGTATGTAAAATGTAACAATCCCAGCGTGCGTGCGTTTGCTTATGGTTTGGTTTCCTTCGGGTTTCATTCAAATGTGAAGGTGTGTGTGTGTGTGTGAGAGAGAGAGAGAGAGAGAGAGAGAGGGGCTGTGTCTGTGTGTAACTGTAAAAGCAGGGAGAAGGAACATGGGAAGAGGTCTACTGTAGGAGGAAATGAGTTTCAGTGTGTATGTACAACTAACTGGCTGCTATTCAAACCTTTTAATTAAGTGGTTGTTTCTGGACTTATTTAGTTTAGGCAATTCATAGCGGGTGGGTCAGGCCCTGCCGGCAGGAAGGTCCAATCTAAATCAAGTGCGAACTACTGCAATGTCATCTGATACGAGGGTCCAGCAGGGTCAACATTTTATCCTATAGATGGCAAAACTGACAACGCTTAACTCTTTGGCTGTCAATGACGAGATTGCTCGTCATATTTTGCTAAGGTGTAGCCTGCCAATGATGAGAATGACAAGATTTTGTGTTTTCAGTGGTTTTCCACTAGATGGCGCTGTTCGCTCGCCTATGGGTCATTTTGTTTTATTTATGGCAGTCAAAAAGTTAATACATGTATTTGGGTTTTATTTTGTCTTCTTGTAAATGTTACAATCATGACTAGGAGTAACATGTTTGACCATATAGGCATAATAATGGTTACATTTTTAAAAAATGGATTTAGTGTTTCATTTCACTTTAAAAAGGAAGATTTCCCCAGTTGGATCATAGTAGTTTATACTTTATAGACATGATAACATACAGAGTTAGAGGTATGGCCATCTCACCTCTCCAGCTGAGAGTCTTCTTCATACAGAGGAGACGGAGGGACTGGCCGACTGTTGGTCAGGGCCTCCCAGATGGTCACCTAGGCACACACGTGCACACGCACGTGAATTAAATCATTCAATCATATTTTCTCCAAATCATCAAGTTATACTGTATGTAACTTGTAAAATTAATTAACAGTGAATCAGCAATATATCAGGGGAATGGAAAATAAAAGTAGATGTGAAAAAGCACAATTTCCTGAACTAATAACTAAGGTCTACATTATTCAGGTCTAGACAATAACAATGTTAAATAATCAAATTTGTTGAAGGAACTTCCTTTAACACCAATGACCGTGAGATCAAGGTCTGGAATTCTGGATGTACCCAGCAAGAATGCTACTCCTGTAAAATCTTGGTCCTATGCCAGGCCACAAGTGGTTTAGCTCGGACCAATCTGGGAACCCATCGCCAAATGAAAAGAAAAACAGCGCCCTCTGCTGTTTTTTACTATCTCACTTGGCTCTGGGAGGAAGTCGACGTAGCACACGTACGCAAGGTAACCAGGGTTTTGGTCTGCCTTCAGCATTTCACTTCCGGTGGTGCGACTATGTTTTCATTCCCACTAACAATATTTCTACACAGAACACTAACACCACTTCTCCCAGAGAACATGGATCGTTTTGGTTATAAGCCCACTTGTTTCTATGATGAAAGAGCAAGTTAAAATGTGAATATCTTTCCGTGGTTTTGTCTGCTCCGAGGACGCTATTGTTAAATGAGTTTCGGTTTGTTTCTAGTGGGGAAGGATCGGCAGACACGTAAATCCCGCCCACTACATTTGATTGGGTAAAGCGCGGCCTGCTTCCTGATCTGAAGGCATGCCCACTTGTAGGCCAGTGCGTATGCGATATGACGAACCCCCCCGACAGATTCAAACGCAGAGCAGAATCTGTTCTTGAGAGATTAAGCTCGGACTAACGTAACACAAGCTGGTAGTTCATAGGCCTTGGACTAACCTGGTCGCTCTCTGTGCCAGCATCCAGCAGACTCTGCTGGATAGCGAACTGCAGCAGGTTGTCATCCTCATCTCTCATGGGCTCGCTGCGACCCGGCCCGAGTGTAGCATAATCTGGAGGTGGCTCAAACACAGAAGGGTCCACCTCGCAGTGGAAAGGAGGGGCAGGCTGTCCTAAAGTGGAAAGAGACGGGGGCTAATCATGCCTTCAAGTGCATGTCGGAAGAACGTTGATCGAACATATCGGGTTACATAGCAACCTGTTATCACAAACATGGATGGAGTTAGAAATAAGCTAAATACAATGTTTCTAAGGAGCACTTGAAGGCACGATTAGAGTATTAGCTGCGAGTATGTTTGTACGTTTGTGTGTGTGTTTATGAACAGTTGCAGTTACCTGCTTCAGTGGAGGCCTCTGGTGTGTGAACAATGACCGAGCTGACCGGCTCATCGCAGCCACACAAGTTACTGAAGGTCACTCTGGCATTCAAAACGTGGAATAGAGGGATCTCTGGAGATCACAGAGAGAGGGACAGTCCACTTCAACACAGGGCATGGTCTCGGCTACCAAGTAAAATGGCACCAAGAAAAGTCCTAGCATTTGTTGCCCGACACTGTGACCACAGCAACACACTGTCGAAATTCACCAGCACTATCTATTTTACTAGCATATTTGGAGCAGATTAGGACCTGCTAATGAGGGTTAAAGGGATATTTCACTTTGATAGATTCATCGAAAACACCCGTCCTTGGTTCTGGTGACTCATACTTTATTGTATTTTATTTTTTATTTTTTACAAAGAAAATATAAAAAATAAATGAAAAAAGTAATTGAAAAAACACGGTCTCCTCACATATTAGAAGGACAATATCAGTCACCAGAACCAAGGACGGGTGTTTCCGATGAGTCTAATATGTTTAAAATGGAGTTTGAAGTTACAATGGGTTTGTATAGGAAGGGAAATACTGAATCAAGTAATTTCGGTCAGAAGCCTGAGTAGACGATAAAATGACCCAATTTTCTTTTTTAAAGTGAAATATCTCTTTAAGTACCTGCAAAAATAGCTGGTAGAATAATTGGATGGGGTTTAACCAAACCCCATCCAAAGGTTTACCATATTTGGCTTGCAGTTACATTTTCTACCCTGCTGACAATGTGTGAATACATGGGAAATGGTGCACACAACATAATCCCCCCTACACACCTATTTTGACAGGGAAGCCAGGTGGTAGGCGCAGGGTGATGAAGTCACGCAGCTTGGCAAAGTGGGCATTGGAAATGGCCATGAGGTCAATAATGGGCGTCACCTGCTCAGCCAGTGACAGAGGGTGGGACTCGCTCAACCATAGGGTGGCCTTAAACCTAGAGAGATGACAGGCAGAGAGATAGAGAAAGAAAGATAAACAGAGAGAGAAGAGGGACAGAACAAGTAGTATATGGGCGCACCGTGCAACAGTTAAGCCCAATACATACTCTGTCCGACATCGAAAACAAAATTTGGACAGGGTAGGCATCAACTACAAAATGACGTCATTCAGAACTTCAGATGGGTCACTCATAACTTTCTTCGGACGCTTTTGCAACCCAAGATGTTTCGACTATCTGAAGAATATTCGGTCAGAGCATCGTTTGTGATTGGTAAGAAGAATATTCGGTCAGAGCATCGTTTGTGATTGGTAAGACGTTCAAGGTGTGTGTGATGTTTTCGTTTTGTTTCCACATTCAAGCCCAGCTTCATTCTGCTGTTATGACCATAGGGTCATGTGTGTATTTCCCTGTGTATCATGTCTTTCTTCCCTCATTGGTGTTTGTGTGTGTGATTGAATAGTGATGAGTAGCTGATTGACTACCAGATGGTGTGAGTGGTGACTGAGAGTGTCTCGGAAGTCCTGAGTGGACAGGATTTCCGTCTTTTTTGACCAATCACAACACTCGTTTCATTCACGGAGAATGTTAACAGATTTGTAAAGCATACTTCCGCCAAATTCAACCACTTCCGCCGAAACAACCAACAGCCCAGGTCTTGCCCACACGTTAACGTGGGTTATAGTCTTGGTAGTGTAGGGGTGGGTGTCCTTTCTTTTATATTCTTTGTCTGATCATGTGTTTCTTTGGTTAAGAGTAGGTAAGAGCTATGTATTTATTTTTGGTAAGCATAGGATTTTGCTCTTGATTAACTCTTTGACTGCCAGAGTACCGTAATAGTGTAATAGTGTGCCACTGCTGCCAGCAAAAACAGCGATTTTACTGTACCTTTGAAAAAAGATTTATTTGGGGCTTTTTATGCCTTGATTATCGATAGGACAGAGATGGGGAGTGACACCGATTCTGGATTCTGGATCAGTGTTCAGCTTAACCATTTGACTGCCAATCACGTAGATCTACGCGAACCGATTTAAAGCCGCCACGTGCCAATCGCGTAGATCTACGTGAAATTTTTCAAATTTCACCCAAAGACCAAGGAGATATGATTAGTTGAAGATCTAGACTCCTATCCACTTCCTTGTTAACTTAAAACTTAAAAAGTCTGTATTTCGGCTCCTGAGTTCTTTTTTTTTTCCAATGAAAAACTCTGGCACTGGCTAAAAAAATATGAAAATACCTCTGGCAGTTAATGGGTTAATAGGGGCTGTTGATTTGAGGGGCTGTACATTGCTATGGTATGACCATTATTACAGCTTACCTCTGAACTTTGCTAGTGAGCTCTACAGGTCGTCCTATGTCTCTGTCATTCAGGATGAACTCAGGGTCAAAGTATTCCTCAGCTGTGATGGCTGTCGGGTTGTGGGGGCTGGCGCATTGTGACACATTACTCTGAAAGGGTGAGAAGGAGTAAGACAAGTGTGTTATCAGTGGCTCTGCCTGCAAAATTATGTTGTGGGTGCACTCGTGCACCATGAGGATACTCACCCCATTCTGAGCAGTATGCTGTTCGGCTATCCCAAGGAAGGATTGGAGAGGGGTCTTTGAGCCTGGTTGGGAACATGGGAGATAATGAATGACTGTGTTATTTGAATGGTGTCTTGAATATAAACAGTAAGGTATGTCTGTGTGTTTACCTTTGCTCCTTGACTTGTCCTGGTCTGACAGGTGCTCTGTCCTTGATCGAGTCACCAATTCCACATTGGTAGCACTGTAAACCTGGACCAGTCACAGAAAAAGGGATGTGTCATGTTTTTGATATTTGTAATATTTAGATGCTTAGGACCAGTTCTCTTCAGAGCAGTTATTAAAGAAAATAAATACTTTTGTACACCTAATTACTGGATATCACCAATGCTTTATCAAAGTTGTTGTTTTAGGGCTGTGCCACTGCATACACTATCTACTGTCGGTTACAAAATATTTGTATCTACATGCTAGTACGTAGCATTACCACCCAGTACTAATCCAAACCGAACCAGGTGAATAGAGGTATATTTCACCTATTTTCCAACATCATATCACAAATGTAAGTAAGGTTCTAAGTCCTCCAAATAGCCCTACTATACTGCCCAAAACCATCGTAATTATGTGTGCAAACACCCACCTGGTTCTCCAATTGGGTCATAAGTTACACATATTTTACCACCAACTACCATTTCACCCAGGTTAACAGTCACTGACCTTGGCTTCATAGCCACTGACCGCCTCCGTCTTCTCAGAGCGCCAACCCCAGATTCCTGACTTGTTCCTGTACAATAGGACAAGACATAGCCATTATAATCATTGTACAGTATATAGCATTGGCTGTAGGAAGGTGCTGTGATGTGTGTTTTTGTGTTGCTTGCATGATAAAATTGAGGGCTTTGTTTTCCCCTCAATAGTAAGACTAGAAAAGAATGATCCTTGGAGTGCAGATCCCCGCCATGGTCGTACAATTTGATTGTACGACCTACAGTTCAAGAGTTATAGGCCAAAACGTGATCGGCCTGTTATAACGCCACAATGAGTTCGATTTGAAAAATGTGGGCCTCCCCGGATTGTGCGAGCAAAGTTTCACACTGATCAGGCCAGCGGTGCCCAAGATGAGCTGTTCACAGACAGACAGAAGGACTCACAGGAGCAAAAACAATCCCTCGCTGTGATTTGTGAGCATGTAGAGTTGCCATTTTCAGTGCGTTAGATCTATGCTGCGCAACAAAGTATAACTTAGGCTTTACCTCTCGAAGGCGATGTTGCGTGTGTTGAGGTGTGTGGAGACGATAGGCGAGGTGAGCCTCTGGGCTGTGTTCTCTTGCGAGGGCTGCATTGCCGCCAGGAGAGAGGGGGTGTCACGAGGGGACAGTGCCAGCGGCTCAGTGTACACCACCTGCTTCTCATGGTCAACTTCCATCACCATGGCCCCGTCATCTGGGGGAGGGGACAGAATTCACAATTGCAGATGAAATGCAGTACATGCGCCCTACATGTTCACCACTGGGCACCCTTTCTGGGTGGGACATACATACAGTAAGAGAACAACAAACAGACACTGTATAAATACTCCATGCAAGCAGTGTCCAGTGACTGTAGTGGTTAAGACTCCAGTGTATGGGCTTTTCTGATCAACAGAATTCCTGCCACACCCTCGCTTTTTCCACACACAAAAACAAAAGAGAACAAAAGGTAAAATATAGCTGCAAGCAGCAATACAGGGGCCAATAGGAAAAAGGCTATATTAAGCCATATAGAAACATAATAGACTGAACTTCAGACCATGCAATTAACAAATGAGCATTTGAAACAGCTGAGCAGAGTTCTGAGTGGATAATAAAATGCATGCATGTTGCTTATAATGGCATATTTCAAATTCTTGTTAAAAATTCAGTCATCAAGACAAAAGCTTGCCAATTTCTCTGCATCGTGTACATAACAGAAACTATTGTAGTATTCTAAATAGACAGCTTTAGATAGCTTTTCATCACTATCCCTGGCTAGTCGGTTTACCCGGGGCCTGGATTCATGTGTTTTTCAAACTACTCAAAATGGCGGAAAATCTAAGGGCGGAGCTTACTGGTCAAAGTGACAGATGTGTTCCTCATACGTAGAGGCACATGTGTAAGATAGTTTCATGGCTGTAGGCCAAACGAGGCATGACTAATGCCAGTTCAAAGTTTGCATTTCCAAACGATTGCGATAGCACCCCCTTTTGGCCAATTGGAGTATGATATGTTTCAGTGCATGATTCTTTACCATACTGCAAAGTTAAAAAAAATATATATATATGACACTGCATTTATGTAGTGTGTAGAATAATTTTCATACAACTGCAATATTCATTGTCTCATGGAGGCTTCATTCTTTCATGTAAAAACTTCTCTCCAACTGGAATTTTAGATTTTGGTCCAAAGTTCGTCTGTAGGGAGTTTCATGCAGATTGCTCAGAAAACCCAGGAGGAGTTTGAATTTGACAGTTTTTCATATCATTCAAAATGGCAGAACATCCAAGGGTCAGAGGTCAAAGGTCACCGTAGCACATTTGTTCCTCATGAGGAGACATGTGTAATGAAGTTTCATGGCTGTAGGTCAAACGGTTCATGATCTATGCCTAAACTGTTAAAAGTTGGCAGTTTTGAATTGATTGCTATAGCACAACCCTTTGGCCAATGGTTGTGAGGTTCGTGTCTTCGCCGTTTGGCATAGCCATAACCATGTTGGCAAGTTTCGTAAAAAACGACTATGATTAAGCCAGAACTGCAAAAAACGGCGGAAGAAAACTAACAAAAACAAAAGGGTGCCTTCGCACTGACTTGCTTGGCCCCCTAGTTATTGCACCGAATCCGTTTTAACATACCACGAGAAGCAGGCTCTGGTTAAAAATAATTTATAACATTGTCAATTCAAATTAAACCCACAAACAGAAGCAGACAGCTCCGACAACCACAGACCGACCACTGAGTGGAGGCAGAGAAGGAGAGAGAGCTGTCTCCCAAGACCAGGCACCTACCAATGGGAGCAGTCTTTAATTACACTTCACTCTTTTTAAATGAAGAACACCAGTTGAACAACTCCAAGCTGTTAAAGTGGCAGGATCTGAAATCATCTTATGAAAAGAAATATTGTCCTTTTCATTTTTCCTATTGTACTAGATGTGTTAAGATACAGCATGACTGAAAGAAAAAAAAAAGAATTATTCAATGTTGGCAGGAAGCCATGAATGATGTTCAACTGCATACCTCCGCCCTTGAAGATGTAGCTGCGCCTGCCCTTGAGCCAGGTCATGTGTTCAAAGCCCAGTAGGGTGGTGTCCACACGGAGGCATGAACCACTCTTCCAGACCCGGTACACATCGCTGGGACAGACCTTAGATACCAGAGGCACTGGAGGTGGAAGACAAGTAGCCGGTTCAGTAAGAGAGTGGAGGCCAAACAGAGGAAGGCAAATAAGGAGGTAGGATGAAAGAGAAATAAAGACTGGAATGTCACTAGTGGCATCTTATTTTAGGGCTCTATTATCTGTCTGATGTCACAGGCATAAGGTAACTTTCTTCTGTGCCAAAAAAGGCCTGTTCTAATCAGCGTCCTCGCTGAAATATAGGAAGAGTTGTGACTAGGTCTACATTAATGAAAGCCAACAGCATGAACAGTGGCGAAGTCGAAGGACTTGCACAGCGCATTTATATCAGCTGCAGCCGATTGTAAAACCAGACCAGCTTACAACTTTGAGGACCTTCCTCTGAAGAAAACATAGACTATGTTCTATCTCCTGCCTGATTGGTTTAACACGACCCAACTTCTGGCTCACACCGACATAGAGGTTTTGTTGACCTCTCCAGGCAAAAAGGAAGGATGGGTAACGATGGATTTGCCTACATATCTGATTTCAAGTATTCACGTACATTGCAGATTATTTCAAACAAGTAATCTTGAGTGTGATATTTCTTCACCTTTTGCAACCTTTCCAACTATGCAGGAATATTAATTATAGTGGGTATGCATGTCTCCCTAACCCTTCCTTCAGACACATTTCTCCCTGTGTAAATGAGTGACAGCTGCTGCTAAGGGAGCTGTCCACCTATGTGGTGCTGAAATTGACCTCTGAGAAAGCAAATGAACCACACTCACCCCAACTGGTGAACTCCCACTTCATCTCCACATAGAAGTCCCGTGCCTGAAAGAGATAGTAATAATGACAAGACATCAGGACATGTTATAGCAAGGCCAACAAAGTGTTGTGTTCTCTGGTATCTGTAGATGTTATCAGATTTTAGAACAAAACCTGAGGTTGTTTGATGACACAAAAGGTATGACATCAATGGACCAGTTTCATAAAGATAAAAGCATCCTAACTTTTCGATTACTCTCTTCTCTAAAGCCAATCCCAACTTGGAACATCCGCGCTAAAACCACAAACCTACCCATCAACAGTTGAGCCAATGCTTAAGTTTGGATGCTTTGCCGGGTGGAACATCATCTGTCACAAGCATATGTCCAATCATGAGGATATCTTACTTGTCTTAATTTGCTCAACAATTCCGGGATTCCGGCCAGTCTCTCCGTGGCACGCTTGAAGTCTCTGTACTGAAGCACCAGCTGAACAAGTTCTGGGTCTCCAGTGCTTACTGCCTCCTGCAAAACTAAAGCATACGTCCAAATGTAATGAAGTGGCCCACTGGATCTCACACACACACACACACACAATTAGAGTTTACAGTATGCTTACTTGTCCAGCTCTGTGCGTTGCAGTGCGTGGGATCAGCAGAGTATCTGAGCAGCACACGGGTTGACTCTAGATGTCCAAGACAGACAGCCAGCTCCAGCGGACTGCGCCCCCGCGGATCCAAGCGCTCAACATCCTGCTGCAGAATAAAGGAGCATTAGAGCAGTGGTTCTCAACCTTTTTCAGGCCGCAACCCCCAAAATAAATCCTATCTGAACTGGGGACCCCCACTCTGACAAGCACTTGGAATTGTAGTTGTTGAGACATTAAATTCAGTTCCCACAGATAAATATTGTGAAAATAGCCGATCTGCAAGCTCACACCGCCTAGCATGTGAGCTTGTAGATCGGTTATTTTAACAATCTTTGCCTCTTTCTTATATTAGAAAATTTGGCCAATGTTTGACCAGTTTTTATAGTATAGTTGTTTGATTACTTTTGATTGTGTTTTTAAATTATATATTTTTTCTTTTGTAGGTATTAGAAGAGTATTAAGTCCTTAAATTGTCACTTCACTGTCATCTGGGGACCCCCCCAGACAAATCATGTGGGGACCCCGACCCACAGGTTGGGGACCACTGCATTAGAGCAAGAACAGTGAGTGCGACTAAACAAGCGCACCTGTCAAACTGTCCAAAGGCTGCAAATAATCATAATCATAAAAGACAGAAAGAAAGAAATGAATACAATAAAATCTACCTCTTTTTTCTGCAGTTCTCTGTCAAGCTCCAGGTACTGATTATCCCAGACCAGAAAATGCAGGGGAAACGCCTCTTGAGCCATTGTTGTGTTTTGGCAATAGCAAGACTGGTTGCAATGGTATTTTAAAAAATAAAATAAAAAATAATATAGCAGTGACACCACCACACACTAAAACGTTAGAATGATCAAATAAGTCTGGTCTCCCTCTGCCAAGCTAGCCTGTCAGTGTTAAAACACAGCAGCAGCAAATGGTTAAAAGCTTTGCAAGTTGCAATGCAGGACTGGGGCGATTTGATGGAAAACCTGCCAGACAGCTGTGCTAAGAAACTAGCTAATTAGCTAACAAAATAACAATGGTGCAGCCTTTTCAATACATGGTTATAGCTAGGCTAACTCGCCCTCCTACCTAATTAAAACCACCCGTGTTAGCTAACTGGGTAGCTAACGGTAGCTAACTGGCTAATAACATTGTTGTCTTCTCTTGGCACTTTTTTCCATTTGCTTGAATGGAAGAATAAAGCTAGGCTGCGAACAAAGCACTTCCCTGGCCATCGTGTGTGATGGATTTGTTCGAAAGGAAAAATAAAATGTCAGCTGATAAAGTTATCTAAAACCGCTGTTTTTTATCATCCTCTGATATCGCAATTGATTTGTATCGGGATGTAAAAAAAATAAATAAACATAAAACGAGATATTGGCCTAATTTTGGTTTCTACATCCAGGTCATTGGAGTTGAAAGCGTCCGATACGATGGGTGATGTTGTTGACAGCTGCTGCTGATAAGATCTAAGGTTGATTTCATCCAGATCAAATGGACATCTGTCTCCTCAAAGATCCTCAAGTACACAAGTCAAGATGGTGTGCTGTTATGTGCGAATAGGAGCGTCGTTAATGTGAAGCAAGTTGTGTTACGTCTACATTATTTATTTTTTCGCTTCGCTTTATTTCCAGGTTAGGGGCAGAAGCTAGGGACGGATGGGGCGAGGGAAGGGGAGGGAGAGGGCGGGGAGCGCCTGCGATATATCAATATGCTATGAAGTCAGGTCTTCAACAGGGGGTCCGGGGACCCCTAGGGGTTCCTCAGAGTTATTACCGGGGGTACACCAAATCGAATTTCCCTTTTTTTTCTATTTTTCTTTTATACATTAACCACTTGAACCCTAGCATCCCTATTCTGAGGAGAACTTTAGTCCAAAATAGCAGATCTACAAGCTCACCTAAGGGGTCCTTGGGCTGAAAAACGTTGAAGACCCCTGGCCTATGTCATTTAGTGAGAACAATAGTTTCTGAATACATTAACTGCAACCAACTTCATAGTTTGGTCTGAAAAAAGAATCAGAATGTTCACACTGAAATAACCACATGATCTGCATAACCCTTTATTTACCATTTTTTATTTTTTTCTTGAAAAATAACACAACATAAAGTGAAAAAGCCTTCCGAAAATAATTACAATGCTACAGGATTTTTGTTGTATTCTAAAAGAGAACACATTTACACAAAAGTATATTTTTTATATATATGTATATTCTTTTGAGGGATATGGCAAGGAGAGGTTTTCGGGGAACAGACCCGTTACAGAGCCACTAAACTTGTAGGGGACAGAGAAATGACAACCAAAATGTTATGTCTACATTGCATTCGAGAAGAAAATGAAATTCAGTAAATAGTAGATACTCACATTTTCAACAATGAAAAAACTAAATGCTTGTATCAAAGAGGGATGGGGTGGAGTTTGTTCTAGAATATTAACATTTTGTTCTAAAATGTATCTCTGTACAAAAAAAGAAAAAAGAAAAGCAAGAGGAGTTTGGGAGTAATAGCACCTGAATTGTTAGTAGTAATAGTTGAAGAATGCACCCTATATGTTACCGATACCTCTCTTTGACAGTACCCCACCCCATGCCAAGCTTAACCACTTGAAACAGCATCCATATTCCAAATTCCTTCCGCCAAAAATAGCTGATCTACAAACTCACATTGTGTCTCGGCACGTTGGGCTGGTAGATCAGCTATTCTTGGTGAAGAAATTTGGTGTAGACGAAAAAGAAGCAGTCCAAGTACAGTTGGAACGTGGGTCCATTTGATTGAGAATAGAGGTTTGAAGTGGTTAAAACCTTACAACCTATCCCTCCCTTTATTTGGGTGTGGTTCTGTCACCATTCTGATTGCCTTCTCACATTGCTCCTGTACCCTCGGCAGTGTCTCCACCTCCAAATGGGATTTGGACTTACCATGCCTTCAGGTGGTCCCCCTATGCTTAATTGTAAACCACTGTTAAGTTGCAATCAAACTATTAATGATATTATAAATACAGCTAATAAACTGGTAATAACTGACTTGGTTGTGTTACTTGATAGACATTTCACATTTTGGTTGTGGGAACTGGGGGAAAAAAGAAAAAAAAGATTTGTATGCATGTACACTGGCATAAACCACAAAAGGCTTAGACTTCTCGAGCCTAAACAAGCATGGCATCAAATCCCCTAACAAAAATATTTAGTTGCATTATAAATACAGAAGAGGACCAGCTGAACGCACCAAGCCACTCACAACTGAAGACTGAGAAATTCCTGTGATGGAATCAAGTCTTGAAAATCAGACCCGAGAAGGATAGAATTTTTTTTTGTCATCAAGCACATAAAGCACTTGGTTACCCTCAATTTGTCTAACAGCGAATTAATTCCCATGTCATGTCTGTGCTAGTCATAAAAACCCCAACAAAAAGCACATCCCACTTTATCATGCAGAGTCTGCTCCCAAACTCCAAAACTCCTGAGTCTCTTTATCAGTACTTGGAAAAACAGAAATTTATACATCACTGAACAGAAAACCTTACTCCTGCCCTGATACTCCACCCAACCCCAGCAACACCAGTACGTGAGTAAGCGCTCCCCATTTATGCCCCGGCAGTTCCTCCACAGAGTGCAGGTGCTCTGTATCTCCCCCCCACCACTAAGAAGTCTTTGTCCTGTGTCACACAGAGACAGGGCCTGTCATGGCTTCCCCCACACCTCAAGCACGCAGAGAGTCAGCAGGGGCTCTCTAGGATATCCTCTGGATCAGCATTTCTTCTGATAGGCAGTAGAGAGTGTTGACGGACAGCTCGGAGATGAACGCCTCACAGGCCTTGCGGGAGACGCCCTTGCATTCACGTAGGTCGAGCAAAGAGATGCAGGCGAGGCGGCGGAGGTACCTCAGACAGTTGTCCGTCAACTTATTGCAGCCTGGGAAAGGAGGATGGTGGAATCATAAATACCAATGAATAGTCAATTCTAGTGATATTACAATGGCTTTAAGAAGGGTCTAAGGGATGTTTGTTAAATGAGTATTTTTGTTTGTTAAAAAGTTAAAGCTCTTTATTCTGATTTTAGATTAATCCTTGCTTGTGTGTTTGTTCAGTAACAGGAGTATCTCCATCTCTTCAGCGCTTTAGTGAACAGAAAATACATTTATTTTTTCGTCATGTCCAATTTTACTTGTTTATCCTGTATGGTTTCTCTCTCCTGAAAATGTATTTTCTGTTTACTAAAGAGCTAGAGAGATTACTGAATAAACACTATAGACATGATTGATATCGGAATATAGAGGCAACACCTATTTGATCAAAAACATATCACTTACACCCCCTTTATTGCGCTGTTAATCTCTAAATTAGATGTGCACGTTTGGGGTTGTAGCCATATATCATACACCTATCTCTCACCTGTCAGATGGAGCTCGGTGAGGGTGTTGCGGGTGGACGAGCCCACAGCAGTAAGCAGGTTAATAGACTGGTCAGTCAGGCTGGCGCAGTGGGAGAGGTCCAGTCGTGTCAAAAGGGGCATATGGCGGATCACCAGGCGCAGGGTGGAGTCACCGATGTCTAGACCCGCCAGCCGGAAACATTGCATGGTCCGCAGTCGGCTACGGTTGTCACAGCCTGCAATGCATGGTGCAGAATGATGACGTAACAGAATGAAATGTGGGATAAAACATTTTTTAAAGTACTTAATTCATAGACACCACATTCAAACCGTGGGCTCTGGGGCTACAATGACTCACCTGGTGGGGTAACCAAATCCCTGATCTGAGAGTCTTTAACCCCGTCAGCCCACCTCAAGTCCAGCGAACGGAGGAGAGGACAGCTGTGAGAACTGAGAGCTGAAATAGATGACCAGGAACAACCCGACAGCACCAGATCCTTTAGACCTGGAAACAAGAAAGGATTCAGCTCAGTCTTTAGTCAATTGTGTGTTAAAGGGTACTAGCAGTAGGTTTGGATCAGGGTATATCAAATATCAGTACTTTAAGACTTTTTAAGATGTTTTTAATACCACTGTGAATGGAAGTTTAAGGCAAGTTTTACATAAAGACGAGTCATTGTTAGGTCACTGGTAATCTATAGCAGTTATAGCAATGCCAAATATTGTCTGTTGTCTGGTGGTCCTTTCACCTCCCTAACCACACTGGCAGTGGTCTGACCCCTTCAGTATAGTTGACTTTACTGAATTAATCTGCTGTGACAATTCTGAAATTATCTTTCACATTTTCTTTCTTTATGAAATTAGTGTTTCAGACTTTGTAATACAATACTTTTCAAGGCCTTAATGTTGCCTAAATTGATTTAACACTTCTCAAGAACCCTTGGAAACCCTGTGGATTGAAAAGAATAGTGCCATATATGCGATGCCACCTTTGTGGAGTTTTATGAAAAGGGGCTTTGAGGAATTGGCAGCAGTCACTGGTTCCTTTTTTCATTTTAAGTAAATTTCCCCACAAAGTTGAAGCACATTTACATTTTATATAAAAAAAAAAAAAAAAAAACACTATCCGTCTACCACATAAATGTCATGCCATTGTTCAGGCATATAAAGGCAACTAGATTCAATTGGTCTCATGTTACACCATTTGATTCACAGGGGCTTGGGGAAACCAACTTAAAAATAACAATTCAAAAGTAATATTAATTTGTACCACAAGGAAGTCATAAGACCCTCTGTTTAAGATGCTCCATACCTGACAGACGTCCGATAAGCCAGCCGAGCTGTTTTTTGGAGATGTTTGTCCAAGACAGATCCAACGTGACTGGCTGTCGTTTGATGATGCCTGTCAGGGCCTGGGGAGTGATGGTGCGCATGATGCTCAGGTCGATCCGTGACCACAGCCGCTTGTCTAAGCACCTGAAGACAAACACCCAAAGAAGAGTAAAAGCATTTATCACCCATTTCTAGAGCATTAACTGCAGATGTAGAGCATAGTAGTTAAGACACTATGCGACCCTAAGCAACCAAAACAGAGTAGTGGGCCTAGGAAGACAACCTAACAGAAGCTAGTCTCTACTGAGGTACAAAAATAATAAGTGGTGGGCGCTGGCCTTCCGTGTTGTGCAGGGGTAAAGTGCTGGGCTTATATTGCAACACGGTGCCTCCAGCTTGGCCGGGCGCTCCAACGAACAATTGACCGGGTTGGAAGTTATTTGTGGCTGCAGTAGTGACACCTACAGGTGGGTCAGGGCTCAGTAATGAGCGGAACTGGTAGAGATAGCATGTTCCTGCACACACATTGAGCCTAGTCGTTGAACTCCTCACCGTCAGGTAAAAAGAAGCAGTTTGAGACTATCTGTATCAAGGAGGCGTATGGTTGACTACCCCTCCACAGGCAAACTGTGGGGGTTAGCCGTTAAAAACAATAATGAATACATACTTGTTTTTTATTGATTTATAGTTCAGAGATTCTGAATATCTCACTGTCTTACCATTTGTACCAGTTCTTGCAGACAGCCATGCAGACACAGAGATCTGCTCGACTCAGATAACGGAAGACAGACACCCACACCTCCCTTTCACAGCCGGGTTCACTCCCTCCGTTCTCCCCGTCCGCCTCACTCCCACCTTTCTGCAGGGCTGACAAAGGAATGCGAAGAGGGTAAATCTGAGTAGAGGAAGAAGAGGGGGCACCATTGTTCAGTCTCTCTGGCCTGCCTCTTTTAGGAACCTCTGTGTTTTCATGATGGGAGGTGCGAGAGCGAGGGTGCGTGTGTTTGCTGCGGGTGTGGGGTGGAGTGTGCCTGTCAGGATGTGAGGGATGTGGATCGGGATGGGGGCCATGGCTTCTGATGGGCCTGCGGGCAAGTGGCATAGTCTGAATGTGCCTGGCAGCAGCAGCCACACATCGGGGGGCGAGGGCTGCCTCGAGTTTGGGAACGATGGCCGTAGGGTCGCGCTTGGCCCTGGATAGTCTCTGGAGTGTCACTGTCAGGTACGTCCCTTTCTCCGTGCTGTCCTTAGCTCCCATCTGCCCACCCTGCTCCAGCTCCTCTTCGTCCTCCTCTGCTCCATTTTGGTTGGCTTCCTCGCTATCGTCTTCTTCTCCCCTTTCTTTGGCTGCTTGTCCTCCTCTCCTCGCCTGTGGCCGGTTCTCTTTATCAACTCCCCTCACTCCGTTCTCTCTCCTCTCCTCCTCCTCCTCCTCACTGCTGCTGCTACTACTGCTGCTGCTGCTGCTACTACTGCTGCTGCTGCTGCTGCTACTGCTGCTGGTGCTGTTGTCCTCGCTGTTGTCGTCCTCCATCTCTCCGTGGCTCCTCCCCCCTCGCGTCCCTCTCCCTGCACCTCCCCCACGGAGTCTCACTCCTCTGCCCTTGCCTCTTCGAGGCTCTCCACGGGGCTCCAGCAGCAGACTGGGGGAGGGCTGCTGCTGGATGGAAGCTGCACCTCCAGCGGAGCTGCGACACGGGGACCCATTCCCCCATGTGACCCCTCGGCCTTTGCCTCGAGACAGTCTGCCAGTAGAGGAGTGCAACCTGGACAGGATCTTGGAGCCCAGTGGCCTAGGGGATCGGTCTAGTCCCGCCTGCTTCTGTTGTGATAAGAGAAGGGAAATTAAATGTGACTGACATAAGGGGAGATAGTAAGCATGCAACTTTATACTCTGCTGTGGCATAATAGAACCTTCTCAAAAACGTGTCATAACAGGATACGTACAGCTGCAGCTAATAAAATAAATAAAGTTTTATTTAGGTGTACCAGTCAGCAAGCATAGACAGTACTATTGACTAATGTCAGTGCTTGCTCTTTGGCACAACTAAATAAAAAAAAATACTTCTTAATTGCAGCTGCTATGACATGTCTGAGAAAAGGGCCCAATTAATGTTGTAGAACTGCAGCAATACACAAAAGACTGGAGTGCTGGCCCTAATTCAGCCAGATACTGTATATATGAGAGACTATCGAATACTACTATTGGCATGGTAAATAATGTTCTCACGTTATTATGATTTGTCTGACAAGTGTTATTCAAAATAGTGTATATACATAATAAGGAAGCAAAACAAAAGGACTACCATATGAATCAGTTCTTTTTTAAGCCCCTGGAAACCCAGATCCACATTAGCCTTCTGTGTAATTTAGGACCTTATGTACATAACAGTAAGCATCTAAAAAGTATTTGAAATTTGTTTAACTCAAAATAATTTGAAATAAGTCATTTACGTCTTTAGACTTTACCGGTTTAACTTTTTAAATAAACTCTGACATTTATTACAATTTGTTCTGCAAACCAATCATTTAAAAAACATAATTTGTCCCACCCAACAGATGCTCAATCTGTCTGACTCTTGGTGTACTATTAAAATCATGTCGGCTGATCACGTATAGTATGTGTTTCATAAGATTATTCAGTCATTTTGCATGCTTCTTCTATGATGTCAAGTCCAAAAGAAAAATGCCACAAAATCGATCATTAAAACAATCCTAGTTTTACAATAAATATGTCCCATTTATTCTTCCAGTGGTGTGCCGTGTGTGTGTCTGCACCATAGAGGTATAATATAACTAGAGGGCGGATTGCCCCGCCCCCAGCTATCATTTCAATGAATGTGCTCAGTGGCGTTTTGAAGCACCCGGAAACCTGCCGGAAGTAGAATTATTGGTTTGATTTTGTACCTCCATAGAGTTATGAGCATGCGCACTAGTGTCCTTTTTGCGTTCTACGGCAGCCCGTGTGTCAAGGATTGAACGCGATATATTTATTAAATACACTCGAGATGCCTATGTATAACTAAATGCATATGTGTTTATGTATAATATGTTTACATATTTATATCTATATATATAAATATCTCAGCATGTTTTGCGCGTGCATGTATTTCTCCCCGCCTGCAGTTCCAGCTTTGGCCACTGGGGTGGCAGCTTCAATGTTTCTCAGCAACTCTGGGGGCTTGGTCTGCACACACCCTAGAGGCCCTAGAGAGACGTTTCACATCAGCCTTTTATAGCGCCACCAGGAGGTCGATTTTTGCAAAACACATATTTTGATATTACTCCTACAGATTTTGTCCAAAAATCAAGCAAATCGGTACACATTATCTCTATAGTCATGTGATTAATATGGATCTGTCCAATTTTTCATATTCCATCCTGATTGGCTAACATTGGCATCTAAAGTTTGCCTCAAAAACGAAATGCCTCAAATCATAAACACAGCGTGCGACTGCCGTGAAACTTCACATTGGACCGTTATGGGGCATAGCAGTGGCGGCCATTTTGTGGTTCCAATTAAAAAAGGCCATTAATATTTCCCATAGAGATTTACCTTTTCTGCAATAGTGTGCTTTCTTCAAAACACTGATTTTGCTACTACTCCTACAGATGTTCTCCAAAACCACACAAATCGGTACACATTATCTCTGGGGTCATGTGATCAAGATGTATAAGTTCGATTTTTCAGATCCCATTCCAAGTGGCTATGACCAAAGTTTGCGGGCCCTGGGTAGGCAAACCGGCCTGGCGGAGACCTGTGCTCCGAGGATCACACTTGTCTAGTTTGTTATTGTTTTTTTTACTAGGTTTTCTAATAATTATGAACATTCGTTTTTACTCAACTTTTAGCTTATGCTTAATGGGACACTCAACTTTGATACCATAATACATGCATATACATTTGTAATATTTTAAACCAAATTTACAGAGGCTTTAAGCTAGCCTGGTTCCAGACGAATCTGCCTTTGCAAAATTGCATCGCACTTTAGCCCTCGGCAGATTAGGTCTGGCCCCCCTCCATAGAGATTCCATTTCTCTCCCTCCGCAGTTATGCGGAACCAACCAGGGCCCGGTATCCAAATGTGGGCGGGCTTATCACCTTATTTGGAGCAATGACGTACAAGGAAGCACTGCTCTGATTGGTTCGTGAACAAGGAAGCACTGCTCTGATTGGTTTAGGTCTAACCAACCGCCCCTTGGAAAAAAATCTATCGTTGATAGGGACCAGACTAAATATCCACGCAGTGTGTCGTGTGATATTGTCTGGCCACGCGAGGCTAGCTTTAAGCCACAGCAAAGTTGTACAACATAATCTTTGGAGACATATAGGTATTGCTTACCACCAAGAGTTTACTGCGCTCCAGTTTCATCTGCAACAAAAAAAAGGAGAGGATAGTATGATGAGCAAGACATTCATTCATACAAGCTTGTATAGTTAAAGCATAATCATACACTTTTAAGGGAAGAATAAATATAAAGCTGCTTTTCAATGGGCTTGTTTCTGTTGTCCTTGCCGTCGAGAACTGAATTACAGGACGACCGGAGAACACCCCAGGTTTGCGCCGGTGTTCTCAGAGCACATTTATGAACGCACTCTAATTGAGTTCTTCAAGCACCTGCTGCCTTTTATTGGAAGTCGATTCACGTGCATCCAGACACACATCCCTTTTTCAAAACATTGGCATGCCTGCATCCTCCAATCTCTCATTATCACCCGCCATCCCTCCCCTCCTTACCCTCTTCCTCCTAAATTGGTCCTCCAGAGCACTAGCTCTCTTGCGGTTCTGTTGATGCTGCAGTAACAGTCTCTGGGAGGGCGGGGGCACTGTGCTTCTGGACGAGCCTCTGCCGCGTCTGCCTCTTCCCACACCGATGCCCTCCCGATGGGCACGCTTGGACGGCCGCGAGGTCGACATCCCTGACCTCATACTGTCCTCATCGCTGGAAGACTGGACCAGTAGGAGGAGACAGATAGACACAGAAAGAAAACAAAGGTCACTGTCAGAGTCAAAGCCAAGCGTAAGAATTGTTCAAAACAAGTTAAGCAAGAAAGAAATGTCATGAGTGTAAGAAAAAATGTGTAGTGTACCTCTGAGGCAGATCCTTTGACCTGGACACATTTGGGACATTCCCAGCAACTGGGCAAAGCCTTGTTTATCTTCCCCTCACCAGACTCCTGCAATAAAGAGTTACAAAACAGCGGATACTATTAAACAGCTGTGGCAGACAAACCCAACAGCAGCCAGTACCTTACACTGCATTACCATTCATATTTCAGAGAAATACTAACCTTGACACAGTCAGGATGGGTGATCTGGGCACAGCTGGAACACTCCATGAGGGTGTGAGTAGAGGGGTCGTCGGACTCCTCAGGTTCACCATGACCGCATATGGCACAACGCGCTGTGTTAGGCAACGCGGGCTGGGGAGATGGGACATGTTAGTACCTAGTACAGGTAACAATAACGGTGAACATTGCAACCTCATTTGTCAGCTTAGCTGGCTAGCAATAATGTTCAGTTATGGTTTAAATACCAGCAGAAATGGTGTTACGTGACCATATCTTGATGTATTTCTAATTGAAAGGGCCTGGTGCTTCCTCAGCCAATCATTCTGTTCCATACCCTCAGGCTATGGGATTTAAACTCCTGCACATTGCGTTGCGCACAGCAACAAGCTGTGTTGAAATCAAGTTGATGCACTCTGGGTTGCAGTATGGTTACAAACGTTTATTTGCAAAGTTGTCCATCTTTGTTTGACATTCTACACACACACACAGTAGCACCGCCCTCTAGTGCCTAGCATCAACTTTGTGTGGAAGAGGGATGAACATCGAGCTATGAGAATGACAGGTGTTAGTCATTCATATTATTGGTTGAAATTGGTCCGGACCTGCCTAACCACGCATTACGTTGTTTTTTTTTGTTTTGGTTGGTTGGTTTGTCTTTTACAAAAACATTCATTTGTTTTTTTGGCCTCTATTGTTAACTGCTTTGTCTCCATTATGACCACACATACGGTATGCTCTAAAAAACAAACAAAATGTTTCATTTCAGCTGGTCAAAGGAATTCCCTCTGACCCGTCATCGTTAGCTAACGTTACACTAAATTGGTTGACGATAGCGAATATAGTTTGACTATGCCAGCAGCTGACCATAAACAATCGCATATGCTGCTAAAGATGGTCCAACAGAAGGTTAAGACCACACACACACAAGATATTAGGCAAGACAACTCACAGCCAGACACTGTCTCATGACACAGCTCTTCTTCATGCGACCCGGCCCGCCAAACTTCCTCATGTCGATACAGTATTGGCAGTGGCCGCACTCTTTTCTACGGCAGGCGGCACAGATCTTGCATCTCACCCGCCTTCGCCTCAGAGCGGAGATGGAGGAGGAAGCCTTTACGGTCGGCTTGTGGAGGGGGTTCCCAGGCCGAGGACGGTAGATGACCGGTGGAGGAGGCGTGGGAGGCTTGTACCAAGATGGCTGTGCCGAGGGGGGGGATAAATAATTTCAACTGAAGTCAAATACACAAACCAAAAGAAGTTCACGGGAGTAATGATACCATTACTCAACAGATGCAAATTGAACCTCATAAAAATAATAAACTGCCAATCGTAAAGCTGTGAGTCTACCAAACATTCTGTTACTACAGTAAGTGGCTGATTTTGCATGTTTGAATGTGATGATTAAACTCACCCTTTTGGGCCATTTGACAATGGGCTCTCCAGTGTAGGACAACTTGGGGTTATCGTCAGAGTGATCTATCAGAACAGTCTGAACAGGATAGGAGATGAAGAGAAGAGGGAGGAAGAGAGGCATATATCGGTAACATGGCACATTAGTCAGAACCTGTAACCAACAAAGCTTGTAATATCAGTTCTTATCCGAGTGTTTTATATGTATTAAAGAATCCATATTAGAAGCACATGGATGTGCCTCTAACCTTCCTGGGGTACAAAATGGTCAGGAGCCCTGCCAAGTTACACATACCCGCATGTCCAGGAGCAGGGCTGAGAAGTTTTGGATCCCAGCTGGAACACACTTCTTGTTGGATGGCAGTTCCTCCAGTTTCCCCAATAGGTTCCACAGGCCCTCCAGCTCTAAGGGGGTCAGCTCATGCCCAGGTTTGAGGCCCGAGTCTGGTTTTGCCTCATCCTCCTCTTCTGTCTTGAGCTCTTTGTCCTCGTTGTCAGAGTCACCCCGAGTGCCATTGGCAGGTTCATCCCCATTGTCATTGTTGGCCTGAAAATCTTCACGGGTCAGGCCTGTGAGAGAGGAGGCCAGGACAGATAGAATTGAAGTTCATGTTGGTGACTTTTTCAAATAATGTTTATTTATCTATTTAAAAAAAAAGAGTGATACTGAAGAAGACTGTAATGTTTCTGCTAAATGACTGTAATGAGTGTGTGTGCAAGACAGATTGTGCATGTATTAATGAGTAAGTCCTCACCTATGCCTAGAGAACATTTCTGAAACTCAGGGGTCAGGTGGGAGATATTGGTCAGACAGTAGTGGTATCTCTCCAGGACGTACCAGCACATCTCATAGTAGAAAGGGTAACGGAACTTAGCTGGCACCTACACAGAGAGAAGAACGTCTCAATAAACTTGATAACAAATCACAAATTCAGACATTAAAGTTGTACAATGCAGATTCACAAATAACGATTTTTAGCAACCTCTGCTGGTCACTACCGTCACTGCATACAATTTCCGTAGTCCTCGATTACCCAGAATTCCATTTGTTTTCACCGGAAGCCGGAAGCGTTTCAAAAAGCGCTCTTTTAATTGTTTTATACTATCTGCGGATCGTTTCTCTTAGCCAGTGGAGCATTAGTTACCATGAGCTGTGCTTTCTTTTTCTGTTCTTTTTCGATCTTCCAATCCTACATTCTCTTAAAATCAGCGTGAGGTTCCTTTTTGTTATTAGCGCGGTAGTTTCTGGCCAAACAGGAAACCGTTGCGGTAGTTCCTGGCCAAACAGGAAACCAGTGCATTTCCGCCTCCGTTTTCCGGCCAGTCATTTTCCCGGGAAAGTCCCCCCTGACTAGCCTGGTAAACCCTCCCTCTGGAAATCTCAATTCCATTTCATTTCAGGAGTGAGTCTGGCCTGATCCGCCTGTCTGCAATATTGGCTGTGCTGGAGTTGGGCGGGAGTAATACCGTTGACTGACAACCCCTTCAGCCAATGATAATTTTTCCCCTTCAGCCAATCAGCAGTTCACCAGTCTTAATGTGACGCGACGGGACTTTTGAGACAGCCATACCCAAAATGGGTTGCCTTTTTCGGGTACAATGGTGTCACTGCCCGCCCCTACCGGTTCTCTAATTTTTTTTTTTTAAATAGGCTTTGTCATGATTAATTGACCACATAATGAAGTTAAACAACTAAATTCTATCCAAACGATATCTTATAAGTAAATTCCGTGCCTCAAAATAGAAGTTAGAGAGCTTTTTGAAGTAAAAAAATAGCGGAGAATTGGCCGCACAAGAAAAAGATGGCTGCCGTTCGTGTTTTGGGCTCACTCGAACTCGCCACCTGATTGGCCAACGTAAGCTGTCAATCACAGAACAATGAGCGACGACGCTGATAGGCCCGGCCGTTTGGCATACAGAGCCAATATTGCAGAAAGGCGGATCATGCCAGACTCACTCCTGAAATGAAATGGAATTGAGATTTCCGGAGGGAGGGTTTACCAGGCTACCCCCTGACAGCGTTCAATAGAAAATATATAAATAAAAGGCTTCCGGGGGTGAAATTCATGGAGTGGGTGTTGTGAAACTTTTGCCACTCACAAAAGATATACAATTTAACTTTAGTTTTGTTGAAAACGTTACCTAGTATTACTTTAACAAGTAAGGCTGGGGAACCATTTATCGATTTCACATTTTCAGAGGTATTGATAAATGGTAAGTAAAATATCTTATCAATTCTTGCATGAATAAATAACTTTTGCACACCAATATTCTTTGTCACTCCACATATTTGGCCATAGTTTTCCTTAATAACTGTTGACATACACTGACTGCAGTTATTGCAGCACTGTGGCCAAAGTAAGCCAAACTGCTAGCGCTCAGATTTATGACTTATGACCAGATTTATCGATTCTTCAAAATTGCTTAACACCCAAGCCCTAACCAGGAAATGGTCAACTTCCACTTGGTAAAATATCTGTTCAATGTCACCAATGAAAATATCTATTATTCAGCCAACATTAAAAAAAAAATACATAATAGTGTGTGTGTGTGTGTGTGTGTGTGTGTGTGTGTGTGTGTGTGTGTGTGTGTGTGTGTGTGTGTGTGTGTGTGTGTGTGTGTGTGTGTGTGTGTGTGTGTGGCTGCTTACCCGTGTGCGGTCCTCAATGCTGTAGATGTTAAGCTGCATAGGGATGTTAAAGCTATGGAGGAAATTCCCCCCAAAGACCAGGGTGTCCTGTGGGGTGTAAACTGCATGGATCCAGCCTACAACACAAATACGGGGGGGGGGGTGAAGAGATAGAGACAATGTTCATATGATGTAAGGAAAGAAATACTAAGCCACTGGTTTAAAATGAGTCATAATGTACAACTTATTTTCCCTTTGTCCTTCCATAGGTAAGCACTGTAGAAATTAAGGAGATTGCCCACCACAGCCTCAAAACATTGCATCATACAGACAAGATGATGCGAAAAACACAGAAAATCAACCCTGATCTGAAACATTTTATGACGAAGGTTTTGGAGGCAGTGTGTAAACGTGATTGACAGAAAATGAGGTTGTAATTTATTTTTTCAAAACCAAACAATTTCGGGTGAAAAATTAGCACTCAGTGTGCAAGCTGCTTTAATGTAAGACAGGAAATGATGAAACCTTTAAACTGTCACGAAAAACTAATTTCTTGGTTAAAAATCATTCCATCCAAAATAAAAAGATTCATAGTAAATTAATAGTTTGACTAGTTTATTTTCAACCAATTTCCAGCTAAAACAAAGCCCACACACAATGGCGTGATTGAAAAAACAGTCAGATTGAAAAAGGAGTGCTCGTTTTCTTCCAGTTCACCTCCCGCGCACCCCGTCAAAAAAAGAAATGACGTCTCGGAGGTACAGAGATAGGGGGGACGATGATTTACGATTCTGTGCCTATCGGAACATAACTCTTACAGCTCTGAGTCGACTGAAGGTGACTTCGCAACTCTCGGCCTCGTCACCTTCAGGCGGCGCGCCTCCGTCTGTGGAACCGAGTGCACTTTTTCCAATCATACCGTGTCATACATTTACAGGGGATTGTGTGACATCACACCTTCAATGCACAGCTCATAAAAATGTATAAATTGCTGATTCAATCAATCAAAATATTTAAAATGACCCCAAATGTCTTAACAGTAGTCAGGGATGTGCAACTACACTGACTAAAACACTGTTTAGAAAGAAAACATTCAATAAAAAATAAACAATGACAAACTAGCCTCCCCAATATACTTATATACTTCAGGTTGAACAACATGCAACAAATCCTATTGGGGATAGGCAAGGCAATAAGCTACACAGCACACAATACCTAAAAATGTCCTCAGATGTATGCTGGAATGTCTTTAATGTTCACTTTTCTCCAAGGGGAGAAAGAGAGGCAATTCAATAATTAAAACCTAGTGGATTTCTTTCCTTAAAAGAAACCTAAACATGCTTCATAGCTCCTGTGAAATTACATAATATATTTGGTATTTTATCCACCACCTAGCCTACCAACTGTTCCAAGTTATGGTCCCAGCCATCATTAACATATGGGATTCATGAACAACTATAACATTTTAAGGTGCACCTATGTATGTGGGTGTATGCTTACCTGACGGAATCATGAAGGTAAACCCCTGCTTGAGCACTATCCTCTGGCAGTCATAGCACTTGTCCCCAAGGAAGATGTCTCCCTGTTTCCCTGACAACACCCAGTTCTCATACATCTCCAGGTTCTGGGGGCTGGGAGGAATCAGCCAAAACACCTGCAGAGGTCAGGGGTTAAAACATCACATATATATACAGCTGGGGTTTGCAAAGCCAAAAAAGCAGCAACAGTAATTGTTGAAACCACCTTGACTGGAAGGTACAAAGCCACAATGGCCAGGTCCACCTCACATTAGAGGTCACTACACCAGCGAGTGACGTTGCAGTAACTAAAAACGATCTAGTCAAAAGTACCATCCAAGTATCAAAAGGACCTTAACTGACCTTTTCTCCTCGCAGGATGTGGTACCAAACTGATGTACCCCCAAAATCTATGTGGAAATCTGTGAAGCAGCCCTGCACACTCATCAGACAGTACCTGTATAACAGAGAGAACCAGAGAGAAAAAGGTGGAAAATGCTGTGGAGGACTGGGTGTGATCTAATGCTGAGCAAAAACAAACAAACAATAATGAAGTCTTTGCTCTGCTTACTTCTGCACTTTGGGATAATGCATATCTATGATGGCATTGGTGGAGTCTCGCTGTCTCTCCTTGAGGTGACGGGGCCACATGTTGTCCACCCAGTCGATGAGGTCCACCTAGATGATTTAATTAGCAGATTGAGGTGATAAAATTAAATACCAGGTTCTTAGAAAATGTACTTGCATATTCATAGAACCATACGAATGTCTGACCTCCATCTTATCAAATGTTATTGGAATGTACTATACAAATAAACTTGCCTTACACGTGTTTTTGTGCATAAATTTTTGTGTCTGTATGTGAAGGTGCATACTCTCACCGAAGCAGGCCGTTTGACCAGGTTCTCCAGCTTGGTGTGGCTGAACTCCAAACTAATAACGTTATACAGCTTCTCGCGCTCTGAGGGTGGTGTATCAAAGTAACGGCGCCACTGAGCCATTGACATCTCGATGCCCTTCTGGGTGTTCACATCCATCACGTCCACAATACGACGGCTACCTGTGGGAGAACACAATATAGATCAGCTATTGAACGAGCAAGCAGCAACCCATCAATGACGCAAATTATCAAATAAATAAAAAAACTTGCATTTGTTTGGCAATGGTTTGATACAGCAGAACTTTTAATGTATGTGCTTGTGCTACTGTAAGATACTAGAGAAAAGTGACCAGTGCAGCATATAGTATACATATTTCAATGTATGTGAAATGAAAGGTAAATTGTGTGAAATTAATAATTCAAAAGATGATCTTTCATTTAATTTAGAGACCACATAGGAGCAACTTACCAACAAACAACTTGACATCGCTCACACTGAAATCTGGGTCTGGCATTCTGAAAGAGTAATGTTATTCCAAGTCAGATGTTTACTATTTCTCCTCCAGAGTAAAAGATTGGATTATTGCAAGTTACATGGTTTCAAAACACACACACACACACACACACACAAATGCATGCAGTCGCAGAGCAGACAATAATCATGTGTTCCCCAACAACAATTACTGAATGAACAATATGAGTGAGCAACTTACTCTATGCCAAGGCCATCTGCCTTCTCGAAGACAAGGGGGTCCCTGAGACCTTCCCTCTGAATGTACTCAAATGTGAAGTCTAGAAACGAGAAACAAAGATACAGCCATTCATGGTCATTAAAATAAGCAACATCAAGTTGACGCAAATTCTCTTAGAACAGCATTTGGTATACAGAGGTGCTTTATTAAAACTATAAAGAAATGTATTTTAATTCGTAGTTGTTGGCCTCACTCTCACCTTTGCCATCCATGCGTTTGACTAGATCAGAGTTGAATCTGTCGCAAAACAGCTTTTCCTCCAGGTCAAATGTCCGCTTCCCTTCAATTTCATCATCTGAGATTCCATCGTCCTGGTAACGCCGCCGTGTGCCTGTGCGCTAGGAACATAAAACATTTGTATATTAAGTCAGAACTGGGCAATATGACTGTCATAGGCAAAAGAGAGATAGGACAGAACCACAGGATCGGAATACAATGTGAATAATAATTAAAGTGTAAATGTTTGTAGTACTAAACCCCGTTAGTGAATTAGTAAAGGGTCCCCTTGCCCAATTGCCAATGCTTTTTTCAGTAAGGTTTTCAATGTAGACAGAACCACAGATCTGTAGTCAACATAGGCTAATGGGTTTCATGTTTTGTTCTATGGCATACTGTAAATCGCAACCATTCATTTTGAGGCAGTTATATGCCTTTTTAAACTAATATAAATTGCGTGTGTGATGATTACAAAATCATGTTGATTTGTGGAGATTATCTTGTTGAGCAAAACCTGTTAATATTCTAAACCTTTTGTTGGCAAAAGAGCTTATTTTCTTAATTCATACAAAACCCAATGCATAGCTTCAACTGGAAATCTGCAGTGAGAACCCATTGCAGCAGTAAGTTCCTAGCTGGCCTAGAGACTTCATCCCTGTAGCACTCTATAGTATTCCGATATTGTGTAAGCATCATGGCAAGTTTCTGTCTTCTCGCCCAATCAACGGTGAAGCCCTAGATTGTGCCACATTAGATATTTCACAATACAGACAAACTCAAACCTCATCAGACAAACAGCAATGTTCAAAATATCACCACCACTCCTTGTCCTTAGGTCTCATACAACTTATATACGTACAACAATAAGTTCATACAAGCAGAAGCAGCTCAGAGATGGTTATGATAAGAATTAACTGTGAACTCAAGATAAACAGATACATTACAGCTGTCAAATGGAGAACTGTACAAACCAATGTACCCATGAAGAGAAAAAAAATACAATTAGTAATTTATTGTGCTCTGGCCACTGATGTATGTGTATATTGCTATGTGTAACACAAAAAGAAAATACCAATTATCTTCAAGCACGACTAATTGAGTTCTAGTTTAAAGTCCCTGAATAACTTTTGCCTTCCGCACATGGTTCAAAAGAGGATCACGAGACATGAAATTCTGTCTTAATTAAGGCTTTAGGGTTAAACATTTTTCCTTTTTTTTCTTCAAATCAATCAGAAACAAACAATTCAACTTGAGAACTGGAATACATCATTAAATGCCGTTGACAATGATCGGTCAACCAGCTACTCAACAGTTCATGTGGAAGCCAAACAATAAAGCATTACAAAAGCAGGGGTTAATCTTCCACACAAACGCGCGCACACACACACAGCGCCCCCCTCTCTCTACTACTCTCATTCAACCTATGCGCTGGCTTGGCTAGACAGATGGATAAAGTGCAACGCCCCCACCCTCAAATCTCCCTGCCCCCATCGCTTCCACTCAACCGGTTATTATTTAAGCTTGGATGCCCATTATACATGAATTATTATCAGATCTGCAAAACATACAGCAATATACAGTTATACTGAACAAGGACGTTACTTAAAAAAATAAAAAATAAATGTTAACAAATAAAAAAAATATGGCATTATATAAGACCATACTAAATGATTGGGTACACTTAGGCTAAATGGTATTATTTTCATCAAGCAAAAGGTGCACTACATGCTTGTCTATACACATTATTCCACGAAAATGTGTGCTTTGTTTTTCTTTTGTTTACTTTTCCAAAATTATAAATTTAAAAGATCACTGTGGTACAAAGAGGGAGCGATATCTCAATTTTCTCTAAAAGACAAGAATGGAAAGAAAGGTAACGTAAGGTCAGCGAAATGTATACAAGTGAGGTCTGAGAGTGAACTTGAACTTGATCTGACACTGCAGCTGGACAGGTTCATTAGTTCACACAATTAATTGGTGTGTGGTTTCACTTGAAGCAGTCCATGATGACACACCGTCACAATACGTTATGTCGCAGGCTGGTGTGGTGCTTTGTCTTAATCCTTGACCCACAACTGCAACGCACATCGCAAAACAATGACATTTGTAAACAGTTTCATGGTATTAGTGCTGCTGGGCTGACTGTTTACTCACCAGGCGCTTGCTGTAACGTGTGTTCTTGTCATCCATGGTCACTAGAATGGAAACCAGAGTTCCGGAGGTTAGCTATAGATACATTACGTAGCCAACGTATGTCACAAATACATAGTTGTTGATAGTATACCAAATAGACAGCCACTGACAGGCTGGTTGGCTAGCTAGCTAGCTGGCTAACGTTGTCTCAGCTGGTAAGCTAGCGTTAGTAGACACAAACACACATGACGATAAACACTAAATTGGTACATCATTATATCACACACACCATGTGACACACATTACTTCACGGTTTAAACTGTGAAGGGATTAATATTCGCAGCCTACGTAGCAATGTAACTATTGTGCTAACACAAGCTAGCGGAGGCGTTAAGAAGGCTTCGCTAGCGCGACCGTGTAGCTCGACACAAGTGACGCAATTGTTTAAATGAAACAAGTGGCCACCCACGTCGTGTCGACACTTTTTCTCAGCTGGAAGAGACGTTAGGTCATTTTTGACGGGCGACGACGACACAGTGTCCGTGTGACGAAATAGCTCTCTTGTTGTCTGGAGTAACAGACTGACTGCTAACGTTAGCATGAAGCTAGTTTGGCGTTACGGCCAACGCAGTGTTGCCATGTCTGCTTATTATAAGCAACTTTGGTCTTGTTTTCCTGTAAAGTTGCTTGTAAATTGATTGATTGATATTGGTTGCAGCCGAGTTGCGGGTTTTTTTGGCTTGTTTCTAAAGTGTACTTGTTTATTTAGGCTTGCTTCCAAATGTTTGTTATTATTTAAACCAGTGGTTCTCAAATATTTATGAAAATGTTTTGTGCCAGTGAGCATTTGTATTGTTAGAATGTTTCAAAAAATATTCAAGCAAGAGCAAGAGTTTTTTTTTAATAGCAGATCTACAAGCTCACAACGCGTCGCATCGGGCGAGCTTGTAGATCGGCTATTTTCAATGTGTTTTAAAGTGCTCATAATGGCCTATGCCCTGGTTGCTTCTTCTGGGCTTGTTTTCCTAGTATATACCTGGCTGCTTATTTCTCTCACAAGACCTGGCCACACTGGTCCAATGCTAGGCAGTTGTTAGGACTGTTCTTCATCCTCTTACCTCTCTGTGATGAAGTCCTCTCTGTGCCGCTGGGTGGTCAGTGATAGTGTTTCTGAATCCCACTTAAAGCTCTTATGTATGGGCTCTCGACGGAGTTCCTCTCCATGTTTCTAAACCGCCGCTGTGTTTCGCCGTTATCGTTGTTATTGTGCGATAAAGTTCCAAGACGATCCGCTTCGAGCCGCCATTTTCAGCTCAGACACAAAACACACAGAAACCCTGAGGCTACATGAATAATCCGCCCACTATTTATAACCTCTGACCAATCATAGACACGGACATTAGCATTGGAAGCCTTTGATTGGATAAAATGTGTGGGGAGGGGGCTGAGGGGACAACCCTGGTGTCCCGATTTTGGGCATGTCATTATAGGTAACTGTTATTTAAAAATATTATATATATATATATATATATATATATATATATATATATACATATACACATATATATATATATATATATATATATATATATATATATATATATATATATATATATATATATAATATTTTTATATAACAGTTACCTATAATGACATGCCCAAAATCGGGACATATATATATATATATATATATATATATATATATATGTGTATATGTATATATATATATATATATATATATATATATATATATATATATATATATATATATATATATATATATATAATATATATATATGGAGCACCCAGATGTGGCTCTATTAAGGGATTAAATTCGTTCTACTGCTATGCCACTAAAATGTAGAATGCCCTACCAACAGTTATAAAAACATGTGAATCCTTAATCTCCTTCAAAACCGCACCAGGCTACTCTAAAAGAGCACTTAGGTGGCTGCAATTCGGAACTGGCCCCTGTAAGCCTACCCCCCATATGATGTTTACTGTACACATTTTTATTTCTACCCGTGTATATGATGTTTTTGCATAGCAGTGTATATTTATCTGTCATTAAATGTTTCGATGAATTGAGTACAAAGGACCCCAATGGAAACAAGCCATAGTTTTCTTGGGTTTAACATCCTCTTAACAGACCTTGTATTGAACTGTAGCCTACTTACCTGTGCTTGTCTTTGCAAACTGTTAATAAAGTATTTAATCAATCAATCAATCACACACGTAGCTTGTAGATTGGCTATTTTCGCCGCGCAGCACCGTCATACGACGAAGTATAAAATAGGGCTTAAGCGGTTGATGTGTCTTCACATGTTGTAGTCTAACTGCCTGTCTGGATCAGTCTATGGTCTGGATTGTGTCTTCTTTCTTTATTCATGTACACATTACCGAACCTGCTAATCCGAGAAGTGCAATATAATATGTTTTGGGGACTATAATCATAATAAGGTGCATCAAGACGAACGTATAGGCCTATCTTCAAAACGCATTCATATCCCATTGGCCGGAGGGACAATCATGCTGTGATCGGTTAACGGGAAGATTTATGGCAAATATAAATATTTGATAGTCTACAGTCAGTCATTACATTCTCAAACCTTCTTTTAATTTCATCCATCGTTTAAAAACGGCTTGTTGTGCAATAGATCTGCAAGCTACAATACACGCACAATACTTTTTGTTTGCAAAAAATATATATATTTAATGCGAACAAAAACAAGTATTGGAGGGTGAAGCTGCTGTGTGCGTTTATAGCATAACATAGACTATTAATACATTTTAATGTATAATGAACACGTTATAGCTCTACACAAGTACAAAGCATTACCTTCATAGCCAATTTCAATTTCATAGTCATGAAATTTATTATTTAAAAAAAATGGCATTTAGAATGACATACATGTAGGCTACACAACACTTAATATAATGCACACAAATTGAAATGAACATGTACTTTATAATAGGTTGACACATAACCACTGAATGAGTGACAACCTGTACAGAAAATCACCATTTCAGCACCACGAACATACAGACATTTCATACACAAATATCGCATACAGTCACAAACGAAAAATTTTCAGACTATGACCAAAAATAAAGAAAGTACGGATAACAATATTTATTGAGAACACATGTCTAGCCTATACAATGGACAAGTTAATCAATCAACCAGCTTTAGCTCTGGGCGTGAGGGAGAAACCCTACTTTCCAATGTCCCCGAAATTAGCTGAAAACAAGTTGAATTGCCTTTGCATTGCATTGGTAGAAACAGTAATAATGCACTTGATCCAAGTATGTATTTAGAAAGTATATGTCCTAAGGAATGATCTGTCTAAAATCCCCACAGCCACCTCCAGGAGGCGCCAATGTTACCAAATTGGATTAAGAAGAGATTTTAGCAAATTACAGGATATTTGATCATTTAGAGTATCAATATGAGGGGGAACTGACAGGGCTAAAATAGTTTTGTCTTGTTTTTTAATTTTTAAATAAGGTAAGGGGAAATGAGGAACACATGAGTCGATCTTCTAGTCGATGGAGAAAGCCACCTGTCATTCCGCCTAGAAACAAAGCAAAGACACATTTTTATACTCCAGGCATTTGTACAACACTGAATGAAAGTTATTTATAGTTGGTCTTTATTTTACCTGTTCTAAACCTTTATGAGAAGAAGCTGTACAGGTAGGAGAAGCCAACGATTCCAATTATGACACAGCACAGTGTGATCATCATCTTTTTCTACAGAATTCAAGGAGATTATGATTATTATGTCTGTAGACATGACAGCCAACCACACTATAACAGTTAATAACTGTCAGTAATCAGAAACACACAGAACTTGGGGAAATAGTTGAAAAGGTGAACAGAAGGTCAGACAGGGAAGGGTGTGTGTGTGTGTGTGTGTGTGTGTGAGAAAGATTGTGAGATAGTAGAATGACAACGTACCTCCTCTCTACTATTTACCTCCTTTCAAATGATTCTGTCAGAGACCCTAATATGATGTTTTGGTTTAAAATAAATGTATTGTAATAATTTCAATTGAATTCTAATTAAACTACTCCTCATACGGTGGTCCCTTGGGCCACCTCTTTGTAGTTGTCGAATATCCTACCTCCCAGCAAAGATGATTTGCTGCAGGCAGCTTTTCTTCCCATAAAATGAAAACAAACATTAACTACACCACAAGCATTTTCAAAATAATGAATAAAACAATAACAAGAAAATAAAAAACAGTCTTTCTTTGCCATGTGCAAAGCTCAGTGGAGTGTACAAGAAACCATGGAGGTGACAAAAAATATAAAAAACATAAAATCTTTAATTCCTTCATTGACATTTTGGCAACATGAATAAAAGTATAATTAAGTCTTATAAACAGTCTTCAAAACATTAATTATTATTATTATTTCTCTCATTACAAGCCCTTATTGTGGTGTGAAGCAATGGGTAGGCTATGGCTGATATCATTCTGATTGGACTATTTAAGAAATGCAGTCAATAGATCTTGCTTTCAAACAATTTAAGGCAATAAGCAGTGCCAAAAAGTGAACAATGGTTAAAAGCCAGTGGTCAAACTGGGTAACTGCCCAGTGATCACAAACCATGCATCAAAAACACCACTTCAGAACAAAAAACGTACATGTGGAAGAGTTTTGCTGGTGCTTTGCGGTCTCATCGTGTGCTCTATGCATGCCTTTAGCAAACAAACGTCAAAAATGTCAATAGTGACATCATGCTATTGCTAACTTAAACTGTCACCATTAGCCACTATAATATAATTTCAGATTCTACTGACTGCAGTGGAAGCCAAATGAGCTTAAGTCAATGTGGCAAACATAAAAGGTGAAAATAAAAATGCTTAATACAGTAGATATTTGAATAGTTTTTTTAAACTTCTTCCCAGGTTTGACGTCTTATCCCAGTCCTGAACAACCAATTACACACAATTAATCTCAAGAATCATAGGTGAGAATAGCACACCATTCCTCTTTAAGATGGAGAACTGCAGCTTATTCAGTCAGATGAGACATGAGCAACACAAGGCTGAACTGTATTGGAGAGTTTTTGCACAATTTATGCATAGGCAAAAAAGTGTTGTGCACGTTGACACTTTTTCTGTTGAAAGTTTGTAGGACATGTTGCACAACGGCATACATTTTGCCAGAGTGTCACATGACTGACTATGTCCCAGTGTAGTAGATACTACTGTAGCTAGCTTTTCATTCTACATTTTTTTCTATCAAGGCTCATTGTTAAAAGGATAAATGGCAATTAGTGGTGTGTTCTAGGTTTTTTCGGAAGGTATACCATAATTATTCCCTCCCACACGCACGTTATGCACGCATGGTCACCACACACTGTGTGTAACAGTGTTGTTGTTGCACTCGTGATGTACGTGCAGTTTGAATACTAATTAAGTTTGCCATATCTATTGTTAAGTTGATGTGTGAACTACTTCAAAACTGCCATTATCACCTCAATAGCCACACATAAACCTTCATCTCGGACGCCAAATTATCACATGAAAAAGGCTATTGAAGTCTACATTCTTTCTGTCCCCAGACCCTCCTCCTGCGTATCAGATACGCTACCTTGGATGGTTAGTAGACGGTATACGATTTCCCCCCACATTTTCGGTCCCGGTATACGTATATAGAGTAACACGGTAGAACACACCACTGATGACAATGCATATCAAAGTGTCCAGTGTCCACTGAAATGTTGTATAATGATGAAATGTTACAGGCACAGTTAGATTGGTCTTTAGTTCCCTTTTCCCCATAATCATCAGAGATACAATATGTATTGTACCTGATGTTAGCTCCAGCCTCACTTCCCCATTTGCAACGGAAAATCCCCAGACACTCCAAGTCAACTGAGAGAGTCAAGCACCTGATTGCAGTGGTCCAAGCCCTACAAGGCTTGATGCTATGTTGTGAAAGTGTCTCACTGGATGTTTTTGTACTGGTTAGAATTCCAACCAGACATTTTCGTCCAGACCAGAACCAAACGTTCAGTCAAAGGTCCATCTGGGAGGACTGAGTGTATCCATATGGAGTGATAGATTTCAGTTTTCTGTCCGCTCTCTCCTTGGTGGGAAAGTTGATGAAGGTTAACATGGAATGATGACATGATGAAGGGAGGAGGAAGGAGGGAGGTCCTTTTATACTGTCTGGGTGAGGATGACAATTAGGAGAATGAGGGCCACCACAGCACAGCACACGGCAATAAAGATGATCTTCTAAAGTATGAGACAGAGAGAAAACATCAATGTGTATTGTGAGGGACAATGACATCATTCACTGCATGCAAATGAACACATTAGCACCAAATGAGCCCACAGGCACAGGCCAAAGAAACACCAGCCTAAACTATTGTGTGTACTGTAACTAGCTCCCCACTAACAAACACACCCCATATAAGCCAACAGGAGGAAGAAAATACATGCACACACACAACTCAAGTTGAAGAGAATGCAAAGCCCCTTCCCAAAGCTCCTCTCATACCCACACCCAAGGGTATTTACTCCAGAGTTACTCACCCTTCCCTCTACTCAAACAGCTCATCAGCTTTGCTTCAATCCCACTGACAACCCCACAATCAGAGCTATTATGGCCAGCAAGACCAGCACAACGACCACTATTATCACCCTTTTCTGTTGGGAACAACCAAGTAATAACAATACATATCAAAACCATTCTCAGAAGGGAACAATGAGAATGCTATGCTATACAGTGAAAGCCATTTCTGTGGGAGGAAGTAGGTGACCATTTCAATGGTACAATGCATCTGGCATGTTATGAGCACTTTTTGTGTCTAGGTAACAACACAATGTATTTAGTGTTTCTAACGATCTGTCAAAGTCAGTTCATGTTCCAAAGAAAGAACATAATTGACTATTAGCTAGCCACAGCAAATAAGCATGTAAGTATGTAATAACACATGTTAATGAGACATTATTTCTGATAATACCAAGATAAGATAAAACCAACGAGGTAATATCTTCTCAAGTTCTGAAAACAAACATATTCAACAGATCAGTCATAAACCACATATAGACAATGACATCACACTGAGTTTAAAGAGTGCAGATTAGCAGTTTGTAATAGGACATAAAGAGATAGAAAAGTAGAGAGCAATAGCTGTGTGTGTGTGTGTGTGTGTGTGTGTGTGTGTGTGTGTGTGTGTGTGTGTGTGTGTGTGTGTGTGTGTGTGTGTGTGTGTGTGTGTGTGTGTGGGTGTGGAGAGAGAGGGCACAGGTATCCACATTGCTGCAGGAAAACTGGAGGATTGTCTGGGTAGGTTACGGTGCACAATGATGGTCAGGCCACAGGGTGAAGGCTCAGGAACAAACGTCAAGGGATCAGGGATCATCATGGTTCATTGGGTCAAAGTCCTGATGGCGGAGGTGGTCTTGGCCAAGTTTCCCATAAGGGGAATACCACTCGTTGTTCATTTCGTCTAGGACAGTTCAGTTTAAAAAAAGAACATCACATTGTTTGTCTGTGAAATCATAGTCTTGCGTATCCAGACAATCAGAGATCTCCGCCTACCAATACGTCTGTTGAACTCTAAATTCAGGGGCTAAAACCGAAACAATTCTGAATCAAACTGCACTGCACTGCATCGCAAACTGCAAAGACGGTAGTGCAGTCCTAAAAATTGGGACTGTATCAGGATTGTTTTTCCATACATACAGTAGGTTTGTTAGTGTGGGTTTTCTCCAATCTTCAAGACCCAAGATTGAATTTAGACTTCCCCAGACCTGTTGGTAGACAGAGATCTCTGATCATCTGGCAGGCTATATGAGACTAATGAAGTCACAGCTGATGTTCAGGATGTTTAACGACTTAAACCCCAGCATTCGTATACTGCAGAAAACGTTTACAGAAAATAGCAGATCTACAAGCTCACAATGCGTCGCGTCGAGCCTGTAGATTGGCTATTTTCAGCGTAGATATTTTATGTAGAGTGAAAACAGCAAAGTCACTAGTATAGAGCTCTGAGGGACTCCGGTAAACCAAGTAGGTTTTTTAAAATCGCGTGGATGCCACTGGGCCATAATGATGATGATAACTGGGAATTTTAAATTAAATTGTCCTGCTAGTCATGCTAATTATTTGACAGGCCATACTGGTATTCCAAACCACTACCGTTACCATTAAAGACTCTGTGCTTTTGGGAAACCCAACCACTGATCTCAACAGAGGTCACTCACGCGGCGAGCCTCTTGCTGAAACTTTGCGGCTTTCTTAGTATCCGCTACCGCCCGCTCCACGAAGCCCACCGACTGGTCCATGTTGCTCTCAATCCTTTCAATCATTCCACCCTGACAGTAGGCAGGATGTCGCACAGTGAGAAATGTGTGCAGGGGGCAAAAGACACAAAAGAGAGAAGAGAAGCAAATCCAGAAGAAGGACACAGATGCTGTTACCCACAGTATAATCCAGAGTGTTAATCTGGCAGGTCCATTTTTACACTTCCCTGTTGTGTCACAAATGTTGTGCCTATAATGACAATGTCCAAAATGTAATAGTGACGCCAGGTTGAAAGTGTTTAATTAATACTCTGGATTTGACTGTGCAGTCAGTGATGTGTCATCAGCAGTGTGTGTGAAGCAGATGGGATTGTGTGACTGTGAGAACGCCATGTGGTTTTGAGAGTGAGAAAGAGTTGAAAACCATGTAGACAAAATGCAATGGGAATAGGAAAAAACAAATTAGCAATTGTGCTAATTTGTGACGTTAAAGCCTAATTTATGTTTCAGCAATGAAGTGTCATGTGACATGTCGATGGACACCAATGATGTATTTTCAACTGAAGGAAATGTTGATGCGAGCTTTGTCATTTAATGTCATGGAACACCTTTTTATCAAAGCATAAATTAACTGTATGAGCAAATAACAGAAGTACAGTACCTTACGAGCCTTTGTCTTGTACCTTACTGCTTTCTTAGTTTCGGCCTTAGCTGTGGCTATGTGGTCCACAGATTTGGATACATTCTGTTCTATGTTTTCTACTACATTACCCTGAAAAGCATACAGAAAACAAAATTAAAAACCAGCAAGACAAATACTGTTTAACTTGTAGTGGCAAAACAATTAACATTATTGTTGTGTAAGGAAGCATCTCAAGACAGCAAGTGACAGAAACTCAAAAAACACACATCACAAAAACATCAATACAATAATGTGTTGCCCACAGACAACAACTCAAAAAAGACACCACCAAAATAGAAATACTGGGCAGAAAAGTGCCTTACCTCAAACAAGGCTTCCCCTCAGAAAGCATGGCATAACCAGCAAAAAATATGTGGTTATGCATCATAATTAAGCAGCTATGGTATTGGCTCTAAAATACCATGGAATTGTACTGACTCCAAATGAGAAAGTCTACCAAACCACTGGTGATCAATGCGTGTATCACTTACTGAAATAATTTATGTCGAATCCGACAATGATTGAGTGGTGAGATGGAGTGAGAATGAGAGCAGTGGACAATAATAAAGTTTAACACAATTGGTTTAAATGCAATGGCTACGATGGATGGATGGATGGATGGATATATAGCCTAAATATGTATACCTGGCTCTCCACCAGCATCGCAATGTCTACAAACATGTCATGGAGCTCCTTGATGCTGCTTTCCAGTCTGACAATATCTTTGTGTCTGGATTCAATCTCACTCAGTGCCTGCTTGGAAATCCCAGAGTCCACGATCTGTAAAGGATAGGGGTTTGGCATTATCACCCAGGACAGTACTGTACATATAGAAGCACACACACACACGCACACGCACTCACACACACTTACCCCAGCTGTGAATACAGCAGAATTACCACTCTCCAACATCTCTTCCAGTTCTTCATCTGTTGTTGCCTTGCCAGCTGCAACGGAAAGGTTGAAGTTATTATGGGTGCATTTGGAAATTCACTCTATCGAATCAGAGTGCTCTCATCAGCACATGGCTGAGCAAAAACGTATTTTGTAATACAACAACAATTAGTTAGCCAGAGTGTCAAGAAAGATGGCAAACAGAAATATTATTGACATGATAGAAATAATGTTTCTATTATTTTAGTAGATTTTCGAGACAGCAACGCGTGAGTAAAAGCGTGTGTTTTTGTGTGTATGGTTCTCTGACTCACTGATCTCTAGCTGTCTCTGGATACGTCCTTTACTCCTCTCCCTGAAATCCACCTGGGCTTCATTGTACTTTGTCATCACCTCCACAAACTTCCTGGACAACACAGCATGCTGCGAGACAATAGAAAGCTCTGGGTCAACTGCAGCAGGTTTCATGTTATGGACAGCCCTTGCATGAATTAAATGATGCACAGATGACCTGATTCCTACAAGTCCTACTTGTTATACATTATAGAACTAATTGCTAGGGATTAATTTATTAGTTAAATCAGACAATTATGATGGTAAGTGAACATACAGCATATATCCAGTTATCATTTATATCAAGTAGGTTACCAACCACTAATCACAAGTAAATTAAGTTGTGAGACAGCCATTATTTACCTGGGATTTACGTATTCGCATGTCAGCTGACACCCTCTCACCCTGCTCATCTGACTCCAGGTTCCTTTCGATGGCTGAAAAACGTTCCAAAAGACAGATTAATGAGCCAATGAAAATGTGCATATTACAAGTGACATGGTTTTCTTTCACCTGTTGCGTTAGTGAGTGTAGGGTTGTTGACTTACTCTTCAGTTTGTTTCTAGCATTGTTAGCCATCTTCTTAATGTCATTGGTAATGGCATCCAACTCATCTTGTGTTTCTGTTGAGGAATTGAGATTATTTGATGGAATTGGACAGTATGGGACAGATACTTGCATGTAAAAAGTAAGGTGAAAGAGAGGGGAAAGGGGTATATTAGGGATGCAACAGTAAATCAAACTCATTGATTTAATCGATAATAAAATGTAATTGATTAAAACAATTTAATTCTCTCGTCATTATAGGCAAAATAGTGAAAATAGCAGACATCGTATATCGATACGACACATTGTGAGCTACACCGTTGTATGACAAAGTATGCAATTTCATGTTGATATATTTACAAAAAAATGCTTCTCGATTATTTGATTAATCAAGAAAAGTAATCAATTGAATAGTCGCTAAGAAATAAATTGACAGCCCTAATGTACAGAGAGAGAGCAGCGGATCCAGAAAGTTTCTCACTCTGATCTGATGTGGGAGCAGATAGGACGACCGAGTAGAGCTTCTTGATCTCAGCCACATTCTCGTCAATCTTATCAATACTGTTCCTGATGTCTTCAATCTGAAAAACAGAGAAATAAAATCAATCATACATAACTTCAGTCAGTTTGCACTCTTCACACATTCTCCACAGACGTTTACCACTGCACAAGGACATTCCACAACCACCGATCCCCCTGATATGTCCATATGGCCATGCCCATATATGGCGATATACTGATAACATCAGCGATCTCCATATATGGGCATAAAAGGAACAACAGGAGTATTGCATAACAGGGGGGGGCATTCCCTATTTGCATCGTTCACAACTTGCATCATTCCCGAGTAGGCCGGTACCCAACGGGCACTGTTCCAGTAAACATGAATATGAATATGGATGAAGGCACATACAAGAAGGATAAACACAGATGTAGACACAGATAGGGCTGTCACGATCATGACATTTTACTTGACGATTACTTGTCATTCAAATAATTGCGATTAATGATTTTATTTTATATTGAACTTTGGAACATAAAAAATACATTTCTGTAATATTTGCCTTTTAGGGTTTGTAAACTAACATTGCACAGAGCAGATATGGCAAATCACTTAAATAGCGTATGACTGACAATGCCTGGTACCAATACTCAAAATAAATAATAAATTTATACTTTCATTTGCGATTATCTCAAATAATTGTTGATTATGTCATAATTGCGACAGGCCTATACACAGTCGAAGATGAGACATACACTCAAAACACCAACAACCACAAACCTGCTCACCTGACAGAAGAAGTCATCCATGAAGGCTGCATTGTCAATAGCGATCTCCACCTCTTCATCATCTTGGTCACACGTCTGAAACAAAAAGGGGCAAAGAGCAGATCCAGAATCAGATAAAATGTATGTTAAAACTGGTCAGTAGAGACCCCTAGACTCCATCAATTAATGGCATTCCTTAAAAATTGCATCCCTACTAGGGACCCTTGGGACGAAATTTTTAAGGAATGTCATTGATTGATAGTTGTTAACCTTATCAAACGATCATTGATTCATTGATAATCAATGGTTTTCATGAGAACCTGAATTTCCTCTGGATTTCCTCGGGATCAATAAAGGTCTATCTATTGTTATGACCTAATCCGTAGATTAGATCGATAACTGATATAACTGTGTAATAAGGGCTTATTTCACAGCTGAGTTTGATTTATGGCATTTCCCAAAACACTATACCTGAGTACCTGTGATGTCATGAGTTGATTGTTTCCGCACAGACATGAATCAGTGAGACACGGAATTAGTGGAGAGACACAGGAACTCAGCAGAGCGATACACGTGTGGATGCAACCTGTTTGTGAGCGAATAGATTCTGGGACTCTCTCGGCACACATACAATTTTAAGGCCATTTTAGATTTTCCACTATCATTTCATGTGTAGTTTAGTTAAGTCTGTGTGAAAGACTACACGCTCTGACAAGGAGCCAGCAACAGACCGGAACTGTCCGGGCTGAATTGATTGATTGAATACTTTATTAGACTGCCCTAGCGTGTCTGATATCTGGCATAGAGGGGCGGGTTTAACATCTCCGGAGAGAGAATGCGTGTGATCCCATTGGTTCACCGATCTGTCCGTCAGCCCCCCGCCCCGTCAACACAACATTTGGAGCGACGCCCACTGCACTCTGGTTGGTTGGGGAAATGAAACACTTCCTATACCCGGAACACCGACTCGCTGGTCCAGGCTTTTATTTTTGAGCAAAAATAAAAAATAAAAGCCTGGAGATCAAGGCTAATACTTTATTAACCGTTTGCAAAAAAGTACAGTTATACAATCATGCTAAAAGGATAACACAAAAAGCCATGAGGGCTCGTTTGACAGTATTCAATTCATCAAGACATATAAAGACATACAATACTATACAAGAAATAATCAATACTAGGAGCAATAAAAGTATATTTACAGAAAAACAGTGAGGGGTAATTTATTTTGGCAAGCTAAAAGACTTGCCTAGGTCCAGTTGGCAAATTGCAGACAGGTGCTCTTTTATGGCGGTTTTGAAGGAGGGTAGGGAGCCGCACTTTTTGATGACTGGTGGTAGGGCATTCCACATTATTTGTATTGGCATAAAAGTGATGAATTAATTAATCCCCATGTTTGGACCAAATCTGGGGGGAATGAAATCAGTGGAGCTTCCTCTGGTGTTGTGCCCATGGGCGTTTCTCACTCTTTTGAATTAGTTTCACAGGTACATGGGCACTGGTCCCTTGAGTCCCTTGAGTCCTCTTGAAAACTAGGCCCATTCCTGACCAACGAGGATATCCTGCCCAAAAATCGTATTCTTTGGTTTACTTTTTGGTATTCTTGATTACTTTTGTTGCCATTTTATTACCGAAAAGAATCTAAAATACAATAATATAAGCAATCTCTTCTTTCCTTGTAATGTAATAACATTGTGACCCACTCTGATCGTAAAGTCTGTGGCCTTACTGAGGTTAATTTTGGACCCAAAAAGAATGGATTCAGTTTTACCTCGGTGTAATGAGAGTTTGTTATCAGCAAGCCATGTGCCAATTTTACAGAGCTCGTGCTAAGGACTTTTTCAACCTGCAATTTGTTCTTATCCGAGACCAGGCGCAGAGTCATCCAAACAAGTACAAATTGCAGTCACATGTTGAAGTCATGTCGTTAACGTAAATTAAGCTCTATGTGGCAAGGCTCCTGGAGTAGATGCCAACTGTCAACAGGGTGTCGCATCAGCAGGATGCCGTACTGAAGCAGCAAAGCCATGAGGAGCTGGTAAGGTACTCCCTCAAGTTTATATCTGTTCTTGGAAATGCTGAGCTAATACATTTGTTTACAACCGGATGCTAGAGAAGGGATGATGCGAGAGGTAGTAGCAAAAATATGTTTGCACAATTCATAAACTTGATTAAATAAATGGATTAATCTATTAGCAATAATCAACAATTTGTAATATCCCTAATCCCTATACAAAAAACATTAAAGATTTGCATGTGCATTTTTGCTTTAATTAAACAGGAAATTGCGCAGAGATAGAGGAAGCAGAGTGGGAAAGATGTCTTCAGCCACAATGGTACCATTTGATGATGTAGCGATTTTGGTTAGCCATGTGGTTGGCTAGCAGCAACTGAATGTGATATTTAACATTTTTACAGCGTGGCTCTTCAAGAGGATAGCCACCTACAGTATAAGAGGATCTGACTAATTCTCTGTGTGTGTGTGTGTGTGTGTGTGTGTGCGTGCGTGCGTGCGTGCGTGCGTGCGTGCGTCTGTCATGATGGTTAATTCGGCACAAGAATAAAGGTAGCTAGATGTGGTGAAAACCACGTCATAAAACACAGTCGGTAAACATTAGGTAACGAAGCCAGGAGCCTTGCCACACAGAGCTTAACTTTGGCTGGGAATATTTATTTGCACTAGTAAGGCCAGGCTCAAGGAACCTAACCTGTTATGAATATACGCTGACCTTGAAGGAGACCTCAGATAAGCACAATGTCAACAAAATAACTCATTTTGTCATGCTGCTGTGTAATGACTGGAAGACAAGAATGAGGAAGGGAAGGGAAAAAGGAAAGGTGGAAAAGGAGTCTCCTTTTCTTCTATTTCACTCCGTCTTGTTCATTGTTGTGTAGGACGGGGACAGTGACAACTTTGTGACATGTGAGAGGCGCTGTCCAACTGAAGACTTCATAGGAGCACATTATGTCTGGAGTCGCCCTGAGGAACAGAGTCTAAAGTCTCAGCACTTGACTTTCCTCATTAAACCACATAAGTAGAGCAAAGTCAAGTCATGGAAAAAGTTGGGCCACACGTTTCTGTTGACTCTTGTCCTCACCCTCTGTCTTGGAATCACCTGACGTCTCTAGTGAGTCAGCTGACCCAGATGACTGTGCTCTAATCAGCATGTAACCTACCCTCCAAGGCATGGCTCAGTCTACAAATGTTCTCAGTCAATACTCTTTAGAGTTATTTATACTGTGGCATAGCTCCCTCTATTCCCTCTATCCCAGTGTTTCTCAACCTGTGGGCCGTGAGGGCCTCGCAAGTGGGACCCCAAATAATTGGCAAAACACAAAAGGTTTAAAAGATAATATAACATTCATATTAAAAAATAAATAATGTCAAAACTAATGTTTTCGTAGTGACACCGATAAAAAAAGAACTTAAAATATACTACGTTGGTCCCTTTGATCCAAGCCAGAACATAATCGATTGATCATTAAAATAAACATGCTCTGAAAATGCACATGGCCCACCCATCTGACCACTTAACATGGCAGCCACTGCCATATGGGGGGCCGCAAACACTTTAAAAATGTGTGGGCCCTTATCTCGAAAAGGTTGAGAACCACTGCTTTATCCTATTCTATTACTCCCCATGACATCAGAATGTTGTTTACGTTACAGGCAGCACTGGGTTCACAGCACAGAACTGAGAAGAATCAGTTATTTACATTCTATGACCTGTGTTTTAGAAAGTCTACAAACTACCACTGAAATTTGAATAGCAAATGTAGCCTAAACAATGTAGCGCAGGCTTGCAGCACTCACCATTAACATAGATCAACAACATACAACTGTTTTTTAACTTCACTTGAATCATACCAAAACATCATGTGTATGTGTGCAGTGCACTATGCACACAAGCACATAGGCTACAGTACAGCACAATGAATAATAACAATTCTGTGGTAGTGAGATAAGAGTAATAGTTTCCTTCCCGTGTCTTTCTTATTCAGCAAAAAACAGGGGAAATGGTGTGAAAACTGTGAAAGACACTCCCACTGAACAATGGTTTGACACTAACCCAGCCCAGAGAGTGTGACTTGTTACTTTTCAACTACTAGTCAAGGGACAAACTGTCACAACAGGCCTTTTAAACCTTTCCAGCAAAATTATTAGTGAAAAATTACTTTACTATTATTATTATTTTTGGAAGACATTATCACTGAAGACAAAAATATACAGAAATGCTACAATTCCATGTTTAGATCCTTTGCTTGCATTATCCTTGAGAGCAAGAAATTGGTTACGCTAATATTTTGCAAATAATTCTGAAAATAGTTATATATTAGGCGATGCATCGCAACTGCATCTTGTGAATTTTTTTAAGGAAATAATTAAACCATCGTCATAGGCATTAACGACCCAAACAGTTCCTTAAGTGAAAATGTCATTTGACTATCCTTTTAAACAACCCCATTAATTGATTCAAAGTATAGATAGCCCTGGTCAAATAGCACCACAATACAGGATAAATCCAATAGTAAATTGTCTTTTTAATGTCAGCAGACTGGCTTTATTAATTCCCCAGGGGAGAAATGGATAAAGTAAATAGATTTTAAATTATATGAATAATTTCAAACTATTTACTTCAGACAGACATGCCATGGGTGTTGGGAATGGACCCTTCGCTAAGCCCCACCCACTCCACTCTGTGACTGGTGGTGCGAAGTTAGTCACACCCAGGCCTGGCAGCGCCTGGCAATCTCTGCTTCTCACCCATTGACTTGCATGTTAAATGACGGCTTTTCCCCTTAAAAATAATCGATCATTTCAGCAGCAATAGCTTCAAAATCTCTTCTAAATCTAGTCAACAAGGCCTGCAGTAGGCTATGCACTGGACAAATGTGCATGACATTATTTAAATAAACTAAAAACACGGGAAATGTTAGAGGGAGTAATAGCCATGGATACAAGACGGTCGTCTGTCTCGACCGTCATGGATGAATTTCAACCTGGTGTTTGCACTTTCTCCATTTATAGCCTGTACATCTACAGAAACGTTCATATTTCAAATATAAAGTGCTTATCCCATGGCCACGGATGTTACATTTATGTACGTGCTCTCAAAAGTACCCGTATCATCCGTATTGTTAAATAAAAAGCATTTTAATCTGATCGGTGGCCATTTTCTCCATATGCTTTCAACAAAGCGACCCTATCGGTTGATAGGTGTATTGCACACTGATACATTATAACTCTATGAGAAAATGGCCACCGATCGGATTAAAATGCTTTTAATTGAACAATACAGAATATACGGGTACTTTTGAGAGTCCCGTGCATCATTTTAACATCCGTGGCCATAGGGTAGGCAATTTATATTTGAAATCTGAACGTTTATATATATGTACGGACCGTAAATGGAGAAAGTGCAAACACCAGGTTGAAGTTGATCCATGACTCTAACAGGAGTTTTCATGTACCGCAGGGTAAGCCTACTGTAGCAGTTAATAAATAGACAAACAAATGAATGAATATACTTTAACATGCGGAATCCGAAACAGGCAGCGCTGTGATTCTGAATTTTGTTAAGATCACGGTGATTAGTAGCCTATTATTGACACCACCTGGGCGAGTGAGTCGTGTCGTGTAACTTTCCTGACGTTAAGCTGTGTATGTGTTCAACAACACAGCCATATTCAGCCTTGCAGTTTAAGTGCAGATTTCAGCTTGGGAAAAGCAGCCTCCAACGGGTTTGGGTACGTGGTTCATAGTCACCATTGCGTTATCGTGGTATTCCTATTCTTGCTATTATGTTGCAAATGATTGTGTGTGTGCGGGCGAAATAACATTGACAGCTATGGCAGGTGACGAAAGCTTGCCAGACCTATGCCAGGCTAACAACGGTTGCTAAGCTGGCATTGGACAATCGCTTTTGGGGTGGGGTTTAGCGAAGGGTCCATTGTCTTTTACTGTCACCATAACAACCATGGCCAACACGTGTTGCTTGCTGACCGACTGAAAAGCATCGGATAAGCATAGGAGCGCTATGAGTGGGTGTATATGGCTGTATATTTGGGGGGAAAAAATAAAATTAAATATAGATATACCTGTATTTATACTAGATTATCATCTGGGAATTCATTGTTGCCTGAGCATATGTCCTGTTACATAATCCCCTTTACAAGGCAATAACAGGCAAAGGTTTTAAGTCTAAATTATATTTCATCACATGACTCTTTTGACGAGTGTTGGCTTTTCAGGTAGCCAGACTCACTTGATACTGATGTAGGTTAGCCTACACACGTTACCAAATGATTGGTTGTCCCACTAAGTAGCTCATGTCACAGAGAGGTTTCCCTTCAATATTTTTAATCCCTGGCCTTTCTAGCAAAACCACATGAGAAGTGAATGTACCACTGAAAGACGGAGGAAAACAATGGGCCAACAGAGGAACAGATGCTCTACTAATACATAATTTCCAACATTCCCTAATGAATTACCATGAGCTTATCCTGTGCCATGTCTGTCATCTAGTATGACAAGTATAGACACAGACACATAAGTATACTTGATACACCAGGTACAGTAAAACAGTGTTTCACGCTGTGAATTGAGAACTGTGAGTTGAGTTCCGCCCTCATTGCCAATAGCACACATTCTCACCTCTTGCCCTTATGGTTCCTTATTCTACAGTGTACAGCTAAGTGTACACTGCCCAATAAGGCAACAATAAATGTAAACAACATACTACAAAGGGAGGTGCTGAAATACCCTACTTTTCTCTGTGGGTTGTAAATGTGAGAACATCACAGGAGGATATGAAAGTTTCAGATTTTGAATGTGTTTTGAAGAGACAGAACTGAGCTCTATGCAGTGCCAAAACAATGGAGTTTTCACATAAATATATTTAGATATGTGTATACCATTCTAAGAGAGGCCTGACAAGGACCTAGTAATGGTGGCTGCAAAATAATGACAGCATTACAAGATGTTGCAATGAGCTAAAATGTGATGTCCATGTAAATTTACTATTTGGGTTCTCAGTTAAGACACTTACAGTACGGTACATGTAATTATGCACTTTATAGGTACACTACATGAACACCTTCAATAAGAAAGAATGGCATTTTCCACTATTCACCAAAATGGTCTGACCTACTATACTCAAAATGATTATTAGAATAACAATATAGCTTATGTAAAAATGGAGAAGATAGCTCCAGGCCAAACTATTATCCTTAGTTTCCTGCTGCTCCTCTTTCCAGCATTATGTCAGCTGACCCAGTCATGCCTGGAGCATGACTGGGTCAACACACACACACACACACACACACACACACACACACACACACACACACACACACACACACACACACACACACACACACACACACACACACACACACACACACACACACACACACACACACACACACACACACACACACACACACACACACACACACACACACACACACACACACACACACACACACACACACACACGATCCCATTACAGCCTAGATCCCATCAGTTAAGTTAAACATTAGGAAGAAAATGAATGACGGAGAGAGGATGGTAGAGTGTAAAGACACAGAGGCGAGTTGGGCAGAGTAGATATGGTAGCCTACATACATCACCTGCTCTCTAGTTACGGTAGACCACATCTCCCAGACTTAAATCAAGCTTAATTTACACTTTGTTGTAGAAAGAAATGCTTTTCAGCACTTGTTCAACAAAGGGTCAATTAGGCTTTAGCAAATATTTGGCAAATCACTCCATGCGTCCATGGCAACGCACCCCACTGGTGCTCAAATGGATCAGGGCCTCGCCCAGTGGGGGGCAAGCTTGCTTAATGACATTAGTTACATCCTGGTTACCATGTGACTTTTTAAATTAAAGGAGGTATATTGCTACCTTGACTTGTTTGCTGTACTTGCATCGGTACAGTGTACTAGTATCATCAGAGGTTCTCAGGATAATTTGATTCTGAATTATGTACATTGCTAAATACTAGCTCTGGTCTATAGCGTTAGAAGGAGTTCTAACGCTATGGACCAGAGCTAGCTAAATATACAAGGTTACAGGTGATTTGTATTTGGTTCAATCATTACATGTTCTCTGTAGAAGTTCCTCAATCTTTTTTGTTAAAATGTCTCTTTTTTAGATACCTCAATCATGACATGGGCTCCCTGTAGTTGTTTTTTATATGCTATTAGTTAACTTAACAGTGAGGGGAGTTAATGAGTTAATTAATTTAGGGTTACAGGTTTCTAGCTATACAAACAGCTCAAATCAGACACATTCCTATTGAGAAGACCTCAGAAAGTCTTAATATGATGATGGGCCCATAGCACATAGCCCAACTGGTTTGGTATGCCTTAGATCCAGTACTCAGTAGTGTTGTAGTTGAATAGATAAACATGCAATGAATGTCTTCTAACATACTATAAAATAAATTAAAAGGTGTCACAGCTGAGTGTAATGTCTGATATTATATTACAAGAGATTGGCATACTAATATATTTCTTACTTATCTTTTTTTTTCTCTATTACAACTAGCTTATATTTTCTTACTTACATTGTATCCTCTCTCCTGTGTTTCATCCCTACTGCGTGCTGCCATGCCATGACATCTATCAATCAATCTAAAGCTGGGACAAAGCATCTGGCTGTCATCCCATCCCATTTTCATGTCATATCTGCATCTATAATATAAGAGCGTTGTGAGCTTGCAGATCTGCTACTTTCACAATATTTATCTGTGGAACCGAGTCAAACTAAATTGAATGCCTCAACTCCTACATTCCAAGTGCTTGTCAGGGTGGGGGGTCCCCAGATCAAATATGATGGTTTTAGGGGGTCGCAGGCTTTAAATGTTGAGAACCTCTGATCTATAGTAATCTATCATCATTTTTCCATAACTTTAAAGTTATGCAATCACACGTTTTCAAAGGTCGTGTGTGTTCAAGAGATAAGTCAGTGTTGAATTGTCACAACTCCTGACACTCATAATAGTGACAGATCTTATTTTAATGCCATACACAGAGAGACTGGTGTGGTGGTTACAGAAATGATACATTGTAGCAACGTTTTGACGTTTCCTCGCAACAACTTACCGCTCTGAGCTGTTCCAATCGGTCCTTCATCTTGCCGACAGGTTGATTCAACTCTAAAAACTATAAAATTAATAAATACTACAATATGCGAATATGGTATCAAAAAGAAAAAACAAGCCGTATGTCTCGAAACTCCTCAGCCAGCTGGCAGGCTAGCTGTGCAATAGGATCCCACCGCCAGAAGTGAGCCGAAAGTTCAGCTATTTGTCTTGGGATTCGGTAAAGGTGTCTTTGAAGATGACTTCTTCAATCAAAGTGACTGGTTTCCACCCACCGATGTTCCGTAGGATACAATATGGCTGCTGGGGTTAAAGCCAGTGGTTTTTGTTAAATCTCTTCGCTCAGGGGATTAAAACAACAGTTGTGTAGAGAGCTCTATAATCTCTCTCCCTCTCTCTCTCTCTCTCTCTCTCTCTATCATTCTAAAACGCACTTTTCCTGCTAACGCATGCGTAAGAGGGACACTAGTACTTGAATGAAGCCACGCCTCGCACTGGTGGTCAACACCTGCCTCTTACGACGGTGCAGTGGTGTAAAGTAACATTTACTCAAGTACTGTACTTAAGTACAATTTTGAGGTATTTTTTTTTTACTTTACTTGAGGATTTCCAATTTTCAGTACTTTTGCTTCTACTCCACTATATCTCAGAGGCAAATATTGTACTTTTACTCCACTACAATTAGCCTATTTGAACACTTTAGTTACTAGTTACTTTGTAGATTGTTATTTTTATTACACAACATACATTAACCACATCAGCCCTATATACATTACGGCCATTTGAAAATGGCAGATCTACAAGCTCACAGATATGCCATGCATTGTGAGCTTGTAGATCGGCTGTTTTTATTTTATTTGAAAACTTGTGAAATGGGACATTCTGCAGAATGAGAACTTTCTACTTTTGGTGCTTTAAGTACATTTTGATACCAATACTTTTGTACATTTACTCAAGTAAATTTTGAATACCGGACTTTTACTTGTAACAGAGTTTCTACATTGCAGTATTGATACAGTGCGCCCTGGAATTTCACAGTAAATCCAGAGCCTTGAGTAAAGCCCGTAGCCTACCTCTCCGAACATGTAGGCTACAAATGCAATAAGGTGCTTACCCGGTTGCACCAAATGTTAACTAGCGGTCTGGAGTCTTTGTGCAATGTATTTCCATTGTTTTCAATAAAGAAGTGTTTAAATCCCGCCTGTGGCCGATTCTGTCGGAAGTTCCATGTATTCCTCAATGGGCGAATAACTTAAATAATGTAAAAAAAACATTCCCATATTCAATGTATTTGTCATTTATGTATAATGTAGGCTGCCGACATTTTTAAAGGGAATATAACGTAGGCCTTCCCTGAGAGTTATTTTCCCTCACTTTGCTGTGTATAAATGTGCTAAGTAAGCACACAGATCGATGGTTATTACCAACCTCAGCCCACTTCTACAAACATTGACACTGGCTATGTTAGCTGCACATACACACACACACCCACACACGCGCACACACACACACGTGCATCCCAGACTCAAATACAACCGCAGAGCAGTGTCATCACTGACTCGTCATCACATCCATTCACACAGACGGATGAATGCAGGTTATTATCATCTGCTGTGCTGTGTGGCTGACTGTCCTTTAAGCCGATAAGGGAACGGTTATTAAGGCCCTTCATTCATTGGTGACTGAGAGCTGGAGGCTGATGTGTTTCTGTAGCCTGACTAAAGCTCAACTGGGAAGAAAACATCTGTTTCATGCCATTCCCTCACACGCAAAATAATTTGTAGTCATTCATTGTATTTAACTCTACACTTTGAAGGAAAATATCAGCAGAAATAAGTAGTGGTGGAAAAAGTACCCATATTTTGTTTACTTAAGTAAAAGCATCAATACTGCAATGTATAAATATAAGTAAAAGTCCGGAATTCAAACTTTACTTGAGTGAAAGTACAAAAGCATTGGCATAAAAATGTACTGAAAGTACTGTACCAAAAGTAAAAGTACTCATTGTGCAGAATGTCCCATTTCAAGTTTTCAAAATGTATTACAACCTTTTGAAAATAGCAGATCTACAAGCTCGCAATGCGCACTTGTAGATCGGCTATTTTCAAATGGCCGAAATGTTAGGGCTGAAGTGGTCAATGTATGTTTTGTAATAATAATCAAAATCTACAACGGTTCTACAAGCACATCTACAGCCGATCTACAAGCTCACAACACGTGGCAATGTTTGACGCATTGTGAGCTTGTAGATCTATTTTCAAAAGATTTTTATACATTTTAAAAACTTGAAATGGGACATTCTGCATGAGTACTTTTACTTTCAGTAGTTAAGTATATTTTAATGCAAATACTTTTGTACTTTTACTAAAGTACATTTTGAATACCGGACTAATACTTGTAACGGAGTATTTCTACATTGTGGTATTGGTACTTTTACTCAAGTACAAAATGTGAGTACTTCTTCCACCACTGGAATTATGTAATTCTCTCAGCCAAGCTATGTAAAGTTGGAGGTGTGACACGAGTGACACCTGGTGGTAATTGTCTGGACAAGCAAGTAGCTACAAGCCTACCCCTGGAATGAGTACAGCGCAGCAACAAGCCAGTTCAAGTGAAAACACGAGATGAATTAAGTACAGGGCGTTCTTCTTGACTGTTTTACAGGGTTCCTCCTATGAAATACCATGTGCCCTCAGGCATTATTAGCTATACATCAACTTTCCGGGTCTGAGATCTACATCAGGTAGCATTGCCAGTCTGATTCCCATTCATCTACAGCACGGTCTCTGAAAATAGGGACCGGGGACTCAGGGTCCTTGAGGGGGTTCCAGCAATCCAGCCCATCCCCCCGCAAAACTAGTCAATATATCATAAATATCAGTTCAACCACTCATAGGCTATCTGAAAATCTACAAACTCACCACATTTTAATGTCTTAAAAAAAAAAGATTTAAATATGTTCAGAAATCTTGTAGAGGCACCTGGCACAAAATATTTTCTGATGGGGATCCACAGCCAATATATATATATATTAATTTAAGTGTCCTTGACATGAAAACGTTTGAGAACCACCGATACGTATAAATGCCATTTCAGGGTTGTGTCCTCCATCTAATTACAAACAGTGCAAGTTCTAACAAATACACTTAAAAAGGTTTAGGGATGCACTGATATATCGGCCACATATCGGTCAGTATTTGCTGGTATTGGTAAAAATCATTATCTAACATTAATGGCAATGGCCGATATTTATGTTGGGTGAGAAGCATCATTTTTGTGCTGGCCGTGTTGGTCATCTGCAGCCTACCAAGCTGTAGATTCTTAAGTTATTTTTTATAATGAAGATTTATTTGTTTTCCTGGTACAAGAGGAAACAAAATAAACAAATATCGGTATCGGCTTAATTGTTATTTTTAATGTTGGCATCTTATCGGCCAAAAATGTCCATATCAGTGCATCCCTAGTTTAATTTCACTGTGCACAATGAACCATAAATCAAAACATGTTATATTGATAATGTTTTTATTTATTCAAAGTTTATTCCCCTTGGTGCATCCAGTAGGCCTTACAACAGCATTATGGAAGCTGGTCAAGTGCAGGGTGGTCATCGATTTAGACAGCACGTATGCCAACAACGCTAAGTGTCATACAGTGAAACTGGAGAACCACAACTTTCGCCAAGTTTTTTTTTTCTCCTAACTCTTCGGTAACTTTTTTAACTTTTTTAACTTTTTTAAAACACAACAGAAAAAGTTCAAAAATAAAAATAAATCTTCAACGGGATGGTGGGGGTGGGGGGGGGAGACACATTGGTTAACAGGTTAGAGGTCATCGTCTTCTTCTGGGAGCGCCGTTTCTGATGCAACCTGGACAGGAGAAAGGAGGACAAACTTCAGGACTGAACCTATGGCATTTATGCAGTGAATGATAAATTATGATTCTGGATCCATTTAAAAACAGCTCCCTGAACACAATTGAATTTGGCTAATAAGTCACAATGAATCCATAGGAATCAAACCATTAAACTATTCAAACAAACCCTTGCTCATGGTCAGAGTACCAGCACAGCCATACTCACTTTGAGGTCATGCTCATACTGCGCTGCGAGAGAGGGGTCCATCTGGATCTCTGGTGGAGCTAGTGCTGGCATCTCCACAAACTCCAGGTTGGGGTCACCGATCAACTTCCTTCCTAGCCACAGGAATGGCTTCTCAAAATTGTAGTTACTCTTGGCAGAGATGTCGTAGTACTGTAGGGGTACCAAACAAGATCTTTTAAGGGCAAGTCAGATCTGTGTCGTGTAACTTGTAAAATGCATGTAGAGTCATCCGTTTGCTATACATTCACCAAGTATTACCTGCAGGTTCTTCTTGCGGTGAAAGACAATGCTCTTGGCTTTGACTTTCCTGTCTTTGATGTCCACTTTGTTGCCGCAGAGGACGATGGGAATGTTCTCACAAACACGAACCAGATCACGATGCCAATTGGGGACGTTCTTGTAGGTGACTCGAGAGGTGACGTCAAACATGATGATAGCACACTGGGCTGTGGGAAGGTAAGACAGGTTAGGAGATAAAATTGTAGTACCTAAACCACTAAAATGTCATTACTCATATACAGATGACTGAAACAGATCACTGAATAGGACTCAAATATAAACAAAATACTGCCATGAGGACACTAGAGTTTCCTAATAACTTGATTAACTAGATTTAAGTACCTTGAATGTAGTACCCATCTCTGAGACCTCCAAACTTCTCTTGTCCAGCTGTGTCCCAGACATTGTACTTGATGGCTCCTCTGTTTGTGTGGAAGATCAGAGGGTGCACCTCCACTCCAAGGGTGGCTGAAGGAAAGAAAACATTAGTTCTTCAAGTAGTCTAGCAGTGTGACACAGCGTATAGCTATGCGCCAACAGTGGCATGTTGAAAACACTCAAATGTTGTGCTGGTTCCATGTACCTTAATGAGAATTTAATAGGACATTTGGATGTTAATTAACAACAAACGTCATAGCTTGTTTACCAGTGCAGACATATTTTAATGCACACTGACTGTCTGTCTTATAATCCCAGTTTAGCCACATCACACCTCATCGCCTCTCTTTTGAATGCATCCTTGCTTCTTTTTTGAATGCATCCTTGTCATGGAATGAACTTTGGTGTGGACAAACCATGAGACTTCTGATGTTCACAACTGCCATTGGTATGCCAAGCATGATGCGATATCACGTTAGCTCAATTGAACAAGAATACCCATATGGACACCCAACAAATACATTTTTCAACTGTGTATACAGATTAAAAAAAATCCTTGTCCTGCCCAGGTGGGATGTTATGTCTATTGGCTCTGCATGCAGCTGGACCACTGTCAACCTGGTTGAGATGAGATGGCAGTGGCCTGCCACCAACTGCACATTGTATTGATGGCCTCTTCATTCAGAGAGCGGTACTTACCCACATATTTCTTCTCGAACTCTCCCGTTAAATGCCTCTTCACAAAAGTAGTCTTTCCCGTACCACCATCTCCAACCAACACAAGCTGTGAGGGAGAAGAGAGGGCCAAGTCAGAATAAACTGGCTGGTACTGGTTTTACACAAAGTTACAGTTAGCTTAGCCAGCAAGGTAGCAACCCCACATCTTGAACAACAAATCCATTCACATGATGTACCCAAGCACATTTTCATCCATTGGCTCAAATATCTACCTTGAACTGGACATTTGGCTCGCCTTCTGCCATTGTTGCCATTGCTGTGGTTATTTCAGGTGATCTGGAGTAGACAAAAACAACCAAGGCGGGACAATTAGTCAGATCATCAGCATCTCAAATGTTACTTGCGTGATGGCCTCGTACCAACTTTTAGACCAACAACAAAACGAGCACAAAACGTTAACGGTATTTCATAACACTCTCCTGTCGTTTTTAGGACGCTATACAGTAACAGTCAATTTAATTTGGCCACTTTGAGCTCATTCTAGCATTTTTTCCACCCTTTCCAGTCATGACACACATTGCGACATTTTTACAAACGCAGGCCAATTACCTACACACACCGGACCCCTCCGGCACGATATACAGTTATTAATGAAACCTTGTTTGTTTAAAGAGAGGGAGACAGTCCTGGCTCAGAACTAAACCACCCGCAAACCTACTAACGTTAAGTTAGAGAGGCTCGTTAGCTAGGCGGCTAATGTTAGCACTGTTGCCATATTTGTGAGAGAAATAAGCAACCAGGTCTATGAAAAGCCCAAAAGCAACAACTAGGAGCAATTTAAACCTATATGCGTTGGAAAATAGCTAATCTACGCTCACAACCCTAATTCAAAAACTATTGCAATAAAATGTGGAATATTTGACATTTTTTGGAACATTCTAATACAAAAGCTCCCCGACACAAAACATGAAAATATTTGAGAACCACTCGTTTTTTTAAATGTAAAGTACACGTTAGAAACGAGCCAAAAAACCGCAACCACCTAATTCTACAAGCAACTCTACAGAGAAAGCCCATAGCCGCTCATAAAAAGCCGATATGGCAACATTGCTAACGTTAGCCCAATGCTAGCAGTGTGCGCCATACATACCGCACTTTTTCACAGCTCGACTGGAACAATCAAACTGTTTTAGCGTAAAATAACGTTCCTGACACCATAGATGACAAAATAAAGGACCTCAATAAATCTCATACCCTGCTAAATCAACGTGTCACTGACTTATACACTAAAAGGTTAACGGTCCTATATCAGGCCGAGGGGGGGGAAAGAGACAAAGTAGAAGAATTGTAAAGAACAATGCAACGAAATGAGGCGCTAACTTGTTAGCTTCAACAGCATGGAAGCTAACACGCTAATTTACTAACACTTGGTAGCACAATCATGTTGCTCAACAAGAAAATACGCCTTTTTCAACTGGAAAACAATTCAAAAATAGGCGTTTTTGTCGAAAAAGTGGTATAAATGAAGGCTCACGCGCTATATTGCCAATGCCTGAATGTATGATTTGTATTGGGTTGGCGCGCCGTGTCGAACACCAACAAAATGGCAGATCTACAAGCTCACGACGCATTGAATCGCGTCGCGGTGTGAACTTGTAGATCTGCTCATTTGGGTGCGCGACACCGTCCGGCGCACCAACCAAGCATAAACCACCCTCTAGTTAGCATCAGAAACACCAACAGGCAGATAAATAACGTCCCACATGGTGCAGATGATGACTCGGCACGGCCCTGGAGCTCTAATAAATCCTACCTCTGGGTTCCTGGACACTTAGGGTGTTACTTCAGCGATCGCAACAGACATAAATGTGAATGGTTTTCAAGGTATGAGAAGAAGCGCTGCTGAGACTCACCCGGTGTTGCACTCAGGAGGTGAAAGAGAAGTAAATGGCCGCGTTCGCGGGAGATTCGGCGTGGACTGATGAGCCTGTTTCCGCCCTTATCACGTGATGATCACCATCAGCGTTGCCAGGTTCTGTTAGAGAAATAAGCAACCAGGTCTAGGAAAACAAGCCCAAAAGAGGCACTTTAAACCTACTTTAAATACGTCGGTTATTTGAAAATAGCAGATCTACAAGCTCGTTGTGAGCTTGTATTGGCTGTGAGCTTGTAGATCTTGTAGATTTAAAACAAAAAATGCTTAATGTATGGAATATTTTTGAAACATTTTAACAACACAAATCTGGAACGGGGGTCCCTGGGCACAAATTATAATTTCAGATGGGGGTCCGTGGACAAATTAATTAACACAGAAATTAATTGTTTAAACCTGAAACTAGAAAAATAATAATAGTAGAAAATAATCCAAAGAATTTGAAACAAGCCCAAATAAGCAACTACACATTAGAAACAAGCTCAAACAACCGGAACCCGCCGCAACTAGCAATCATTTACAAGGAACTTCACAGACAAACAAGCCCCAAAAGTCGCTTATAATAAACCGACATGGCAACACTGATCACCGTCTCAGCCATTTAAAAAAAGAAAGAAACGCAGCGCTGCCGCTTTTTGTTTTGGTGCAGTCATTCAAACCTAACGCAGCGTTTGTGGTGCAATAATAAAAGCAATACAACACAGATTATCATCATGTTGTGTCTGAGGATAGACCGACACTACAGAGACTGAAAGTTTGTGATCCTGGCCTGGCCATACGTATTGCCATGACAGTCATCATCATTTCATCATACGTTACATAATTTTGGCCACACAAAGACATGTACTGTAGGTCAGAGGTTCTCAACCTGTGGGTCGGGATCCCTAGGGGGGTCCCCCCATGATTTTGGGGGGGTCCCCAGATGACAGTGAAGTGACAATTTAAGGACCTTTAAGACATTTTTAATACGTAACGTACTGCATAATGTACTGCATCAAAAGTAATCAACAATCTACTATTACAAAAACGGTCAAACATTAGCCAAATTGTCAAATCATATACGAAAGATGCAAAAATTGTGCAAATAGCAGATCTACAAGCTCACAATGCCTCGCAAAGCAAGTCGTTGTGAACTTGTAGATCGGCTTTTTTTCCACAATATTTATCTGTGGGGAACCGAGTCAAACAAAGGGTGGGGGTCCCCAGTTTAAATATGATTATTTCGGGTCATGACTGTGTTTTTCCAGCATATTAATAGAACCAAGAGTGGTTGAATACTTAAGTTTTGCAAAACGGTACGCGATAATGCTGAAACTTTGGATAATACAAAAAGCCCTAAGGGCTTGTTTCCATTGTGGTTCGGTGTATTCACTAGGTTTCACTAGGTTTTGATTCACTCACTGCTCTTCACAATAAAAACGCTTTATTATTAATATTTTTCTTACAAGATGTTTAATAGGCAATAAACAATAGTAGTGCTGCTCATTACAACAAATTCATGTCACACAGGTCAATTAAAATGCTTTAAAAGTACTTTATAGATGGCCAGAGTAGCCCACATTAAATGCATTGTCCACTAACACTACAAGGAGTCATATTTATGCGTTTATTTTTTTTATTGCCCTGAGAGCACATCACCACTGCCTCTACCTGCAGAGGTAGGCTACTGCATGGCCTACTGTAAATTTGCAGAATCAATCAAAATATTTCATTCATTGGCACACTGGCTTCAAAGGCAGTTTACTGATACTGTACAACAGTCATTCTATCTATATAGGTAGTCAGCCTTAATGTTGGCAGCAATCTCCACCTCCCATTGATCTCCATTGTTGAGCAGCTTCTCTTTATTGTACAGCAGCTCTTCATGGGTCTCAGTGGAAAACTCAAAGTTTGGGCCCTATAGGGAGTGACGGAGGGATATGAAGGGATGAAAGGAGAGAGGACAAGAATAATTCAAGTTTATTAACTTTTAATGTTGCATCTCATACATATATTTAAGGTATGAGTATACTATATAAATTAATTTTATATAAGTTGAAAAGTTTTCATGGATCTCAAAGTGGGGCAAGCTGTCAATTTGGGTGGTCATAGTGTTTCTATGGTAAACAGTTAAACATTTCGCATTAGTGGCACGCCCTATGGGCAGAAGAGAAAGCTCTTTTGGTGGTACACATGTCAACATGAAACTGTTTGCCTGCAAATTACAGGTAAACAGTATGCGATGTCATTGTCACATGTCTCATAAGATCATTTGTATCTAATTTGTTTCACTGTTTGTTTTCTCACTGAACAGTGACATTTGTAGCATTTGTGTGTTAGGGATCACAACAGGTGGTCCCAATTGCAGAATCTATTCTAGAGGTACTCGGAATCGGATGGAAGACATTAGGAGAAACCCGGATGGGAAACACAAGGAAGGAGCCCGGATGGAAGATATAAGTAGGGAGCACGGATGAACACACAAGCAGGATTCCCGGAATAAAAGATAATAAGATTATAAGCCTTGAAGAAGTAATGAAAGACAAAGATGTCTCAGAGATAAAGTCAATTGTAATTCTTTGAATCACAAGACTAGTCTCACAAGAAAATACCAAAGATTGATAGCTAAAGAGAAACAAACAAGAGGACAGGGAGCGAGTGGTTAAATAAGTCAGGATGTTACGGCATAGTTGCGTCACCCTTAACATTGTACCACTCCAATGGGTGTAAGTGAAGTTCTCTGTGTTGTTTAGAGACCCCTCAATGTGTCATTCAAATTGGGGGTAAATCGGACGCTGCGTTCAAGATATTTGCATTTGTTTGTAAAATGGCCCATCCTGCAAATTTTGGAAGTCAATCATAGATAGCCACTCAGAATGGAATATAAAACATCTGAATGATACTTGTTTATCACATGACTGCAGAGACATTGTGTACCCATTTGTGAGAGTTTTAGACTATCTTTAGTTGTCGCACTACTAAAGAACTAAATGCTAAATGGCAGAAAATATAATTAGACGGAAATGGGCATGGCCTACAGTATATGGGGAGTTATGTCATGACTCATGATCCAAGGAATCATAAACATTTTCTTTTTAGATTAATAGGTTGGGGTGAGTCTATAAGGTCATGATGTGACAGAATCATGTCCATGTCTGGAATTGTCTGATTAGTCACAGACAATCCTACAGAGGAGAGGAGTGTGATTGTCTCACACCTGTGAACATGAAGGGGTGTATATATAAGATGTTGGTATCATGTAAGACACTGTTGATGAAGGTCCAGAGGGACCGAAACGTCTGTCAATTTGAATATAAACTGATGCTGCTGAGCAAGAGCAGTGTGCAGGATTTTTGTTCATGAAATGTTTTTCCTGATTCATTGTTTCATTTGTCACTGTCCAACGCACCTGCATCTGAACGAAGTGGATGTACGAATACAGTACACACACACACACACACACACACACACACACACACACACACACACACACACACACACACACACACACACACACACACACACACACACACACACACACACAGTTTCCATGAGCTGTTTGGCTTACCTGAACAATGGCATCGACAGGGCAGGCCTCCTGGCAGAAGCCACAGTAGATACATTTGGTCATATCAATGTCATAGCGTGTAGTCCTTCTGCTGCCATCAGCACGTGTCTCAGCCTCGATGGTGATGGCCTAGGGTGGTCAATAAAGACAAGAGACAGGACGAATAAAAAGTAAGCAGTAAGCATGCAGAACAGGCAGGCATGGACATTTGCACAGGTGCCGCTCAGAGATGTGTGAATGTGGACCTCCTCAAGACTGTGGAGGACACACAGGACCTCCTGCATAAGCAGTATCTTGACTTTAGAACATAGCATACAAGGCCTCAAGTGGGCTATGAATGTGAAGCAAGTTGCCTGCCAGGGCCAGTTTTCCAAACAGAAGTGCTGAAGTAGTTAAAGGAGGAGTTCACCCAAAAAATGACTTATTTTCTATCAATTACACACCCCATGAAGCCTTGATTTCATAGATTTATTTTTGTGGCATTCCTAAGACAATAATTTGATGACCGTGTGTATTTCCGGTAGGAGACACAAATAATCTACTTTGTGTCTCCTACCGGATACATTAGCCGGTAGGAGACGGGAATCAAATTATTAGCTTAGGAATGCGACAAAAACAAAAAATAATCCATGGATTGCTTCATAGGGTGTGCAATTGATAGAAAATAAGTCATTTTTTGGGTGAACTCCTCCTTTAATTATGGATTCAGATCTAAATGTTTATACTGTAGCTACATTACTGTAAATCCAATCTCTCAAGACAGATTCAGCTCAAATAAAAAAATGTTTCCCCCTTTTTTTTTGCGTATGGGTTCCCAGATTGCTGTAAGTCAATAATGAAGTCAGCCCATTATCATCTTAAAAATATAGCATTAAAGGATTTATGTCCAAAAAATACTTAAAAAGGTTGTTAACCTTTATCTCCAGTAGGTTATAGACTACTGTAATGGTCTTTTCTCAGGTCACCCCACAAAAACAGGCAGAGACTATATTTTCGCCCCTGTTCGTCGATAGCCTGGCATGGCCAGACAAATATCACTGCGTAGATATATATATATTTTTGCACTGGCAGATTCGTCTGATTTCCAGGCAAGTCTGTCGACTGTCTGTCTGTTTGTGAGCAGCTAATCTCAGCCAACTCACATAATTCAGTACACATTATCTCTGTCATGTGAGTCATGTGAGTCAGTTTTTCATATTCCCTTCTGATTGTCTACTATTGACTGTTGCCCCACTCGCAAAAGCAAAACAGTTTGCGGGTGGCGTTTAACAAAAAACTGCCACAAATCATGAACTGATCCAATCTGCCCCAGGGGGCAGGGGGATGATGTGAGGACGTAACTCGAGTGGTGCTGAGTCGGCTGAAGTGGACTTCGCCACGTTCGGAACGGCGACTCGCTCGCCTGAGCTCGCTCAGCGGTGCCTCTCGTGGCTCAAGTCCGCTTCAGACGGTTTTAACAGTTTTTGCCTAACTAGTTCCTAGCTTAATAGAAGGGGCTGTAGTCTGTTCTCACCAACTTAACATAAGGGTCTGTAGTCTGTTCTCACCAAGAGGGCCGAGTGTTCCACATCGCTGGTACCGACTGTTCTCACCAATCCGGGCCGCTTGTACCAAGCGTTCCGCAAAAAAAGGGTCCAACTAGGTTGCTGTACCGAAAGTTTGTAACAAAAACATGATATCTTTCTTCCACCAAATTAGGCACAAATGCTCTTTTGCGTCATGTGACAATGACCGTCAAACAATTAGATTCACAAAAGTGTGGGGGCGGGGCCTATTTATTTCATGAAAACGGCATATATTTTGAACACAACATCCAATCATCCCCAAATTGGAATGACATGTTGAGGGGCCCACCTCCAAAAGTGCTTTCACTTCTGCCGGGCAAACACGAAAGGTTGCCCCGTCTGTCATACAAACTCTATTCCCCCCGCAGCTTACTCGTTTCCTGACGGCTGCACCCCACAACTGATACAGACCTGGATAGGCAACCCGGCCTGTCTGAGATAAATATCACCCTCCCTGCCCGGCTTCCCTCCCCGAACACGGGCCATCGTCTATAGATGCTTGGCCAAGCTGGATGCACTGCGGTGGATTCAAACCCCTAGACTCTATGGTGGTGGACAGGTAGGTACTTTACCCATGCGCCACACTTGTTTCTTTTGATACAAAAATATCTTTTAATTGGCACCTCCTTTATTTCATTATCTATTTATAGTCATTTAAATTTATTTCTATTCTATTCCTATATTGTTGATGCTTTATAGTCCTGTAGATTGATTTCAAATACTGGGGGTAGGGGTTGGTGTGTGGATTTGAGTCCCGTAATCCTAGTTTTGTGGTGTTAAAATATTGGTTCAACTCCGATTACTAGGGAGTCACTCACAATCATAATCTATTTCAATATGGGTTCGTGTCCCATAATCCCAAATTAGTGGGGTTAGAGTAACCTATGGTGTGGGTTTCTAGTCCCAACTAATACAATAGTTCCTCGCAAGAGTTTTATCTATTTTTATTGTGTGGGTTCAAGTCACGCAACCCGATCGCCCCTCTTGATCTATAACCAGTTGTGTAGGGTTAATCCCCCTTGTGGTGTGGGTTTGAGTCCAATATCTTTATTTCTCTGTAAATGCGTTTTTATGCCTTATGTAAAACACATTGAATTGTCAATGTTCCTTAATCCTTGCCATAAATAATTTAAAAGTATAATGTTTAGTGACATATATATTGTCTACACAATATATATATATCTACACAATATAGAGAGAAAGAAAGAGAGACAGAAGATTTACGTAGCTCGTATTGCCACACACACTGCACACCATACAATTTTACTTCATTGCAAGAATAAGAAATGTGTTCACCTGGGCAGGGCAGATGGCCTCACATAACTTGCATGCAATGCAGCGTTCCTCCCCATTTGGGTAACGACGGAGGGCATGCTCTCCACGAAAGCGGGGCGACAAGGGGCCCTTTTCAAATGGATAGTTGATGGTGGCAGGCTCACGGAACAGATAACTCAAGGTCATCCCCAGTCCTGGAGTTGGTGCGTGTAGAAAGAAAGCCAGCCAGAGAAAGAGACAAGCTAAGAACCACTGACTATAGTACAGATATGAGGTTCAAGTACAATATAGCGTGTGCGTGTGCGTGTGTGTGTGACAGACAGACAGACAGACAGACAGACAGACAGAGAGAGAGAGAGAGAGAGAGAGAGAGAGAGAGAGAGAGAGAGAGAGAGAGAGAGAGAGAGAGAGAGAGAGAGAAAGAGAGAAAGAGAGACCTCTAAATAGTTCAGTCCAAAGGAGAGTTGTAGCTGCCCTGTCTGTGATGGACTTCCAATCATTTGGCAGTTCCTTAGCGTTGACATATTCTTCGGAGAAGAACAGCAGCAAGGAGAGACAGAGGGTGTGGTCAGATAAAGTCTGATGATAATGGCCCTTTGCTGAAACATAGAAACCTATGAATATAGCTGTGTTTTTGTGTATGACTTACTGTAGCCCTTTCTTGGCACACTGAGACTGAAAGATCGGATGAGGCCAGGATAGACTCCAATGGTGCCTACTGACACAAATGTGGCATGATCATAAAACAGTCATAAAACAAAATACGACCAGTAGCTATTATTTAATAAATATTTTTTATTAGGCCTCAAGGATGCAGTATAGGCTACAGCCATTATATTACCTGGCCTCCTGTAGTAATAAAGAAAGCGTAGACTCAAAGTATACATCTTGTAAAAAGAAACAAAAAAACAGAGGAGACAGATGTCACATTATCCAGTGGATATAATGGTAGCACAGTAACGTTTAGTCAGCGTGCTGTCAGTCTGCATGCTTGTGTAAGGAGAGAGGGATAGTGCTGAATAATAGTTTTGTAATGGTCCTAAATTTACTCAAGTACTTTTAAGTACAATCTTGAGGTATTTTTGACTTTACTGGGATATTTCCAGTTTTCAGCACTTTTACTACTCCACAGAGGCAAATATTACACTTTTTACTCCACTACAATTATTTGAAAACTTGAGTTTCACTGTGTAGATTTTGATTATTATTACAAAACATACATTAACCACTTCAACAGTTCAACTTCACTTTTTGGCCATTTGAAAATAGCCAATCTACAAGCTCACAATGGTTGCCATGTGATGCATTGAGCTTATCTGCTATTTTCAAAAGATTTCTTATACATTTTCTTTATACCAAAAAATGGGACATTCTGTATAATGAGTAGCCTACTTTCTACTTTTGGTACTTAAAGTCTTTAAGTAGGCTACATTTTGATACCAATACTTTTGAATTCCGGACTTTTACTTGTAAGGGCGCGCTCCCACTTTCTCCACGCAAATAAAAGCCCGTTAGATAACATTTCACACTTCCGTTGGTTGTAGCCTATCGCCAACATTCATAGTTAAAAAATAAGCCAACATTGCATCATTTAGTCAGACACATATTCTCTCTTTTTTTATTATTATGAACAAGCTGTTCAATTATTACTGACTCCATTATCAACATAGTATACGTAACAAAAAAATAATCATAAGCGGTGAGTGCCACTTATTTATTTAAACGACCACAAAAAGAACACGCCACACACTTAAATTAATAACAAGTTCAAGGCACTTACCTTACCTCGGCAGGCTCGTTCACAACTTCTACTAGCGGTAACCGGCAGCAGCACACTCTAGGGGCAGCATCTGTGTGTCGCACCAGTTTGTTGTTGTGTAATAAAGATGATGAAAAAGAGAGGAAGCCCGAAGCCCCGGTGGGCTAAATGTAGCGCCATGTTTAGTGTGGCAGTTAGCCATGGTTCACACGACGGTCGTATGACATGACCGTCATGGATGAACTTCAACCTGGTGTTTTCACTTTCTCTATTTATTACGAGCCGTACATCTACATAAACATTCAGATTTCAAATAAAAAGTACTTACCCCACGGTCACAAATGTTACAATTACGTACGGGCCCTCGGAAGTACCCGTATCTTCCGTATTGCTCAATAAAAAGCATTTTAATCCGATCGGTGGCCATTTTTTCCGTATTTGCACCACATACTTCATCTACGTGACCCTATCGGTTGGGAGGTGTATTGCACTCTGATACATTATAACTATATGAGGAAATGGCCACCAATCAGATTAAAATGCTTTTTATTGAACAATACAGAAGATACGGGTACTTCTGAGGGCCCGAACATAATTTTAACATCCATGGCCATGGGGTAAGCACTTAATATTTGAAATTTGAACGTACATGTAGATGTACAGGTGGTAAATGGAGAAAAAAAACAATACCAGGTTGAAGTTCATCCATGTTTGTTTCAGGGCTAATTCAGTTCAGTTCCGTTAAATGTAGACTTCCTCCTGGCCCGTGGGTGCCTAGAAATGACAGCCCATTCTATGACTTGTTGCGTTTGGCTTTACCACTGCAGAGAATTCTGTGTTTATTATACCATTTGGATTTGGGTCATTATATGTTGTGAGATTAGCCTACTGACTCTGAGAGACAGAGGCGTGGGGTGGGGGTGGGGGGTGGGTGCAGAGAGAGAGAGAGAGAGAGAGAGAGAGAGAGAGAGAGAGAGAGAGAGAGAGAGAGAGAGAGACACACACACACACACAGGGTGGGGAGGTGCAGTGTTCCTCCTCTTCCATAACTTGAGGATCTGCTTAGACAAGCCAAACCAATTAATCTAAGGAGGGTCTCTGAAAAGGTATTTAAACACAACATAATATATTGTTTTAACAATGCCATGGCTATAGGTGTGGTTATCTTATGGGGAGAGAGGAAGTGCTTCACAGTTCTGAAACTGAACCAGAAATGGTATGACGTTGGTCGATTTAACAGATTTCCTTTGAAGCTTTGTTCGATGATCGAACATTTTGCATTCAGCATAAAGGTGTTCTTCTATAATTAACTATTACTGTACTATTACTGACAGATTTCTTTCCCTCACCAGTTGGCAAAGGTCTCTCTGAAACAACTTCAGGTGGGTGGCTTTGCAAAATGACAAGTCTGACTGATACATTACCAGTTCTTATGATGAAAGCGTAGTAGCTAAATGTCATATTTTGTGTGGTGATGTTGATGACTAGTGCCAAACTTTCTGTCATCTCCTCTCCCTCAGTGAGATGTTGAATCTAACCAGCCCAGTCCAGAAGAACCTCAGTGAAGAGGACGGTTCTGGTTCAGATGCAGGATCGGAGGCCAGTTTTGGACCAATGGTCACCGAGACTGATCGGTTTGGTTTCATTCTGGCTAATGGATCCAAACAGGAGTAAGTAGTTTCCCCTGTGTAATTATCTATTTTGTTTCTAAACGCTATGTTGTTTTTTACTTGTCATGGTCATCATTATTCTTTTAATCATTGTCTTAATGTAATACTTTATTTTTAATTGCAAATGAACTAAAACAAACATAAAAGGTTTTTATTAACAAAACATATAGGCTATATAAGATGTGTTGGTTTCTCTCAGTTTCACTCTTCCTTCGTTAAAACTGTATTATTCCGCTGTTTAAATGGTGAGTGACACACAGACAGACAAATAAGATAGATAAATTCATGGTTACGATAGATAAATTCATGGATAGGACAGACGCACGCACGCACACGCACACACGCACGCACGAACACATACATACATACATACATACATACATACATACATACATACATACATACATAGAAAGACACACACAGTCCTGGAAATGCCAAAGTGTTCCGTTTCACTAGAAATAAATTGGATAATTGATACACTGTTTAAATGAAGCCTTTCATTAGTCAGAAAAAGGAAGCAGTATAAATTCAGAACATGACCAGTTCAGACACAAGCAACTATCACCTGCAGTCCTCACACTCCCCCTGTTGATAACATCCTGGCCTGCTGTCTCACGCTACCGTGTGGTTTTCCTGTTTCCTGTCTTGTTTTGCGGCACTGCTCTCGCTAACGGTAACACTAGGGTGCATGCTGACAATTGAGCTTTACACTAGTATAGTCTCTGTCCACTTAAAGGGCCACATGTGCCTAGAAGTAGAGATGCACCATAAATGTATAAGTTCTATTTTATTATAATAACAGTTTTTGTGTTTGAAATGCTGATCTACTCTTATGTATGTTGTGTTGTGTCAGGAGTGTGGGCCCTCCCCCTGAGCTGGTCAGGCAGAGAGAGGCCAAGTGGATCAACATCATCAGCCAATGGGATCACATCTTACTGAAGAACAGCAGCAAAGTATAGCATGAGAAAGATACACCAAAATATTGTTACTGTAAACACTGTCAATTGATGATTTACAAGAGGTCAATGGTACTATTATCACAGACTGCTTTTGTGGAGTTATACGCACATCAACAGTGGGTACAGGGTTAAGTGCAAGGCATAATGTAAGACAAGTAGAACACGCACACCAAGCCGAATTCAATCCATGGTGGATCTTCATCAGGTCACAGACTACAACAGTACAACTGGATAAGGATATCCCATCAAATGCTGAATAGCCATATGTACTGTATAACTAATTCCTAGCATATACTCTATGCTGATTTTATGTCTTCTTTTCCCTATCCCTCAGGTCAAAGAACAGTGTCAGAAGGGCATACCGGCCTCTCTTAGAGCCAAGTGCTGGCCACTGCTGTGTGGAGCAACTGATAGGATGAAACACAACAAAGACCTCTACCAGGTAAGAGGGGAAAAAGAGAGATGGAGAAGAGAAGGAAAAAATTTATATATTTTCCTGCAAAAATAAAGGCCTTTTAACACAGAAGTGTTGTAAGTTATCCAGCAAATTTGTCAAAATATGTCATTAAGTGTTTGCTTATCATCACTGTCGGACAGAAATATTCAATGCCCAAAAATTAATTGGTTAAATATTTATAGAACCTGCTTTCGATCTTGGGCATGCAATTATAATTGTTTTTCTCCACAAATTGCAAAAATAGTCAATTGTAGGCTTGTAGGTTGGCTATTTGTCATTCGACAAAAAATAGGGCATTAATTTATGAAAAAGTGTGAAATATATTTCTGCCTAGCAGCGATGTTTTATTATTTTCATACCCTTGCTATGGCTATTCTAGAAAGTAGATAACAAGGATGACCTTTAACATGACAGTCTTGGCTTCCTGTGTAATGAATGACACGCGCCTGCATGATAGAGATATTCTGTCCTTGTGTGTCAGTCTCTGGACGCACAGCCTGCACTGCAGAGCTGGGTGGATGTTATTGAGAGAGACCTGGATCGGCAGTTTCCTTTCCACGAGATGTTCCTCTCCAGGGATGGGCATGGGTAAACATCTCCACCCGCCTTTACCTCTGCCTGATTCTGCATTTTTGAGTCAAATTGACTGTTGTCACTACAACGTTGTGGTTTGTGTGAATAATAACTTTTTTTCACGTGAAGGCAACGTGGTCTATTCCGCGTGCTCAAGGCCTATACGCAGTACCAGCCTGAGGAAGGCTACTGTCAGGCCCAGGGACCTGTAGCTGCTGTGCTGCTGATGAACATGCCATGTGAGGTAGTAATCAATAAACAGTAATCAATCGGTCTACTTACTGTAGACTCAGGATAAAATATATATCTACGTATGCATATGCCACACTTATAGTAGTAGTAACTCAAGCAAGGTGAAATGTAAATAATGCATGTTATATTTTAGCCCCGGTGGGATCAAACACGTTTCCCCATTGTGTGGAAATTAAAGTGCCATTCTGTTCTATACTGAAAATAGTCCCTTATGGGTAATTGCATGTTTATGTGTCTTCACCTTATTTGACAGGACACCTTCTGGTGCCTGGCGCAGATCAGTGAACAGTACATCCCTGGATACTACAGCCCTCTGCTGGTGAGAACACGCACTGCAGGACGTTACATCAGTTACTTTATAACTTTATAAACGTTTTGACATGAAGTGCCATGTTTTTATTTTCTTGATAGACAGTGTGTAATACCAACATTACATTTAATTATGACACCTGGACACCACATAAAATCAATATTTCCAACATTTTGGATTTTCCATATTCATAACAAGTGTAATTCTTCTTCTTTTGAGATATTTTCTTTCACATCAGACATTGTAATGATCATTAGACTCAGAGCAATAACCCACCTAACTCCCAGACTACCTCCCAAGTCAGAGTTCAGAGTTTTAATTAATGTAAATTACACACACACAATGAAATACCTTTTCTTCTCTGAACCACCTGGACCTGGTGTGTGTGTGTAGGAAGGAGTTTTGTTCGACGCCGCCATTTTGTCTTGGGTTTTAAAGAGAACTTGTCCAGCTGCCCACAAGCACCTGCAGCGCCATGGGGTGGAACCTCTCATGTTCGCCACAGATTGGCTGATGTGCCTGTTCACGCGCCACTTGCCCTTCAACACACTGCTCCGAGTCTGGGATCTCTTTTTCTGCTATGGTATGTATGCATGACCTAAATGTTAAGACTATGATGTCATAACAAACCGGGTTGAGACACAAGCAACAGCAACAAAGACATTTGTTAACTGTGAGGCAATAAAAGATGGTATCACGCATTGCATAATACGGTGCAAAATAGGACAAACATTTGTTTTACACTTTGACTTTGGTTCCTACATTTCATTTACCCTACTGTGATGAAAATGTATGTATATGTTATATATGTAAATTGAAAAGGAATCACCTTTTAGATTCATCCCTCATCACCTCCCTTTCTCTTCTGTCCAGGGGTGCGTGTTTTGTTCCAGGTAGCGGTGGTGCTGGTACGCAGGGTGCTGGGCCACACGAAGCAGAGGCAGGAGTGCGAGGGACAGATGGAGACTCTGGAGAGGCTGAGGGGTGTCAAGGAGCACGTACCAGAAGAAGATGGCTCCTTCATTGGAGAGGTATGTAATATGGCGTTATACGAGAAGGCTGCCGTGTTGCAAGCTCCCGAACGACTTTGCAGATTTTTGTTCAAAAGTAACTACAACTCATACACAAAACAATTTAACCCACTCCTTTATACCTGGTGTAAACTTGTGATGTGACAAAGGATAGAGTTGCCCTCCACATAGGTCATGTAGAATGAGCACACACTAAAAACCATGACCTATCTGAACTGTAACATACTGTGCAATGAACTACACTTCGCAGGCCAGCCAGGGACAATATAATTGCAGTGCAATAATATACAGTATGTGACAGTTATGTTCTGACCTTGCATAGTGATTGGTTGAGGGCCAATAAGTGCCAATACGTTCTGGTAAAACTACAATACCCCACACACTGGTTCTGGAGAACCGCTGATCCGACGACTGTGGTATCTGTGGTACATAAATACATGTCAGTTGGATGGTTCTCGGGATAGGCGAAGGACAGATACACTCACTGACAGATTTGTGGAATATAGTTATAATTTATAGTTATTATAAATGGAACCTTACAACCGCTGCCAGATGTCAGAAGCAACTTAACCAACATCAGTTGGGCACTGCATGAAAATGAATTATAACATTGTCAAATATATTGCCATTAAACTAATTAGTTTTAATAAAAAAAGATTATGACAACCAACCTGCTCCTAAAAATACACCCAATAGGCTGGATCAATGTTTTCCCACTTACAAATAGCACCTGGATGCACTAGAAAGATAATTCTATTTTTTCATAATAAGCTTATCATTATCTTGATATCCAATCACAACTATTGATAACGAAACTGTTGTATAGTACAGTTTAAGATCTGTGAGGTATTGGTGTGCTGCGGACATAGGCAAGAGACCGAAGGCCGAGTGTACCAGCGCCAATGTCTCAACAGTATATCACTCCCTCTTGTGTATATTTTCTTAAATGTATTTCAATTAAATAAGTAAAAAACATAGTAAAATTGTAGTTACATCTCCCATTTTGTTTCAGGTGTGCTCTGTGCCGCTCTCAGTGAAAGATCTGGAGAGGCAGACTGAGAGGGAGCTGGAGACGTGGAGGAGAGAGCGACCCTCATCCACATTTGACCCCAGAGGCCGTTGCCATGGATACAGGATGGCATGGGAAAGGTTTCAGTTGAAGGAGGAAGAAAGGAACAGGAAGGAGAGAGAGAAAAGCAACCTCTCTGTGCCTCTTGCTCGATCAGCCTCGACACTCTCCCTCGCTCGATCAGCCTCGACACTCTCCCTCTCTCCATCCCTCCTCCGAAAGTGGAGGAAAGGGGTTAAGGCTGACACAAGCGATGGTGAAGGCAGAGGTCAAATTGGGAAGCATCATTCGATGGAAGCAAGGGAGAAAGGAAGGGACAGCTGGATTAATAGCAGTCCAAAGAGGGTGCAGCACATAGAGGAGGAAGAGGCCATGGTCTTAGAGGAGCACGAAAAACACATGGAACCAAATCTAACTGGACAACTCAAGCTTGAAGAACAAGAGAGCCAGAGCATACCAACGAAACACAGTCAAGAGAAAGATATTGAGAGGAACCCCCCAAACACACTAGAGCAGACCAAAAATGTAGAACACAGAAAGTCAGTTAAAAAGAACATACAGCCCAGAGAGACAGATGAAATCAACAGCTCTTCTAAAGTGCCGTCACAATGCATAGACAATTCTGAAGAAGGAGACAGAACTGCAGAGACTGAACGAAGGCAATGTCCAGTGAACGTTCAGTCCAGTGAAGAAGTCGTTCAGCACACTGAACTGGACCAAGAAGAGGAGCTGGATCTTAGTGGCCAATCACAGGTCATGGAACAGCAGAGTCACAACCTGAAACAGGAAATGGAGGCAGGAAGAACAGCAGAAACACAGGAAGCGAAAACGAAACAGGTGGCAGTAAATGAAAATATGGTGTCCACGGGGGGGAAACTGACACAGATAATGGAAGATGCTGATAGTGATCTAAAACCAGGGGTAAATACACAAGCAGCAGAGGACACAATAAATGAACATGTGACACAGACAGACCCAAGAGCAGAGAAGCAACAAATTGAAAACGTGCAAAATAAGAAGATGGAAACGCATACAGAGATAAGTAGAAGTGAGACCGAGGTCAAAATGGGATATAACACAGATCTGGTCTATCAGAGAGATGGGGAATCTGAAGCACACATTGCTGAAGAGTCGGATAAAGCAAAGGAGAAGCAACAAGAACCAGATGTGCTTAGAGAGACAGCCATGGAGTCACAGGCCGTTGTGGTAGAGGTTAGAGATAGAGATACTGAAACAGAAACTAATGTACTGGCACATGCCCAGACATACATAGAGGAAAATACAGGAACACAGGAAGAACGTGAGACAGAGATGCAAACAGAGCTGGGGAGAGGCATACATTTACACAAACAGTTAGAATCAAATAAAGAAATGACGAAAGAGACAGAAACGTCATTACCAACTGAACGCACTAACCAAAAAGACAAGACCGATTTAATAGTTCACATATCTGTGGAATCCATGACAAGGTTAACTGCTTTCACAGGGCAAGACTTGGAAATACCATCTGCCGATTCCAAAACAGAATCAGATGAAGCATTGACTGAAAGTTCAGAGAAAGGGTGCGAGATGGAATTACCTGAGGCAACGGAAGAGACTTTTTCAGCAGTACACACACAAAAAGACAAAGACACAAGCACACCAGTAGTAACTCAGTCACACCTGGAGACTACAGACTCCATACCACCTCAAGAGAAGATACACATTTCTACAGAGCCCGGCCCCACAGAGAAGGGATCTACCATCAGTCCTGATGAGAAAATTAGTTCATTACAAATCGTTACACCAGGGCAGCCTGCAGCTGAACAGCCAGAGACTGAGAGTCAGGTCACCATTAGTCCTATGGAAGACAAACAGAAGACTGAAAATGTTACAGAAAACAGGAAGGATGCAGAAGCTGGCATTATGACGTCTCCGGACAAGATTGTTTTATCAGACATCCCTCAGCAAATGCATAAAGGCAAGTGCACAACGGACAATCCAAGCACTGCAAGTAAACCAGACACAGATGATTCTCACCCTCCAGCTGACCAGGCTGAACTCTGCAACCCAGAACTGATACAAGCTGCTGGCTCCCGTATGAGCACCTCCTCCAGTGACTTTCGCATACGCAAGTCATCCAGCTCCTCCGGATCCAGGTTAGCTCGCAGGCTTTCAGAGGACCTTTTCACTGCCCCGCAGCAAATTAACCTATCAGAATCTATCCCCAGACAACCAGAACATGCTCCATCTCAATCTATTCACAACTCAATTAACTCCAACCAAAATCCCCATGACACCCAGTCTGGCGAGGCCTCCATCGAGAAAGAAGAGCAATCAATGGAGTCTAAAAATACTATTGGCATTACAGAGACGATGGCACTACAACATGGATCCAGACACGGTCAGAAGTCTCTTGACACCCCTAAACGCTTTGGCCTCTTCCGCCGTCTGAAAGGAGAGCATCCAAAACAGACCAAGGAGAAAGCTGTACCCAAAGTCCAGGTCCCTAAAATCTTGATTCAAGACTTCAGTGATGGAGCAGAGAGGGACCTAATGGTAGAGCATGTAGAAGAAGATAAATTGACCTCCAGGGAGAGGAGACGACGACGGCGGGAACAAGAGAGGAAGGAAAAAGAGGAAGATAAGTTGAGAAAAAAAAGAGAAAAGGAGCTGGAGAAAGAGAGAGAGCGAGAGAGGAGGAAACCGCAGACAAGGGGCAAGAGTTTCCAGGTGCAAAAAGACAGAGGGAGAAGTGGTTCCAAACGACACTCGGCTCCATATGCTGAGACCTACTTCTAACACAGACATTTTGCATGTACTTAAACAAAAATAAAACAATTTCTATTTTCAAACGTTCAAAAAAAATTTGTTTTATTCAGTGGGGCTTATGTTCTGCACAATGATCAACACTCTGACTACCCCAGTGCTAGAGAAAACAGGAAGTGCTTTTAGTCTATTTTTCTCTTCATAATCCAAGAAGTTCAAATCTGATGTCATTATTACCATTTTCCAATAAACTCTTGCATGCTGCATTTCCTCTCTATGCATATTGTTTGTCCATGTAATTGAAGAAAAACAGATTTGAGATTTGTAATATCTGAAAAATAAAAAAGCAAGGATTTAAGGTTCTTATCTTTGCAAGGACTGCAAAGTCCAATGGTGTGAAATTAAGACAAACATATCCATGTACTGTAGAGACATGCACACGCGCACACGCACACACGCACACACACAGTCTCTCTTTCTCCAACTCTCCATCTGTCCATATCATGGCGACTCTGCTCGAGTGTCATCCTCACTGTCACTGGCTAACACATCCTGTGTCACCGTCTGATTGGCCATCGGAGAAGTGGGAAACACTGATCCAAAGAACAGGGAACGGAACTGTGAAAGGATAAGGGGAGAGTGAGTGCAAATGAAAGTAATAAATATTCGTATTGCAACGTACTGTATCACTGCTCAAGGCTACATGCACACAATTAATTAAACCACACCAAACCCATGCCTTAATGTAACCATACTAACAATGCCTAACCTTAAAGGGATACTTCACTTTAGGGCCGGGGAAACATTTAAAAAATATATTAAAAATAAATGAAAAAAGTTATGGAAAATTCATGGCCCCCTCACGCATTAGAGTGTCCTACTAATGTGTGAGGGGGCCTTTATTTTGCCATAACTTCTTTCATTTTTTTTTTATATATATTTTTAATGTTTATTTTATGTGAAAGTGAAGTATCCCTTTAACCACTTAACCCCCATATGGGTGACCTGAGACCCTCAGGGCTCTATACTAGTATATTTTCTGTTTTCTGTTATTGTGGGGAAAGCTTTTGCTGAAAACAGCAGATTGACAAGCTGTGACGAGTTGTGAGCTTGTCGATCTGCACATTTCTGGATGCTGGGGTTTAAGTGGTTAATGCATGCCAAATGGCCGCATTAGTATTTCCTGCTTCAGGTGGCAATAATCCCAATATTGTGCTTTTTGTGTGGTAATCAAGTTGAAAACTTTCCAAGACCACAAGGGCCATACTTTTTTATTAGGTGGTCTTTCTGTGCCCGATGGTTCATCTTTATCTTCCTCCTCTTCCTCCTCTTCACTGTGTGGCCTAGTCCTTTGATTAGCTACAGATAGCTGGTTTAACAACGTATGGCTGGGCAAGGGGGGTGAGGGTGGACCCGCAGCCAGGGGAGCAGGTGCTACGCTGGTATCCATGGCGATGAGGTAGGAGTCCATGTCATCATTCATGAAGTCATCAGGAGGGGGCAGTGTTGTATTTGAACTGGGAGTGTGGAACGGAGTTAGAGGCAATAGATGGTGATGAATATGACATTATAATCAATGATGCACTATGAGAGGCATGGAGATTAGTGGTAACAAGCTAAGAAACTTAAAGCTGTAGCATACGCTTTGTGGAAACTAAATGAACTCTGAAGGACTACAAACACACCCAGGTGGCAATTAATTAATGGAGAGAGATAGCACACACTTTGACCACTGTGCCTGTAGCCAGACATTTAGATTTCTCCTAACAAAAATTATTATAAGCGTGTTGGAGGGTGATATAAAAAAAGAGAGCATTCCAGCACTGTATACAGTGGGCGGGGTATAATTTTCTGCACTCAGAGTGTAGCCCCATCAAGTATAAATATAAAAAAAATACAAATTCTGGTTCTAAAGAAACCCATGCTTGCATTTAATCATCTGTAAATGACTAGTTACCGTTTCGAGTTGTTACGAAGGTTGGAATCATCAGAAAGGGTGGCCAGCACAAAGTTCGCCTCCAATACACTGTCTGTTACCGACAGTACCACAGGACTGACACACACACACACACACACACACACACACACACACACACACACACACACACACACACACACACACACACACACACACACACACACACACACACAATCAATACTACTGATAAACAGTTGATGTGTGTGTGTGTGTGTGTGTGTGTGTGTGTGTGTGTGTACCTTCCTGGTTCATCAAAGTATATAGAGATTGGAAGACCAGTGGACTCTGCAAACACCAGTAAACCCTGGAAAACAGATTGCAATCTTAGAATAAACCAATCTGGGAACACATTCGGTAATGTGTTTGCTTTTTGTCATCAGCAGAATCTGTCTTGAGAGATTAATAATAAACAAACCTGTCAACCATACCCTCCATAATGTATCTAGACTATGTTGACCCAATACAAATCGGTTGGGATGTTTTTGCTCTCCATTACGCTCAAAGGACTTTTACCCCTCTTATGTATTAGCTTCCTTTCCTTCTTCTTCCCGATCCTTCTGTACCCTCCCCTCTGTCCCTCCCATGTCTCACCCGTAGTTCCTTCAGACAGAAAGTGATGCTGGTTTGAGTTCCAACTGCAAAATGTTCAAATTCATCTGAAGCAAGACAGAGCTCTGTCATCATGGCCCTGGACTGTTCTGAGAAAGAGATGGAGGGTACAGACAGAAAGTTTCACTTCTACATATACGTACAAAGCTCCCTAATAGAAAACTCTCAAGAAAGTCATTTGCCAGCTTGCAAGTTGTGATACTGACAGTTTGAAAAATAAGCAAATGGGACCGTTTGTGAAATACTGGGAGTGCAAATTAGATTTTGACTGCTTCAACCCATTAAGCCCTGAGGTCGATTCTACAAATGCCTTCCAAATCAGTGGTTCTCACACTTTCAAGATATTTCAAAAATAGCAGATGTACAAGCTTGCAACGCGGCACGAAGTGATGCGCTGTGAGCTTGTATGTCTGCTATTTTTTGGGGAATAGCCAACGCAAAAATCTAAAATTATCCCGGTTTTAATGGGTTAAATCCTAGGGAGGTTTTGAAATCTAAAACATGAGCTATTTGCTACATCAGTAAATAATGTTTGAGAAGTGTGAAATAGGGAAACCCATTCACCTGTGTCTTCTTCAACATGGTTCCTGAACCACACCCGTTCATCGCTCACTGACACGGTCACTTCCTCCAAAGAGGGAGGGAAATTTAGCACTGTGTCGACCAGTACCCTGTGAGGGAGGAAAATGAAATCAATAAGAATACGGACCAGTAAGATAAGACACATTGAAACCACTCTACAGTACAGATTGTTTCCCCATAGAAATAGAAAAGTGTAGAATTTCCACGCTTAGCAACATTGTGATTCCATGTTGTCTCAACTTGCGGTCTTTCCCTTTGCTGCCTCTCCATTGGTTCCCTAAACTCAGGCACAGTTATCTCCGGGACAGTCCCGTCCAGTCACATTCCACCTCCTATCACACTCTGCCTCATCAACCGATTTATCCACTAGGCCTAATCTAAAGTTGAGTCCTCCATTCCCTGGCAACCAGCTCCTACTGTATGTGATATGTGATGTGTGTGTAGCAAGTAAAGAGCAGAAGTGGTCACAGTACCATTGCCTGGACGGTTAGTTGACCTGGCTTCGAGTCTCCACACACAACGGCAGAGAGAATGCCAGCAGAGAGAGAGCTGGCTCAATGGTGCAAAGTTGTAGTCTGCATATCCCCGGGTATGGACTAGTACACTCTAATTACTAAACCACTTAACCTGTTGTTGGTTGACAAAGCGCCACGACATTTACTCTGACCCTGACCTTGTACTTAATTATCCCTCTGGATAACACCTAACTTTTTAATTGTAAAGCAGAGAGTTTTGACAGACCTAGGCTGTGTTCGGAGTACGTTAGGACAGCTCTCCTTGTCAAATACAGCCTGTAAACTCTCACTGTCCTGGAAAGCAAGGTTATGCGTCTTCAATAGTCCTATGGAATACAAGCAAACCAAGACACGTCACAGATACAAACAAAGACAGAAGACACACACACATACACACACTAAGGGCAGTTAGAGAAAAGTACTGTGATAATATAAATGTAAAAGAATACAGCCGAGACTTTAGTCTTGCAATTGGGGATATGTAAGCCATCTTTGAATGTCACTTCAGCTAACTAACTTAATGGGATAAAGCAGCAGGCTACTACCTTGTTTACAGTGCAGGGTGAAGGTGAGGTGGTTCTTCTCTTCATCCAGCTTTATGTGACATTTCTCTACTGTCTTCTCCAGAGTGGCCAGGGACCTGAACACTGCCTGCACACTCTGACTCGCACACAGAGACAAGAAGAGTGGACGGATGAAAGAAAGACATGGAAAAATATGAGAAAAAGGTATGAGTAGTAAAGGTACAGTAGGAGTATGGAAATCCTCTGCTGCTCCTTCTCTCTCAGTATATAGTACACACACACACACACACACACACACACACACACACACACACACACACACACACACACACACACACACACACACACACACACACACACACACACACACTATACCTTGATGGCCACTCTGCAGCGGAAGCCATATCCCTGGGGAATAGTGTACCTGCAAAACAATAACATCATAACAATGAGAACTTGTGCTACAGTAGCACTGAAATACAGTATCACAGAGAGGTTTAACGTTCACTCACATCCTAAGAAAAACATTTACCTGCTGAAGAAGAGAGGTGCAAACAGGAAGCAAGCATACGCTGACCGTGAGGAGTTCACAGATCGCAGGGCCAACTAAAAGACAGAGCAAATACAACAGTTAGCACTAGTTACAACAGTTCCTGTTATACAACAACGTATAAGTCAAAGACAACCATACCCCATCTTCATCAGGTTCCAGGTAGAGCTCATCTCCTATCCTGGACAAAGAGTGGATAGCTTTGGCCAGCACTGGACGGCAAACAAACACACACATCATCATCATCAGCAAAATGGGGAAATCTGTCCATCCAAAAATAGGTGCTAGGTGCAAAAGGAGAATGTGAGAGAAAAGCTGTTCTGCTTTGATGTCTATATAGTTTGGATCTTAAAGACTCATAGCTTATTTAGATTTCCATCATGACTTGTTAGTTGTTACCTATTTTGTCCTTTAGCCTACAAGTGTACTCAGTGGTGGAAAAAGTACTCAATTTTTTACTTAAGGAAAAGTATTAATACTGTTTTGAAGAAAAACTCTGTTTCAAGTTAAAGTCCGGAATTAAAATTTTACTTGAGTAAAAGTACACAAGTATTGGTATAAAAATGTACTTAAAGTACCAAAAGTAGAAAGTACTCGTTATGCAGAATGTCCCATTACACAAGTTTTCAAATGTATAAATTGTACAAAAATCTTTTGAAATAAAATAGCAGATCCACAAGCTGAGCTTGTAGATTTGCTATTTTCAAATGGTTGAAATGTATATAGGGCTGAAGTGGTTAATGTATGTCTTGTAATAATAATCATCAACATCTACGAGGTAACTATAGTAGCCTAACTAAGTTGTCAAATAATAGTGGAGCAAAAGTACAATATTTGCCTCTGAGATGTAGTCTAGTAGAAGTAAAAGTACTGAAAACTGGAAATACTCCAGAAAATTAAAAAATACCCCAAAAGTGTACTTAAGTACAGTGAGTAAATGTACTTAGTTACTTTACCCCACTGGGTGTACTTTGGCGTTACCTTTCACATTTCCTCCAGTCACGACGCAGTCCATTATTTTATTCCCTCGTGCAGCAGGTTGGATGCAGGATGATGTTAATAACAGCTGACAGGAGGCTGGTTAGTTAACACAACTATGGCTAAACCACGGAGCCCAACAGTTTGAGCCCAAAGGCGAGTCCTTTAAAGAGCAATACTTACACCCTGGTGTATTATTTATATGATCTCCCTAAGCTCCCTGCAACGAAACAAGTCGCACAACAAAGCATTTTAACCCGTTCTGTTCTGTTAGAGACCAGATATATTATATTATAACTCTAAGGAAGCGACCATCACATTGTTTACGCCGCCATAACGAACGTCCGCACTGTCGACCAATCAGACGGACAACATGTGGGATAGGCGTGGTTTGCATTGTACGCATGCGCATACACGTTAAGCTTTTTCATTTTTTTTCATAACCTGTCTGCTGTTCCTCTGGTTCTCACTTTTTCACATGAAAATGTGGTTTATTATATTTATAATACATTACAAATGCATTTAGTTCAGACTTTTCCTACCGTGACTTTGTGTAATAAGTGTGACATATTTAGAAAACAATATGGTGGGTCTATCAAGGTAAGAATAAGGGATGGCTTATTTCCCCAAAACATTACCAGCCTTTATTGCTACAAACTGTACTATAGTCCATGAGATGCAATTTACCAACATTCAGCCTTCAACCTCAGACATATATAAATAGTAGTTATGCCCACCAAAACGCCCTGTGACCACATGGCCACACCACACCACCAGGGCCACTGTGGAAAGAGGGTGTGTGTGATCTAGAATGAAAGAGGAAGGGAGGGAGGGACATAGAATGATAGCAGTGAAAGAGAGAGAGGCAGACACTGTCAATACTCAGTTATTTGTCTAGCCTCACTGGTATTTCTTGTTGGTCTGCATCTGTAAGGTCTATGGAACGTTGTTTTTCAATGAACCTCTTACAACCCAACTGAGATGACCTGGACAATTGCTGCTCAAGAGGCGTGACTGAACAGCCTCTGTGCACAGTAAATAGACGCATCTACCATTCTTGAAAAAGACACAGAGTAACACAGGAAGTGAGAGGGCAGAAGAAGAGCTGAAAAGCAAAAACTAAAGTTTTCTCTTTTTCTTTTAACACTGGTTTCCTGAGACGGATGAGGCATAGCCATAGAGAGAATAGCGTTGAAAGTTTTTAAAATACCATGGATGTTTGGTGTCAGGAGCAAAGAGAAGAATGCACCAAAACAGGTAACGTACGCAGAGAAACACAAGATTCTCAGCTGATGCAGATGCACATAAGATACACATATGCACATGAGATAAAACACTGACAGCATGAGAGAAATGGTGTAATGTGAAAAAAGAAGAGAGTAACCTTCAAAATGCTTATTAAGAAGGCAAGGATGGTCAACTGGACGAGAGGGTGAAGTGGTACAGCGAAAAGGACCACACTGTACACACACTTTGTAAATTCTACCTTTAGCATTGGACTGATCTGTTGAATATACTGTATAATATGAGGATCTTGTGGAACTTACTGCATTTATGTGCATTAATCTTTTTCTCATTTTGTATACAGTAGATACATGTATCCAAAATTTCCTGGATGTCTGAATCACACAGTCCCACCACAGACACCCAGGCCCTTCTCCAGTCTATGCTGCAAAGACTGAAGCTCCAACCGGGCACTGGGAGTCAAGGATGCCAGCACCAAACCAGCCCCACCACTGCTGCCCCAAGCCAGGGGCAGAACGGAGGGAGAGGAGACCCAAATCACAAAACTGTCAGTGAATTCAACAGCATCCCTGTGAATGGGTTTGGGACAGCAATGACAAGGCCACCTCCAAGTGACATCATCAGAGGTCCAGCAGAAGAGGGCAGAGGCGGTCTTGGTAAGGGGGGACGCGAAATGAGGAAGTGGGATTCTCAGGAGGAGTTTGGGATACCTGTGTGGGACTTCAGCCAGCCTGCAACCAGCCTCAAAGGCAAGATAGGAGAAATGAATGCCCTCACATTGGACAGGGGAAAGGAAACATCTTTCTCGTCTTCTCTGAGTGTCATTTCCTCTCCCTCCCATAAAAACAACACTGACAGTGATAGGGCTGAGAACAGAGACTCGACACAGGCAATGTTGCCAGTGTTAACCCCAACAGGAAATATGCACTGCGTTTCTGCAAACACACCAAACAGTGCTTCCTTTGAGAGGGTAGAAGATGAGGTACAAGGGGGAACGGATGGAAACGATAATTCTCCATTTAATCCAATCAATTCCCGTGATGACCAGCTTTCCCTTCCCGATACTTCACCTTTGACCTTTCAGTACCCTAGTCAAATCAGTAGGACTGTGACAGAGGGTGCAATTGAATCTAGAAGTCTGGGACAGGACAATAAGGACAATTCTCCCTCCCTTGTTCAGGGCTTTACTCCCAGAGTCTATGCATGGTCAATGAAGACTGCAGAGGCAAGTCTAAGCTTAGGAAGTGAAGCTAAGAGCACAACACTTCAGCAAAACAGAGGCGTTTTAGGACCAAAACTGGTCCCAGAACCAAAACTGAAGAAGAGATCATCTGAGACCAAAAGTAGGAGATGGACACAAAAGATCAAGGAGAGATGGAAGGAGAGACATGGAAGTCTAACGAAGAAAGGGAAAGAAGAGAGTGAAGGGGAGGAAGATGGGAAGAATGAAAAAGAAGTGAGTAGTGTTTTTCTTTAACTTGCATTGTAATTGTCAAAGTAGAGAAACATTAAATCAAACTGTGTTTTCCATTCTGGGAGAGATTTCAATTACCTCTGCATTCAACAGCTTTCCCCTGAAAACCATTCATCAGCAGCAAATAATCTCACCGACATGTCAGATAAGGAGGGAGAAATGGCCAGGAGTGTTGATGCCCCTCCAAGGCTTTCAGGAGACCGCACTGTAGAAGATCACAACAGGTATTTTATTTGCGTGTGTGTGTGTGTGTGTGTGTGTGTGTGTATACAGTATGTGTGTGTGTTTGTATGTGGCATCCAGCCTGATCGGGTTGGTGGCATCATGTTGTGTGTCCTTTTGCAAGACACTGAACCCACAACTGCTCCCAATGGGCAGTTTGGTGCCATAGCTATGGCTGGCTCGGTTTTGGGGTGGCTCCGTGTTTAGCACTGTTGCCTCACAGCAAGAAGGTCCTGGTTTCGAATGTCAGCGGTGGCCGCCTGGAGCCTTTCTGTGTGCCTTTTGCATGTTCTCTACATGTTCGTGTGGATTTCCTCCCACACACTAAAATATATGCATGTTAAGGAAATACTCCCTACAGCACTGGCCTGAGATCTGGAGTTGTTCCCCAGGTGCTGTAGAATCGCTGTTCACTGCTCCTAATAATTTGCTAGGATGGGTTAAATGATGATAGACGATTATACATTCACTTAAAAACTTGACACACATAATAGCACTTGTCTAAGGCTGCCGTGTGATACAAACTACACAGGTTACTTTAATATTTGTTTTTATCTATTTTATTTTATTTTATTTTATGTAACTTGTACTGATCCCTGTGGGGAAATTGATTATCTGGAATTTACACATCCTAACTATTAGAAGCAGTCACCTTGAACCATACCTTGGTTTGGGAGCAGGTAGATGTTAAATGCCTTGCTCAGGGACACTTTGAAACAAAGCCAGGAGGAGTCGGGAATCGAACTGGGGACCTTCCGGTTTCCAAGGCGGCTGCTCTAACTGCTGAGACAGGCAATGGCTCGGGCAATGGGTTCAAATATAGCACCTTGGTGGCTTACAAGCAGTGTTCCTATTAGCTTTTTGAATAAATGCGCAAAGGTTCAGGTCGGACACCTGCATGCAGCCTGAATAAACTACAGCAATGGTTCTCAAAGTGGGGTCCAGGGACCCTCTGGGTTACTTGAGGGGGTTCCATATGGAATATGTTGAATTCACTGGGCTGGCTTGGACTCTCAGAGTTATGGGTGCATAAAATTAAAAGGTTTGAGAACCACTGATCGACTGTACCAGCCAAGGTTCAGAGATATTGAGATGAGGCACGTGAGGTATTTGTGAAGTGATAATTCCAGCCATAACTGTGATGTTAGTTATGTTGATACTGCTTTGCTCTTTCGCTCACTCTCTATCTCTCTCCTTCACTCCCTCCATTGTGATTTGACAGGTGTACACCCCTTTCACTGACATAAACTGTCACTAACCCTATTAATTCAGTCTGCACCCTGGCATTCATGCAGACATTGATTGACACATTAACCTCACAACATAAGAATGTGCATATGAATATTTCTATGATGCTCATGGAAGTGCCTGTTAAGGCTACAGAGTCAGAAAGAGAGAGTCACCTCACCCACATAAAGGGGGTGAAACCCTAGGCTGATTTTGTAGTTTGTTTTTCCATCAAGTTAAAAACTACAGCATTGTAAAAATATGGCAGAGTACGGTCACACATACAGTATGTGTCTGAACGGTCTGAACGGCCCCATGTACCTGTATGACTACAGAAGCAGGAGGTCTCTCTACACAATTAGAATCATCATAACTCACTGAATTCTCAACAGATTTTCACACGGTTTGGTTTGTTACAAATGCCAGACATGTAAAACGCCAGTAATGGGTTGTATAACAGAAAAAAGTTTTAGTCTCAGGTACTTGTATACAACTCAGGCATATTTGTTGCAGTGGAGTTATGGGAAGCTGCCCTACATGGGGGGCGGCATTGACGTGCGACCCAGGGCCTCATGAGGCGTTTACGTATTTATGTCTATGGTTGGCACACCCATGGCTTTGGGCACATATAAATCCAACACACCCATTATTAATTGTATTAGTTGCAGCTACATTACTTACTAGCCTCTGCTGTAAAAACAAACAACTACAAAATCTGCCTGGGGTTTCATGACCGTTTTTTGTTTCTGTGTTCAAGACAAAGAAGAACTGTTACGTAACTGAAGTAAATAATCTCCATTGTTATAATGCATTGTAATTATAGCAATTTTTTTAAATCAAGTTTCTCTCTTTTGACAGAACTCCCAGTGACTTTGAATTTGGCCTGGGGTCATTCAGCTTACTGGACGAGATCCTTGCAGGTCATGAGTGGGGCAGGTTTCTAAGCCCTACCCCACCAGGTGGCATAGCCAATCGGAAACTATTAGAATTGTCAACAAGCCAACTAGGAGCCACCGTGAACTGCCAAGACCAATGCAGTGGCCAATCATCTTTCATTCACACCCGACCAGGAAATATAAACAATCAATGGAACATGAGAGAACCTGAATCAGCTGCAGTTTTGACATCGACACCGATATCAAGTGATATTTGCATGCCTGTAAACATGGACATTTCAGAACCAAATCATGTTCCAGCACAGGCTATTAAAACTGAGCTCATCCAGTCAGAGGCAATGGACCATGGTCATAGCCAATCAGATACAGAGTGGAATAGAGCTGAACAGAGTGGAATAGACCTGAAAAATACAGCCCTAGTAGACTTCATCTTTTCAAAGGTAAAGAAATCATTGAAATAATTTTAATAGGAGACAATTAATTACCAATTTAAATTAATTGAATTTTAGCTTTACAAATTTAAGAGGGAGCCGTCTAAATTATGATTCTCAATTCAGTCAAGGACTCAGGCGTGAAATCCATTTCATCTTTCTTTAGAGAGTTGCTAAAATGCATAACAGTATATATAAAAAAATTGTTGGTAGGTTTATGAGATCCTTTTTCTATCATGCGTTATGTTGTAAAGTTATGTTATGTTACACTATGTTTTTATGAATCAATTGTAGGTTCATCACCTTGTTTTACTACTTTTGTTCACAGCCAGCAGATGTTCTGGACAACTCATCCCTGAAGAGCAGAGTCCAGCTGAACAGAAAGAGAGTACATCGGTCACAGGAGAGGGGAGGAGAGGAGGACCGCATGGAGGAAGGGGACATGAGAGAGAGAAAAGAGGCAAAGAGAGGTCAGAACAAGAAGTTTAATCTGGTCAAATCCATTGCGCACGTATAGACTGCAGTCAAAGTTAGCAGAGGTTCATCTGAGGATTTTACTGTGTAGATAATGTGAAAAAGCTTGAAACCCACTGTAACTCTTTTCTCACTTGTCACAGACGAGTCCATGTATTTGCCAGGCACCTCCATCAGCCATGTTACCCATGAGACAGAGAAGATAAATGATAATGGAGGTGACATGATGTCAATGTCCTCTCTTTCATCTCCTCCACCATCCTCTTCTCGTCCTCCTGTTGCCGTGCCCCGGAGTGCACTGAGACACTCCACGTCTCAAGATTCTGAGTCATCCATTTCAACGGAAACGGTGACTAAGAAGGTGAGATGAACCATCTTTGTAATGTTCTGGCCATTGTGTTCAAACTAAAGCCCCCTGGTGGTCTGAAATATAATCTCACTTTACGTACAGTACTGTATGTACATTTGTAGAAGGAATGATGGAATGTTTGTTATGTGTTCTTTAAGTGATGTCGTGATTGCTGACATTAAAAATGGATCGCGCAATAATAGTTATTAGATTCTAGGAAATCTGCCTACAATTCATCTGAACTTTTATAGCTACTTTTGAATGATTTTAACTTGAAATGAATTAAGAGTTAAACTCATGAGACTTCTCTAAATTAAGTTACAATAATCAGAATTTGTATCTCCATCTCGTATTTCTAAATTCATCTTCTTCTACTCCCACTCTTTCTTTCCATCCCGTGCACATTCTCCCGGACTCAGAGGAGAGTTGAGGAGACTCGTCGGGTTCGTTTCTCAGAGGAAGTGCTCACCATTGCACCCATCAACCTGGATCTAGACATTTCGGTCTCGGACGACGACTCTGTACTTGAGGACGACTCGTCCATCGAGGGGGATCATGGGATGCAGCAAACGGAGCAAGTGGAGACACCGGCATCACGACCTGCTCTCCCCGCCTGGATCAAGGCGTTGAAGAGGATGAAGACTGGTAAGAAAACTAAACGGTGACCAACACTGACAGCGACAGTGATCAAAGGCAAAAAAGAAGGTCTGCACATTGTAGGTCCCTTAAGTGACTTGTTTTTATTTAGGCATCCAACGCGTAATGGTTTGAGCCAAAGCGATTCTTCAGACTAAATAAGTGAAATGATAGGGAGGCCATCTTAAATACTGTACATCATGTGATCATCACCGGATGAAACTGGTTTGCGCAGCCCTTAGCACAGTAGTGAAATCAAACAAACAATACAATATAAAAACGTAAAAAGATCACTGTATTCGTCTCAGTACATGAAAAAAACACCAAGCCAATGCTTTCATAACTTGAATATAACTGTAGAGTAACTAAACTAACTAAACTAGATTTAAATACAATGCAATAGGATGTCCCCATTATAGTTGGGGAGTACACATACAGTATGTATGTATACGCGTCCTGTCTGCTGCAACCCATGACTGCCAATGGCCCTAGGTAGGCCACCCGGCCTGGCGAAGACCTGCTCTCCAAAGAGCACCCTTTTCTAGTTTAGTCTGAAGAGCTTTAGCTGGAAACATCACTCATTGGATGCCTAAATAATAATATATATTTTTTTATCACTTAGGGGAGCTACAGTGTGTGGAGCTTCTTTAATGCTTTTGATATTTGTTCGTTTTGGGACCTTCAAAAGGTTCTTGGATATGTGCAACGTTTTTGGATCTTGAGTGACAGTGAGTCACCCTGTTCTTTAAAGCTGCGGCGCCATCTGCTGGGTCTCAACCTGGACACATGAACACACAACTGGCTCACCTTTCAGACCCAGATTACTGGAAAGAGCTACAGGAGGAGCGTGATCGGTTTCCACACATGTCTGTTTCAACACTTGTGTCTCCTGGGTGTTTTGGGACCACATGGACCACCATGTGTCGTTTTTGATATATGTATTCTGTAATAATCTCTGACAGGAAAAAAAAAGAAGGAATTATTTAATGGGAAGGATCATTCATGATGTAATCATCCCCTTTTCTATTGAAAATACAATTTATGGGGATATTTTGTTTTTGTACATTTTGTTTTGACATTTATTTATGATCTCTGTTAAAAATTGTCATTAAATGCTGCCTTTATTTCAAACAGAACCAAATCAAAGAACTAAATGCAATAAACTCCAGAAATATTTTGACACTGACTTATTTGGACACTTTATTAATATGATGACAATGAGGATTATCTGCTCTCCTCCTCTCTGGGACTGGTCTTGGATCCCTGCGGGTGGGAGGGCTTGGGGTGGGAGTTATAGGAAAGCATCTGGGAACAAAGATAGAAGTGAGTGTGGGGCTATCAGTGTTCCCTCTCCTCTTTTCAAGTTTTCTTTTTAAATTCACTTGTTGAACATACACAGTGCTACATCTTGCAAAAAAAACAGAGGCGACCGTTGGAAGATTTTTGGGTCGGATCCCGATTTTGGAGAGTCCTAGACAATCGATTAGCGATGTTTTTACCAATATTTTGTAAAAAATTTTAAAATAATATATGTTTTAAATAAAATGAAAAATCTTGAAATCAATTTGAAAAACTTTCCATTTCAGTTTCCATTTGAGAACTTTTAACTTCTAAGCAAATTTTACAAATAAGCACAAACTTTTTGATCGATAATCTTTTTGATTAAGTATATTAAATTTGAAAAGAACATTTAACTTTAAAAGCTGCACTGTAACTTTCCTATTCTATCCTGACAATGGGAATAGGGTGTCCTGACAATGACAGAATATGGCAGATGTCGGACATAAAGCTCTAACTTCATCTGCTGTCATCTCCATTAGATGTTCGGTATTGATCTGTATGATTACATTAGTACATTAATCCTCTTGACCAGCTGCTGTCACTTCCTTTGTCCGTTCACTCCATAGTGGAGTTGCCTGCTCTCATAAACCACTGCCAGAGCCATTAAGAGGCTTTTTAGTTCTATTTGATCTATTAGTGGCCCTGGTCAGAGTGGCCCTCATTTATCAACGCAGCGTATAAACCGGCTTATATTTTTCCATATATTCGGCGTACACCAACGTCAAAGTCACATTTATCAACGGATCCTACACAGCCAATCCTGGCGTACATCAGGTCGGAGCTTTGATAAATCTCACGTCTGAAAACGAGCGTCATTTAAATAACACGCCCTTAAATATTCTCAAAACGCCCCGATTTTACGACATGAAGAAGAATCAGAATACGACCAAAGACATCAAAAGCCAATAAGAAAGAGTTTCCCCCGATCGCCTCGCCTCGCTGCCTGTCAAGTCACACACACACACACACACACACACACACGCCTCACCCCTCTCTCTCTCTCTCTCTCTCTCTCTCACTCACACACACACACACACACACGCCCAACTGTGTCTTTCATGTAATCCGTAGCGGTACAATCTTTGTCACTTAGGCTTGTAGCCTACATGAATGACATATCATGATACCAATCACATCGCCATGAATGGAATACGTTTGTATATTAATTTATTTAACCCATACCGAGCAGTGCACAAGCAGTCATGTAGGATATCCCCCGTGAGACTCGGACGGGCGGCAGTCATTCCGCGGCAGTGATTCCGCCACGTTAATAAGAGATTGGAGCGTCGGGTTTATATCCTTAACCCAGCCAGGTTGTAATCTTCAAAACTCTCTATGACATAACTCCATAACATAGACAAGCTACTGTAAGTTTGTACACCTCACTGTCCATGAAAAGATCGTCGGCAGTCCCGACCGCGGGACTCCCGAGTCCCGACGCAAAAGCGCTCGTATATTTTGAAAATAGCAGATCTACAAGCTCACAACGCGTCGCGATGCGACCCGTTTTTGAGCTTGCAGATCTGCTATTTTAAAATAGCCAATGCAACTGAATGACTGTTAAAGCAGTTTGTTTAAATTACTTTATAAAATGTTATATTTTCCCAGGGATTATTTATTAGTGTGTATATATACATTTATGAGTGGATTATGTGTCCAGATGCCTGTCAGACAGTCAGACAATGCTGCTCCGCAGGTCTAGAATGGAATAAACGGGCGCAGCCAACGTCAACAACTGGTCTCGACCAGACGTGAGATCTCAGCGTATGGTAGGATGAAGCCCACGTCAGGATATATTGATAAATGCCGAAAGGTGCGGCGATCTCGCCGTACGCCCATTATTTGGGCTGCACCGCGTTGATAAATGAGGGCCAGTGGCCCTCATTTATCAACGCAGCTTATAAACCGGCTTATATTTTTCCATATATTCGGCCGTACACCAACGTCGAAGTCACATTTATCAACGAATCCTACACAGCTGATCCGAGCCTACATTTGGTCCCAGGCTTGATAAATGTCACGGCTGGAACCTAGCGTCATTTAAATAACACGCCCTTAAATATTCTCAAAACGCCCCGATTTTACGACATGAAGAAGGACCAGAATACGACCAAAGACATCAAAAGCCAATGAGAAAGAGTTTCCCCCGCCTGCCTCGCCACACACGCACACACACACGTCTCTCTCTCTCTCTCTCTCTCTCTCTCTCTCTCTCTCTCTCTCTCTCTCTCTCTCTCTCTCTCTCTCTCTCTCTCTCTCTCTCTCTCTCTCTCTCACACACACACACACACACACACACACACACACACACACACACACACACACACACACACACACACACACACACACACACACACACACACACACACACACACACACACACACACACACACACACACACACACACACACACACCCGCCCAGCTGTGTTTTTCATGTATTGTAATCCGTACCGTAGCGGACGGTACAATCTTTGTCACGTAGGCTTGTAGCCTACATGAATGACATATTATGATACCAATCACATCGCCATGAATGGAATACGTTTGTATATTAATTTATTTAACCCATACCGAGCAGTGCACAAGCAGTCATGTAGGATATTCCCCGTGAGACGGCAGTGGTTTCGGTCCGTCCCGTTAATAAGAGATTGGAGCGTCGGGTTTATATCCTTAACCCAGCCAGGTTGTCCTCAAAACTCTCTATGACATAACTCCATAACATACTCCACAAGCTACTGTAAGTTTGTACACCTCACTGTCCATGAAAAGATCGTCGGCAGTCCCGATCGCGGGACTCCCGAGTCCCGACGCAAAAGCGCTCGTATATTTTGAAAATAGCAGATCTACAAGCTCACAACGCGTCGCGATGCGACCCGTTTTTGAGCTTGCAGATCTGCTATTTTAAAATAGCCAATGCAACTGAATGACTGTTAAAGCAGTTTGTTTAAATTACTTTATAAAATGTTATATTTTCACAGGGATTAATTATTAGTGTGTAGATATACATTTAGGAGTGGATTATGTGTCCAGATGCCTGTCAGACAGTCAGACAATGCTGCTCCGCAGGTCTAGAATGGAATAAACGGGCGCAGCCAACGTCAACAACTGGTCTCGACCAGACGTGAGATCTCAGCGTATGGTAGGATGAAGCCCACGTCAGGATATATTGATAAATGCCGAAAGGTGCGGTGATCTCGCCCTACGCCCATTATTTGGGCTGCACCGCGTTGATAAATGAGGGCCAGTATGTGGTGACAGAAGAGGATAGAGAGAAGAGTGGAATAGGCTCTGGTGGCTTTCATAGTGGGGTCCAGGGACCCCTACGGGGGCCTTGAGGGAGTTAGTAATTTCACTTGTGAAGTGCATGAACGATTATTCTAACAATTTGTCATCACTATCACTATGAATCAATTTCTCATATACAATAATTCCAAAGCCTACCTAATGAAAGTAAATCTCGGCGGATCAAGAACCCCTATTGATTCTTAATTCCTTGAGTAGGTGAGGGGAGAGTTGAAGGAAAAAGTCAGAAAGATTTGAGCATTACGTTCATTTTAAGATCATATGGATTTAGTTAGATGGCATGCAACAATTTACAGTTTGAACATGAAAAGATGGAATTAAGATGCATAACGATTCTCTACACATTTTGCTCCATTTGAAAAAGTGGCTTGATGAATGAACTCTAATCTCCCTGTAGTCCATTAGTCTTTGCAGCGTGTCCGATGCAAACTCTCAAAAATGCACTAATAATGGCCCATTTGTACACCACAAGCCACAGCCACTTACGCACCCCATAACACAAGCGCGCGCACACACACACACCACAGACACATCAAATATTATTAGCAGTTTTAGTTCTATAGTCTATCTATGAAAAATGATGCAAATGAAAGTTGGTGCATAATTTCATCCAAAGACAGAAGAACAATGCAATGTCATAGTAGTATCACTTAAATCAAAGTGATGTAATTTTGTACATTATATTTCCACCAATACTGATTCTTAGCATAGTATCTGTAATATAGCTGGACTTGACTGCATTGAGAAAATATGTTTGAATTATTGTAGTTGCATGCCAATAAATCATAAGAAGAATAGTTGGTACTAAAAGTACATAATTGAATTGCACAAGGAAACAGAAGGTATCACTGTTTATTAAAGTTAAGATCTTGCAGTGTTTTCATGAGACTACTTACAAAGATTGTATGGCTGGGTCTACATGTAGGTTGAACAAGCAGTAAATACATGGTGAGGGGGGTAACTTTTTAAAGGCTGTAACCTACGTAGTCGTGTTTAGGTATTGGATCCTTTGGGCTGGGTGAACTAACATGTACGTATGCTCTGAAGAGCAGTTATACGCTGACTATGGATTTATTCCTCTGCCCCGCCAATCCCATCCCAATTGGGAAAAGCCAGGCTAGCGAGGCTGCATCTACTACCCTATGGTGTTTTCATTGAAAAAACTGAGTTTTAAAATGAAAACCATCTCTTTCCACATGTTAGTTTTAGCGCCTTGTCAGGAGTAATCTCTGTCAATACTCCAAGGCTCAGACTCATGTCACATGACCATTCACGTACACTGTGCATGCATGTGCAAGGCATATCACATTTGACAGCCATTTGACAACATCCATGAAACAGTACTCGTGTCATACTATTCGGTCACAACACATACAAAATGATGGGTAATATTAGCCTACAGGTTTCTGGTAAAAGACTTGACAGGAATGTGTATACTACATCTTATTTGCATTACATACATTGTGGGTGTGTACTGTAGCCTACAGGAACTTTCTCCCTGCAGTGTTCAAGTATCCATCGGCCTATAGGGGGATACTATGATGGAGCGAGTCCGTGCATGGTGCTGTTAATATGGTTATAAGCAGAAGCCTGATATTCTATAAATATACTGAAAAAACACACTTTCGATTTTCACAAAGAATTGGACAATTCTAAATGGAATCAGTGTAGATCCGATATCGAGAAGGAAAATAAAAGTGAGGGGAGAGTTGTGTTACAGGATTTATGAATCACGCTACCAAATGGCAGGTAGCTGATTTGTATAGGCATATACAAGCTACTTGGATGTTATATAAAGCGAAACAATCGGACACATTGATATATCCCCAGTAGAAGTAGTCTCACGTCTCTGAGGACATGCGCACATGGATCTCAGTGCTGCTGTTTGAACACACAAACCGACATTAGATAAACACCAAAATATACAGTATAAATGTGAGTATCCCAAAAAACAGTTAATCAAGATTGCAATCAAAGTCGACGTTTGTTACGAAGGACGAGCCGTGACAAGTCAGGTCAGTGTAATACTGTACCATCCCACTTTTCCAAACACAGGTACATTCTTTTCTTTTTTTACATGTACATTTTTATCGTACCAAAGATTATAATCAGATAAAATAAATTAACAGGTGCCCTCTTTTGTCGTTGCTACTTCCAAAAGTGGATGTATTATAATAGCTTGCTGCTTGCCTCCTTTACATGTCTAAGTGCTGGAGTTTTCAAAACAAATGAGGTCAACAGTGTTTGCATATGTAGCAAAAGGCATGTATTCTCCAACAAAAACGTCCTAGCCTATATATAGCCAACACTAGTGTAGATGATGATGAGAGGGTGGATGCAAGGCTGCAGGAACCCAGAATGGCGAGCACCCCAAACTGAGGCACGAGAGGTGGCTTCTCCAGAATTGCCATGGAGGCTGTCTGTCAGATGGCTTGTTCAGCAGAGAGAGACCCAGCTCCAGAGTCATATGAACTCTTCATTCCTTCTTTGATTGACAGCTCGCTCCGAGAGAGCGTTGCATCTAGCTGGGTTTCTATCTGGACTCCAGAGACCTGTGGAGAGAGAGGCGCAATGGAGCATCAAATAAATCGAAGCTTCAGCAGACAATTGAGGTTGTAGATGTACAAGCTAGCAAGCGGATAAAGTTTCAGGAAGTGCATGCAAGAAGTTGTTGTACCTCTTCAAACTTCTTGGCCTTGTATTGAACTGCCCCTTTCGAGAAGTTGAGTAGGATGATATCACAGAGCACTGTGCCCTGCAGCCAAATAGTACAATATTGAGGAGGTTAACGATCAGTGGCAACGATTCTAAAAATACAGCATTCACATTCATCCAATTTGATTAACGACTCGTATTTGACGAATAGCTGATCTACAAGCTCACAATGCAATGTGATTTTTTACAATAAAAATAAATAACTACATTTGACTATAATGACATGCCCAAAATAGTGGTTAAGATGTGATCTCCTTACTAGTCCAATAGAAGTGAAGGCAGCAACAATGTTGATCAGTGTAGGTATAGTGCTGAACTTTCCTGCCTGGATGAACACAGAGGGAAATAGATCCAAATTATATTAATGATATACGTTGTCCTTCATTAAGGCAGATGCCTCCATTGGGCCCCGTGTTTTCACTCTGGTGAGAATATTGTAGTTTCTTTAGAAATGTGCTGCATTTCAAAATGAAATATGTTCTACACTTGATGCATGAAACGGTTTGCCAAAAATATGTTCTCACTGCACACCAGAATGCTGGCCTGTGGCCATGGGTTTCATGTGGGCTAGACAAAAGAATACATTTGGTTGACAGACAATATTGATATATCCAGCATGCTCAACTAATCGCTAAGCTCCATTCTGTCCCTGCTTGCAACATCAATAATGTATGCCATGGACATACTTTTCATTATGCAATCTCTCATACAACTGCGGTTTAACCACTTGCACGTCCCTAAAGCCAGAGTCATTAAGCGTCCCTAATTTGGGGCGAACATTCAGCAAAAATAGCCGATCTACAAGCTCACAACGCACTGCACTATGAGATTGTAGATCGGGTATTTTTGCTGAAGAGGTTTGGTGTAGACGGAAGAACGGAGTAACCTGACTCTGTCAAATGGAAGAAGCTTGCAAATGAGATTTCCGGAGGGAGGGGGGTTTACCAGGCTAAGAACGGAGGGGGCCAAGAGGGAGCCAAGTCCTGGGGGACTCCAGTCAATGTATATGGGGTTTAAGTGGTTTAAAAAATAATAATCATAAAATATCCATCAGAGATCAATAATATGGCCATGTATATAATGTATATAGGGTTTAAGTGGTTTAATAAATAATAATCATAAAATATTCATCAGAGATCAATAATATGGCCATGTATATAATGTATATAGGGTTTAAGTGGTTTAATAAATAATAATAATCATAAAATATTCATCAGAGATCAATAATATGGCCATGTATATAATGTATATAGGGTTTAAGTGGTTTAATAAATAATAATCATAAAATATTCATCAGAGATCAATAATACCCCAACATACGTGCACTGCGTAACATTCAAATTTGACAGAACCACTGAGCTCGACCCAAACCAAAGATTTCTGTCCGAACCAACATCAGAGAGTATTCTTTCAGCTACAGTGACATCACACCCTAGTACGTGTGAATGGGGGAAGTCATATGAGTGTGTTGGAGGTGCAAACAAAGGTACTTCTTGTGGGGATATGGCTCCTTTTTATGGCTCTGGAGATTGAAAAACAAATATGTGGACTACAATATATCATCGTACACGACAGTGGCGTTCCCCTACAAGGGGGGGGGGGGTACTCAGGGAAAAATCTCGGGGGAAACAAGTTAACAACAACACTACACTGACTACTGTTGTAGTTAGAGGTCCTTTATCATCACTTCAGGTGGGTTGGTATAAGAACGTACGTCTGTAAGCTGTGAAAGTTACATCATAAAAAGGTTTATTATAGAAGAAAAGTTCACAGCAATCAGAAGATAAGAAGCAAGCATAAGCAGCTATTATGTGGTCCGAAATCTCTCTCCTCTCTCCTCTGCGTGGCCCTTATATATCGTTTCAGGGGCCCCCAGAATCTATGTCACCCTCCTTCCTGACTCGGGGCACCTCCCTGTCTCCCCACTTTTCTGAGGGGTCATGCTTCATTATTACACAACATTTGTTCTTTTCCTAACTCTCAGTGGAACACAGAAAGCACAGAGACATGTTTATCTGATATTTCTGGCCAAGTTACTCTGACATGAGATTCACCTTTGTACACACTCTCCATGTCTCTTTTTTTGGGCGGTGAAACCGCCCCTATAAGTGAGGTTTGGATATTTGTACAACAAATCCTGCGCTGTGATTGGCCAAAAATGTACCCCGCCTAACCCTGCACCGTGATTGGCCAATCACAGTCTATTCAGGACTGTGATTGGCCAGTGTCACATGACACATGTGCATAGCCCTATATAAGAAACCATAACTTTAAAAAAAACATAAATTTGTTTTTTTTAAGTTATGGTTTCTTCCATCATATCAAGAGTGTTTCAATAAATGTATTTATTCTTTGTACATGATTGGTTGACTCCATTCAGTATTGTGATTAGCTAGCAAGACACCGCCCACTTCACACAGGTTGTGATTTTCTTATAATTTTTATCCCTCGATTTTGTAAACCTTTTTTCACCCGGTGCCAATTTGCTAAGTGATCCTGGGCACTACACTCCCCCCACCAGCCTAGGGAGGCCAGGGCCGAGCTCATGCCTCCTTCAATGCATGAGAGCCAACTGACCTTCTTGTCACCTGACAGGGGGGGGGGTTTCCCTGGTTGGACGTAGCGCGTGGAAGGAACACGTTATTCCAACCAGTTCCCTTCCCCTCCATCAGGCGCCCCGGCTGACCAGGGGGAGGCAGTATAGTGACCAGGATTACTACATGTTTTTGTGAGGGTATTAACTACCCTACTCTCCATGTTTCTTAATGGTGACTCTTACCCCAGATTTATCTGTTCGCTGGCTGACTCTCTTCCTTCTCCTCAATTGTGCAATACTCTCCTCTTCACCACCCTGGGAAAGCGATTAGTGTGTTCTCTCACTTTTAAGACTACCAGATGTTTGCTGTGTCTCTCTGCTCTTCTCTCTGTCCTGCCAACCTCTTCAGCCTTTATACCCTTTCACGCTGGGGAGATTGTCTGTGCTGTTTCTTGCTCCTACACTACAAAACTGGAAAACGTTAATATTACTCAGTAAAAACAATATGCAAGTATAATCAATCAATCAATTCTTCAGCGGTGGTCTCTTCATGTTGTAGTTTAGTAATGAATGGCTCAAGCTGCTCTCAGAGCCCCTTTTATGCCAGGTGAGTACAGGTGATGGCCCAGACCCCCAACCCTGGCACTCCTGGTACCCCATGAAGACAAAGGCATACATTTGCATCACTATAAGCGAGCGGCCGCCTGCCCTGCCTATACGGTGGGTACGCCACTGGTATACGATCCATCTCACAAGCTAAAATGTGAGCCTGTGTTGTTTGCACCTCCAAGACAATGGCGGACACAGCCATGTCCCCAAATACCCGTTGTATGTCTCAAAGAATAGCTTTTTGTGAGTCAAAATTATCTTATTAATACTAATACGTGAAAACAATGTTGTTGAACATTTTTTATCTAAACTCACACCAAAACGACTTGGTGAAATTCATCTGAACGTGCATACATGTGCATACACATACAGTACAGTACATGCTTGTGTATGTATCACTACCTTTTCACAGGTCTCCACATTACTTACATTGCCAGTGACCATGATGTCAAAGCGAAGGGCAAAAGCCTTGTGGAGAGTTCGAAATTCAGTCCCATTTTCTGTCTTGAAATATTTAGCAAATCTGTCAATGAAGAGAAGGAAATAGTACTCAGTAAAATCTCTGTCGATTTAACTCTGAAAGAGATAAGTGACATGGAAGGTCCCTTACCTGAAGTTATAGCCTTTGGAGACCCTATTCCTCCTAAACGGGAGATCGAGTTGTGTGAAGGCATACCTGGGTAAACACTTTTCAATATCCAGGTCAAGGTTGCACTTCCACTCAATGTTTATTCCTATCTCTCCGCCCTGAGAGATGAAAGGAACAAGAGGAAGGAAGACAGAGGCAGAGACAAAGACAAAATCCTAGTTCTTTCTCCCTTCTTCATCTTCCAGGGAAAGAGAATGTAGGTAATCATAATATGTTTACATTAGATATTCATAACCTAGAATAAGAACTTCACGTACAGCACATGGTCAAAACTGGTTTCTTGGTAATAGTTCCCCCTCATTTATTACTAATACTGCAACAACGTCAAACAGAAATATACATTTTACTCTTATGTACCTGTACATAAGACCAGTAAAGACCACCATGAACCTTGAGATAAAACAACTTTGAAATGGAAGCATTAAAGACTGCAGCAAGAGAGAACTGTCTTAAGGCTAATTCTAAACTCGACTCATATTGTACATTATGTTCAACTGATTCACATGACAAAAATGTAGTAAGAAAGTGTCATTTTGTGTTAACTCAATTGCAGTGTGTGTGTGTGTGCGTGTGGCGTGGTGTGCGTGTGCGTGTGGTGTGGTGTATCTATGTATATCTATAAATTCATGAACCCTGTGTCTGTCTATCTACCTTCATAACTCGGGCACCATCTAACGGTTACCCATTGACTTCAAACTTGGTGCGTTTATCGTCAATGACTCGGGGTGTGCAGTGCCGTGTGGAACTGGCGTTACTTTGTCCAGAACCGAAAAGCCACGAATATCTGTATCTCTCTGTCCGCGGGTCTGTGGAGGACGCCCCGAATTTCTGTGTCTGTGGAGGGTGTAGGCTTCGGCTTCCCTGATTGGTCAACCCAACCCATCAGCTTCACGGATTGGCAGAGCTTTGCATCATTCTGCCTCTGGACCATATGCATATGTACTCTGTACAGTGTTTAATATTTGTGAGGATATTGAATTTGTGTTATTTTTGAGCGGTGCAACCGCTCCTATAAGTGGGTTTAGGACCCATCCGTGGCGCATGATGAAATTAATAATAATGTAAAAAATGTAAGCACGTCACTTCGCAGGACGTGCTGTGATTGGCTACCGAGATGCATGATGAAATTAATAACTCATAAATAGCACCGCTCACTTCACACTGGGTTTTTGGGCGGTGTAGCCGCCCCTATAAGTGGGGTTGGGACACCTCATTAGCTGTATTGTGATTGGCTCATTAGTACACCCCTAGCTGTACTGTGATTGGCTGACTCTATTGGCTGACTCTATTCAGCACTGTGATTGGCTAGCGAGACCATTTTTTTAAAGTGAGCTTCCATCACTATGATGACCACACCGCCCACTTCACACTGGGTGTGATATTTGGGCGGTGAAATTTTTTTTTTTTTTTTTAAGTTATGGTTTCTTCCATCACTTCTTCCATCACTTCTTCCATCACTGTGATGACCACTGTGACCACACCGCCCACTTCACACTGGGTGTGATTTTTTATGTTATGTTGATGAATTGAATACATAGGACCCCAATGAAAACAAGACCGCAAGAACTTTTTTGGTTTAATCCTTTTACACCAAATGTTTGACTGTACTGGTGCTGTTTTACATTTCTGTCTAATAAACAAGACCAGGAGACCTGGTTCTGCCAGACCCAGACTTCACATGACGTGTCAGCCTGTGTCTATGCCCATGTATGGACGAAAGGGGGACAGACTTTTATGGCCGGGGCCTAAGGACAAAGTGACCAAAACCTGTTTTTTGCCCATGTATGGAGAAAACAGGTACAAAACATGCCCATGTATGGACGAAAGGGGGACAGACTTTTATGGCTGGGGCCTAAGGACAAAGTGACCATGCCCATGTATGGACGAAACAGGTACAAAGCCTCATGTAAGCCAGACCCCCTGGGTCCGGCAAATATTCAATCAATCAATCAAACCAATATAAGTGGCAGCGTTGAACTCAGTTGAACAGTTGAACTCCATTCTATCTCAAGGAAATGTACAATATGTCTGCATCTGTCTGTGGGTCTGTCTGTCTCTCATTTATGCCCATGTTGTCACGTCAGCAATTTTTTTACGTCATCAGGGATCCCCATATCTCCATTAGTTGTGGGTATCGTGCTGGGTACAAGTACAACGGGAATTGCATAAACAGATGGTGCATGCATTCACCAACTTGCATCGTTCCCAAGTAGGCCGGTGCTCGTTTATAAATATAACCCATCGTAATAGGCTAACTAACGTTATTAGTACTGTAGTAACGGGTACCGCGAGTACTCTGAAAACAGGTGAAACTGGTATTGCATAACCGGGTGTGGCATGCATTCCTTACATTGTTCCTTACATTGTTCCTGACTTGTGTGGTCCCCAACTAGCGGTGCCCGAAGGGCATCACTGTATAATAAAATAAATACCAACACGTGATCAAACCAATACTAAGAATAAATACATACATGAGCCTTTTTAGAGAAAAAGAGAAAACAAGTTCAGACCTTGTCAGCGAGGGAAGCCAAATCTTTGTTTATGTACTTCAGTATGTCCTTCACCAGGAATATTGGGCACAGAGGGTTGGTCACTGGGTGGTATTTACAACGTTTGATTTGGGATGATGTCAGAGTGGGTGGGAAGTTCCCCCTGAGTAACAAAAAAAGAGATTAGTTGGTCATTTGGGGTTTTAGATGATACACCACAAGACCAGTGAAGACATTAGTGAACATCGTGTCGACATTAGAACAAATGATTTGTGCAGTCCAGCAGCAACTCACTTTATGCAAGCTGGCCACAATGTATCCACATTGAGATATATTGGATTGGAGAAAATAGAGCTACCACATAGAGAGGAGACTGGGGAGTCTATATTATGTAAGAGGGAGACCTTCTGGATTCAAGAACTGAAAACATTACAACCCTTTGGCATAAATTTGGTAGTTTGTAGAGATAGACTGATATACAATATTATTTTAAATTGAATGCCATGTGATATTCTTGGTGTATTTTGCTATTTTAAAATGGTAGGATAGGTGTTATATACAGGTATATATCATGTATATTGTTCAGGATTATGACCTTTCTGAAAAACTAGTATTTACTGCTGACAAGATGGGACACTTAATTACATTTGGCACATTCACTGATTGACATATTCATTGATTGACAAATTCACTAACTGATTGGCTCACTAATTGATTGATTCATCCTGTAACTTGATGAAGCCTTTCCTGAGCAAAACGTTTGATTAATAAAGCATGGACAGCATTATGCCGTTGTGCGACCATTACATTTCTTTAATTGTAGTGCAGAGGTATTAGCCCTTGTACTATATTTATTAGGTTTTGTGTTATTCTGATATTCTCAGTAAAAATGCTCTTATAGTAGTCTAGCATTGCCAGATGGTCAGAAAGATTGCCAGAAAACCAGCGCTAATAAACAATGCCTAATGCTTTTAAAAACAATCCTATGTATGACGGATGGGCCTAAAATCTTTGCGTTGGTTCTGCAATGCTGTTCTTTCTTTCTTTCTTTTTTAAATTATTTTTAGCTCCTACAAGGCCTACATTGAATTTAGATGTCACCAGACTTATCAGTAGGTTGAGTCCGCTGAGATCTCTGATCGTATGGCTACACGAGACTACTCTCATAGCAAATGTGAATAAGGGTAATTAAATGTACAAATCTCTATTGTGTAACATTTGCGAATGTGTCTAAATGTGTCTGTCTCTGTATGTGTGTATATTCGTGCATGTGTGTGACTCACCTAGTGACATTGAAGAGAGGAAAGCGGACGCTATTTTTGATGAAGATGGTGAAGTTTTCCACATCCAGCATTGGTTTACTGAGATGGACAGGTGAACAGATATGAATGATAATGACAACCATGGTACAGTCTAGAATGTGTGTGTGTGTGTGTGTGTGTGTGTGTATGTGTGTATGTGTGTATGTGTGTATGTGTGTGTGTGTGTGTTACCCTTTGATCCTTTCATTCTCAGCTGGACACCAGCCTCGAACTTCACATCTACCCGGTCTTAATAATAGTGTCTTAGTGTCTAGTATTCTTTTGTTACTGGAGGATTGTGTCCCATTTTTGCCACTGGGAGATTGTGTCCCATTTATTCTACTGGAAGATTGTGTTCCATTTTTGTCACTGGAAGATTGTGTCCCATTTATGTCACTGGAAGATTGTGTTCCATTTTTGTCACTGGAAGATTGTGTCCCATTTATGTCACTGGAAGATTGTGTTCCATTTTTGTCACTGGAAGATTGTGTCCCATTTATGTCACTGGAAGATTGTGTCCCATTTATGTCACTGGAATATTGTGTCCCATTTATGTCACTGGAATATTGTGTCCCATTTATGTCACTGGAATATTGTGTCCCATTTATGACACTGGAAGTCCCGTTTTGGTCAATGGAGGGTAGAAGACATTTACCTGTTATAAAACCTGGGATGAAGACAGAGACACAGAGTTTTTAAAGGCTGATATTGATACCAGTGTTTTGGGATTCAAGCTTCAGGTAGCCACCGCTTTCTCTCAATATTAATAATCTTTCAATATAATTACTTTTATGCCCAACATGAATTAACATTAACATTAACCGTTTTTAATTAAAAGTTTATATATTGCATTTTAGGTCCTGGACTCACCATTCCCAAGGTAAGATTCACCCATATGCTCCTCACAGTCTTTTTCGTCGTTACAAAAGAACAAGCTAACAGTCTGAACACAAGCACAGAAACATGCACATGATATACTGTGGTAGAAACAAATTAAGATACACAGTATGTATCTGGATAACTGACTGACCAAATATCCATGATACGCTCATTTAAAAAATTGTCTCTACTGTTGAAGAGCTGAATGGTACTCACCTCTGGACATTTTCCTTGGAACTGGTTCTCTGTGATGATTAGCTGGGTCATAATACAGAACACACTCGCACCCTAACACATAATGTATGATATATGTTGTTAGTCATTTCTTATAATATGTCAAACATAATTCTATATAACAATGTTATGTGAAGTGTAAATGCATGTCTTCATATAGTAGTATCTCTACTACCCTGCTCCATTCAAAAAAAGTAAGTAGCAGTAAGTAAGTAGGTCGGAGTGGCTTAATATCGGTATCCCCCTGGTAGATGGATATCTGAGGTGGAGCGCAACACCTGCCAATCGCTCCCAGTACGTACCACACTAGTATTGAATAAATTAATGATGGGAATTTTTGACACCTGCAACTATTCTAATCAGAACGTGTATAATTTATATACTCAGATAATCTTGTGTATCCTAATTATAAGAAACACACACTCAACACAGCTAACTTATAGCTATAACATAGCCAGGATATTGAGGCCTGATACAAACATGATCTTCCTGCTGGTTTTAGCTGCCTGTGCCATTTCTGATTCCATAGTATTACTAGGGATATTTCATTTATTTATGTACAAGGGGCCATTTCTGTTTTAAATATGACTTCGTATATAGTAAAAAACTGCTTTTAATTTTTTTGTGAAAACCCAATGCATTAGACCTAAATAATGCTAGAAATAATACATATTTGCATTAAAAAAATATGTATGTAATTGATTTATTTAAAAGCCAATAATGTCTGGTTGAATGTTAACATAACCAGTTTTGAGGGATCTGATTGATTGAATACTTTATTAGCAGTTTGCAAAAGGAAAGTACAGTTCAATACAAGGTCTGCTAAGATGATTTTAAACCCAAGAAAGCCTATAGCTTGTTTCCATTGGGGTCCATTGGGATCAGTGCTGTTGCTAATAGTTCACACTCACTGCTTTGTCTATGTGTGTGTAGCATTTACGTATATTGTATAAAATGTATAACATTTTATGTTGACCATATTATGTTATCAGGGACACACACCTGGGAAGGTAAGACATAGTCCGCCTGATCCATCACCCGGTTGTTATGGACACCAAAGCCCTTGACTTTGGTCATGACAGAGGACTCTATGCCTGTATCAGTCACCTGGTACGCTTTCTCATAGATGAAGACATAACTACAGAACAGAGAGAATTATTCTTTTAGATTTTACACAATTATGTCCTTCTGTAGTCTTGCTAGCATGTGGACAGAGATACTCAGATACACAGACTGTCTGTAGACAGGTAAACCAAGAGTATTGCTCACAAGTTGATCAAACAACACACTGACAAGAAAACATGGAATATGCATGCTCCACTACTAATGCCACTAATACTGACCAGACAAAGTAGATGATGATCAGTAGCTGTACGATCCGGTTGATGATCCCTACAGACCAGCTCTTGACCACCACGGACTTGGTGGTCTCATAGGTGAAGAAATCGGTCACACACGCAGAGATCTTAGAGCCCATAGCTATGTGCACATATACGAGGGATTGTCCTCCACTCTCCTGTGCCCGAAAAAGAGAGACTGATTCTCAACAGGGGGCTTTCTCAGTCGTGCAAAAAGTTCTCCTTTTAGAAAGTCTGAGAAGCGTGATTATAAGGAGGCGTGCCTTTTATTGCTGAATGCAAGTCACTACCTAATTCAGTTTCTCTCAGACGGTCTACAGAGTATGTTCCTCTGCTGCATCACTAATAAAGGGACTTCAACTCCCCCCTCTTATTCTTGTCCCTGACCCTTTCTGCTTTGATTGGTTATGGACACATATTGGACCTCCCATCGTACCTCCCATTCCCACAAGGGAAATGAGAAAAAAAAGACAGACCTTCCTCACTGAAAACCTCTTGTCCATCTTCTCCTCAGACAACCACTCACTTGGTCTTCACCACAAATGCATATCTCCCATTTAAAATGTTCCCTCTGTCTCCATCTCTTGCTCTATTGTTCAGCACTTTTGAAGGCACACACACACACACACACACACACACTCTTGCTCAAGAGCAATATGCAAGCCACGGCACCTCATTCATCTTCATTTGCTGTGAGTGTGGACACATTTCTTGCCTTGTGTAAAGATGTCATGAAGTTGTTTAGCAGCTATACATACTGTTTACTATGACTGTGCAGTTGTAAATCTGCACATACACAGATGGGTCATCACCCTAGTTTAAAGGTAGGGTAAGTGATTTTCTTTTGTTAAAATAAGTGTTAAATAGCTCTATATTCTGATAGTATTCAGAGTGTTTGTTCAGTAACAGGAGTCTCCATCTCTCTCCAGCTCTTTATGAAACAGAAAATGCATTTTAAGGTCAGGATACCAATTGTATCCAATCAAGATAGAGAACTCAGACAGGATACAGATCAAACAAGTGAAATTTAAAGTGATGACACTAAGGAATGAGCAAAATTGGAACTGGAACAATATAAAATTGAAACTGATAAATGGGTACTCTCTCCTGATTGGCTGAAATTTTGACACCTACCTGAACATTCATTTTCTGTTTATTAAAGAGCTGGAGAGATGGGGAGACTCCTGTTACTGAACAAACATTCTATAGAAATGATTACTATCAGAAAATAGTGCTTAGATAAGAAATAAGTTTTACATTTCTTTTGTTATAACCAAAACATATCACTTACCCTACCTTTAAGATAAGTCCTCAAATTCTCAAAATACAGTAGGTATGAGCATTCATGAACCATCCACAAATACATGGATTCCCTTACTCTGTTTACACCATGAAACGAGTTTTACAAATCCATTGAGAAATGACACAAACATGAATCTATGGAGTGACGGTTACACGTGATATGACCATTTCTCAATAATACACTACAGCTTTGCCTCTCAGTGTGATAATATAATAGTCTAACGGCAGAATAAAGATGTGTGCCTGGAGAGACCCTGCAAGATGTCATTTCTTAAGTGGTTCCATTATGTCTGTGGTCAATTAACAGTAACGTGATACAGGGCTGCGCAACACCGCACAAACAGAACATATCGTACACACACATACTTTAGATTAGGAAGCCAATTGCAGGACCTCTCAGTACGCAGCAAAATCTGCTTGATGCCATTGTGTACCACTGTGGCACGTGCTTTCCAGTAATGGCCACGATTCAAATCTATATGTCGTTGTGAGTCTAGAAAAACAAGGGAGAGTGAGAGAACAAGGGAGAGTGAGAGAGAGACAGACGTCCCCTTTAATGTGATTTTTGTGAAAGCGGAAACCACTGTAATGTAAAAGTGATCATCATTATACAGGAAATGATTAGCAAAAAACACAAATGCGCACGCACACACTACATTAGGATGAAAAAACATCTGCACGCCACTTTCTCTCACAAGGTCTCTTGCTCTCTTAAATTGCAAACACACACATAGCCTACACAAAATACATCATCCATGATGTGAACACCTGCCTACAACCACAAAATCTGTGTTAATTGAACTCTAAAGTGAAAACATTTACCTGTAATGGACCATTACGGATAGATTTTTAGACTGTAAAATGTGTGTATTTATATTGACGTTGTTGTACTTGACTCATCTGATTTGGGCTCAACAGACATGATGCACTTTATTCTGAACATGTCAAAATAGGAATTACAGTAGTATTTGGATGAGACAAAACACAAATAAAAGCATTTTCATATTCCTGATAAAAAACAATATCCCAGATGAGGAAATAAGTTCCCATTAGATTACTGAAATCAAATTATGCTTCGTTTATACTCCGTCATACACCAAAGTAGACTTAAGTCAGGCATGATAAAATGACAAGTCGAGAACCAAGAGGTCATTTAGGATGTTCTGCCATTTGACATACATTAACCTTTTGAAATGAGGAAATTGTGATGGCGGAACAAGCAGAGTGGCATCTTAGAGACCGACATCTTAAAAGTGGGACTGAACCACACATCTTAGTGTCTCTGGCTGTTAAAAACCACCCTGTTCAATACATCCATGGTTCAAACTCTAAAATGACTGTGCTTTTACAAACCACTGCGTACTTAATCCTCAACCTCTACTTTCAAAAACCATCTCTGCAGCACTGCCTTCAAACCCACAAATCCAACCTGCCTGGTTAAATGGCCTCGATAAAGAGCAGTATGGTTGCCTTCAGAAAGGAGAAAAACAATTCTATTGACATGTAGGGTCCCCCCTATGTCCATAGAATTGTTTTTCTACTTTCTGGGCTATATGACAGTTAAAATGTGGGGGTCACAGGTGCCCATCACCGTCATGGATATGTGCACTATACTTATATTACTTTGTAAACATTACGCATACTAGTGCCGACTGCCGAGTGGCTATTAAATCGAACCAATGGTTTCCAAGAACCGAAAAACCACAAATGTCTGCATCTGCCTGCCCCCAGGTCTGCGGAGGACGCACAGAATCTCATTAGCCATTACATACCAATACCCAAATCTCTGCTCGCTCACTCACTCAACTCTCTGTACTCCAGCTTAACCCGGAAATAGTTTAGTCGCAAATGGTCATTTGCTTTTGGCGGTGTCGAGACCAGAGCGCGAGTGAGCTCTCCTAGTCGTTTGGAGTGTCAAACAGCGAGTGTACATCGAGTGTAGGCTTCAGCCTGTTCTCGTCCTCTCGCCAGAAGTGTTGACTGCCTATCTGTTCTGTTATTGGATGGACCGTCTCCTCGGGCTATGGGAGGGGAAACCATGACGACAATGTTTGGGAGATGGGGTCTACAAAAACCCACCACTGCTGTGTCGTGGACTTGTTTTAGAGCCGACAAAACTTTATTCTGCATGCTCATATACTAAAATGTAAACATAACGTGCCTGCATGAGTGTTGAGGGGTTTGAGGGTGAAAGTGTCCCACTTGATTGAGTGAGGAATTGGAACGTGGGTGTCAGTCCTTGATTCCTTTGGCCTTGAATATAATCCTCTCCTTGCTTGGAGGTTGGACTAATGCGCGGGTGGAGGACACGAGTGGAGTGCACGAGTGTAGAAGTTGAGGTATTGGAATTTGGCTTGTGTGTTTGGGGTGGTGTGGACAGCGGCTTCCCCGATTGGGCGACCAGATCCGTCAGCTTCACCGATTGGATGAGCTTTGTGGCATGTTTGTGGCGCTTAGCCAATATAATATACAATGAAACAAATAGTATGAGATCTGCGCTTATGGGTGAAGTAAGCTGCAGTGAACAAAAGCGGCGGCACATAGCAAAGCGCAATGCGTGAGGAACGGGTATGACGGGTACATCAGATAACTTTGCACAAGGGGGGGGGGGTATTTCCGATTATAAAAATAATGCTTATCAAAATCTGTTTTTGAGCGGTGTAGCCGCTCCTATAAGTGGGTTTGGGACCGTCGTGAAAATTTGTCTTTCGCTGTACTGTGATTGGCTGACTATTCACACCCTTTGCTCAGTACTGTGATTGGCTAGCGAGACGCATGATGAAATTAACTCTATAACTGCCAAAGACGTTTATAAACGTCTTTGGGCCTTCAGCTATTGCCTGCCAAACGTCTTTGAAAAAAAAAAAAAAAAGATTCTCTAATTATTTAAGATTGACACCTTTTCGATATTCCAAACGAATAAGGAGATAACAATTCCCAAAGATTTGCTGCTCCATCCACTTCAATGTTAAAATTGAAACGGACAAACAATTCACAATGTTTTTTGGTTTGAAACTACTGGTTTTGAGCTATTTTCAAACATCAAACAACACATGACAACAAGGTCAAATTGACCTCGTTGACATTTGTGAAACCACACCTGAATCTCATCTGTGATTAGAAATTATCTGGGATCAATCATACTGGAGAAAAATATTCTGTGGCTATGCGAAAAGGTACCAAAATCGGTCAAAACCCTGGCAGAGGCTACAGACTTTTTGAAAAAACTCTGGCAGGGTAAGAGTTAATAACCTATAAATAGCACCACGCACTTCAAAAAAATAACTTATTTTCTTAAGTGAGCTTCCATCACTGTGATGACCACTGTTGTTGCTAAATAACACCGCTCACTTCACACTGGGTGTGATTTTTGGGCGGTGTAGCCGCCCCTATAAGTGGGGTTGGGACACCTCATTAGTACACCCTTCGCTGTACTGTGATTGGCTCATAATTAGTACACCCCTAGCATTAGTACACCCCTAGCTGTACTGTGATTGGCTGACTCTATTCAGCACTGCGATTGGCTAGCGAGACACATGATGAAATCAATAACCTATAAATAGGACTATGCACCCAGTACAACAAGAATAGGAGGTTGAATAAACTCAAAAAGTGAACTTTATTACAAAAGGATTTATTTAATCAACCTGAAAACAGGAAACGACGACAAACACACCAACTGACTTTTTTTTTAGTTCTCTAAAACAAAACAAAAAATGTCTAACCCTAACCTCTCCATCCACAATGACCAACTATTAACTTCAAAACTAATACCATCTCCATGGGTTTCATGAAAACATCCTTTGAGCATTATGGGAAATGCAGTACACAAGTACACCACCAAGTCAATGAGTTGTCAGCAGGAAATCCCAATCTGAAATGATCAAATGTTGCATGGGCTCATCGTTGAGTCAGCCACACGATATCAGCTTGTATTGTAAATAAAAAAGAAAGCGATTGAGGGGAGAAAAGTACAAACAATATCCATTGGGTTGTCTCTCAGTTCATTGTCTGTCATTTGTGGGATGTAACACAGAAGTGGTAGTACAAATCCTTGGTCCGTGATGTCTGGATGTGTATGGATGGAAAAGTTTGTGCATATGTGTGTGTTCAGTCAGACTCCTGCTCCGAGCTGGCGGGGGGGGTGGACAAGACCTCTTCCTCTTCCTCATCAGATTCCTGACAATGGAGAGAATAATGTATTATGAACGACGGATGTGGTTTTGTTTTTCTTGGTAAAATAAGACGATAAAAATTCTGGTGGCAGTTTATTTAGTCCTTTTTTAACACATTGGGTGCAAAAAAAAGGGAATCTTCGGTTTTGCATAAAGTGACGTTGAGTGCCAAAACCGAGAATCTCCGTGAAATCAATCTTTTTGTTTGTTTCCACAAGGGGGGGGGGGCTAGCGCAGCTCTAGAATCACCAACGGTGACTCTGAGAAGGAAGGGACCGTGCCAAAAAACCTGGCTCCCGTCCACTCCCATTCTATCTCCTTGCAAAAAAACTCCATATTTCCTTAACTTTTTACAGTGGGGAAAACGACTAATTTTCAATCCGAGATCACTCCGCCATGGTGACTCGTGTGAGAGATGTTATTGTTCCAGGCGTTAGCCAGGACCATCCACCATCGTGCACGCATATATTGTTTACAATCGGGTGGTCGTCGTGGAGTCTGCAGCTGTAAACAGTGTAGCGTCACTTTTTTAATAAAACTCTGGCACCGAATGTGTTAAATGAAACATAAGCTCTCCTCTGAAAGACGGACATATCCACAAATCTCTTGCAGTTATCTGTAATTACATTATTTCTTACAAGTACAAAACTGAATATTTAGTAATCATTGCTATAGAGCAATTTGTTCAGTAACAGGAGTCTCCCCGTCTCTCCAGCTCTTTAGTTAAAGGAGCATTTCACCCCTGGAAGAAACTGCAATCACTCAATGGTAATAGTATTTGTAGTAGATAACAGTAGCACAATTTAAAATTTGCACCCTATGGCCAGAAAAATAATGAAATCTGTGTGTTTGACTAGGGTTTGACTGGACTGCTGCATTACTACAATGACCATAATGCTTTGGTGCCTTGTGGCAGGGGAGGTTCCATGTGGGTGTGATCTCCAACAATAACATCCAAACAGCATGCCAGTGTCGCCATGTCTGCTTATTATAAGCGGCTTCTTTCTAAAATGTAGTTGATATTTGGGCTTGTTTCCAAATGTTTTGATTGTTGTTTAAACCAGTGGTTCTCAAACATGTTCATGTATTTTTCCACAGACCCCCATCTGAAATTATAATTTGTGCCAGGGAGCCCCTAACAAATATGTGTCAAAAATATTCCACATTTCCCCTTATATGTTTGTATTTGTATGTTTTGTATGTTCGGTTTGTTTGTTAGTAATGTGCTAGTCTTTTCTTTTTTTGTGTATGTTTGTTTTCATGTTCTGAAAATTCCAATAAAAAGTAAATGAAAAAAAAAAAAAAATCCAAATTTTGCACTTTTTCCCCCTCAAGATTTTTTTGTAAATAGCAGATCTACAAGCTCACAATGGGTCGCGAAGCGTTGTGAGCTTGTAGATCGGCAATTTTCAAATATATAATATCCCATGTCTAGGTATAAAGTGCTCTTGGCCTAGTTATCTTCTTTTGGGCTTGTTTTCATAGACCTGGCTGCTTATTTCTCTCACAATATCTGGCAACACTGGCTGTACTCGCACACGTTCATCTAGTTACATATATGTCCAAGGATTCGTTAGTGATGTCATATCACTGGGACATCCTTGGTATCTTTCTGCTGTTCTACTTCCGTGTCGCATAGTATTGACATCACTGTCGAATCCTTGGTATTATGATCCTAGCCTTTGCGACGGTGTTTGTTTACCAGCGCTGCCACTCCACGCTGTATTTTTTTTTCAAGCTTGCGCTTATGAAACACTACACAGGATTATTATTTCATGTCAACATTCAAGTACAACTATCAGAAGATAACTCAGGTAAAGTAATGCCTCACTCTGCAAGGGGGGTTGCCCGCTGGCCGCAGCTAATGGGAGTGGCCGAGTGGCGAAAGAAGGTTGAACAAAGTGTTACGGGGGCTGTCGTTTGGAGCTGGTCTGACTGAGACGCGTCAAGACAACATGTAGTGCGGAAAGGAATGAGACATATCTCTCATGACGCAAATAACGTCACGAAGAATGCGAAGATTACTAGATATCTAAAAACACAGATTATTCACACAAAAAAACCCAGGATCTTGTTTCTTGACTCCTAAACTTCATTAAAAGACCGAAAACTTCTTCCAGGGGTGAAATGCTCCTTTAACAGAAAATGCATTTTCAGGTGGGGATAGTAAGTGATGACACAAAGAAAGGAGCAGAAAGAATTGGAACACTATACATTTTAAGCTGATAAATGGGTTCACTCTCCTGATGGGCTGAAATTGGCAACCCACCTCAAAATGAGTTTTTACCAAAAAATATCACCCTACCTTTAAGAAAAGTGTATGTTCCATACGTTTAGATGTTATGTTATCTAGGAGTTTTATTTGGTGAAATCGGTTGAGAACATGTTTTACCTTTTTGCTCTTTTTGCTCTTTTTGGTCTTCTTGCGGTCGTCCTCACTGCTATCCTCACTGGTCTCGATGAACTCTCGGCTCTTGAAGCTCTCATTACCACCTGCTGCTGCTCCTCCTCGCTCCTTCTCTTTGTCTCCTCCTGCTGACTTCCTCTTCTTGTCCTCCTTCTTGCCTGCTTTCTTTTTAGTGTCCCTGGGAGAGAGGCTAGGGGGTTGAAAGGTGAGTTAAATACGTACATCATGCATCAAGAAAAGCAAGCACTAGGGGGCACGGTGGCACAGTCGGTAGTGCTGTCGCCTCACAGCTAGAAGGTCCTGGGTTCGATTCCCGCAGGGGACGCTGTGGGCGTGTTCTCTCCTCCGCGTCATCAGTGCCCATACCCTAGGTGGGGTTGGCGAAAGGGCCTTTCTGTGTGGAGTTTGCATGTTCTCCCCGTGTCTCCTAGGGTAGGTACCCTCACAAAAACATGCAGTAATCCTGGTCACTCCCCCTGGCCAGCCGGGGCGCCTGATGGAGGGGAAGGGAACTGGTTGGAATAACGTGTTCCTTCCACGCGCTACGTCCAACCAGGGAAACTCTCCCCTGTCAGGTGACAAGAAGGTCAGTTGGCTCTCATGCATTGAAGGAGGCATGAGCTCGGCCCTGGCCTCCCTAGGTTGGCAGAGGGAAGGTAGTGCCCAGGATTACATAGACAATTGGCACTGGGTGTAAAAAATAGGGTTACAAAATCGCGGGATAAAAATTTTGTTAAAAAAAAAGAAAAGCAAGCACTATGCATGTCTGTTTGTGCGTGTGTGTGTTTCCAGCCTTACTTTTTGGAAGGTGATGTGGAAGCTGAGGCTCCTCCACCACTCTCCTTGTACTCCTTCTTGGCTATGTCATATTGCTTCTTTGCCTCTTGAGCCTTCTGCTCCCACTCCTGAAAGAGAGAAATAGACAGACAGATGAAAAAAAAATGAACCAGGAGCGGGAGGCAGAGAAGTGGAAGACAAGTGGCAGAACCTGTAAAATACTATTTAGTACAATAATTAGGTCAATGGGTTTGGGCGGTGTATTTTAGCCTGGTATCGACATAACCTTGCGTCACCTGGCTTTCCACCCGGGGAAAGCCTGGTATCCAGTCTAAAAATGAGCCGTGTGATCCGGTTTAGAAAATGTTCCCCACATAATGCGAATCAATTAGTTAAGTCTCGCTACGAGTTAGAATAAAAGATGGACATACCAATCGATTATTATACCAAAAGAAACAAAATGTTTATACCAAACTAAACAAGTTTTAAACTAGGGGAATCATATTGGAGGTGCACGGCGCCGGAGGTTCCGGCCGCCTGATGACGTAAAGTTATTTCCGCTCCAGACCGGCTCAGAAACCCAAAAATGGTATTGATCCCAGGCTAGTATCGACATGACAATAGCATCATTGCACTCGTAATAGAAATTTATATTTTGACTGATGTGCTAAGCAATTTCAACTTTTGACACCATTTAAACTAAATTAATTGCGTAGATGAATTGAATACAAAAAAAAGAAAAAGAGAAATGCATAAAATTAGAGAAATGCATAAAATTATAACCGTTGTGTCCAGATATAGTAACTCTCTGCTCCTCTCTCACCTCCTTGTCCTCCTTGCCTATCCCTCTCCACATCTCCCCAGCCTTCTTGGAGATCTCAGTGACTGAGATGCCTGGGTTCTCTGACTTTATGCTTTCACGGCTGTTGTTGAGCCACAGCATGTAGGCAGTCATCGGCCTCTTGGGGGCGTTAACGTCCTTCTTCTTCTTCTGCAACACAGAGGAACAATGTACAAACATATAAAAGTCATATTTGGATTCCTATACTTCAGACATTGACTAGTACAGCGGTTCTCAAACTACTTCGCCGTCTTTTTCGGCTGTGCTAAAATATTATTCATTCATTTCATTGATAAGAGGCCTACACATCAGCAGGAATCACTGCTTTAACATTTTCTAATACATATTCATATAAGGCCAACAATGGATGATTTTACTTTAAGATATTCTTTATTTCCACTTTGAAACTGCTCTATGAATAAAGTGTGGGGTCGCCAAAAACTTTTGTGGCATAAACACGTTTGAGAGCGCCTGGACTAGTACATACATGACCTTAACCTGAACTCAATTTAAAGCAGAATACAGAAGCTGTTCAATTAGTTACTAATCAAAACATCCTTAAAATTAAACATATGAACCCATTTGTAGATTAGCTATTTTCGGCAAAGAGATTTGGTGTGGAGGGAAAAAGAGCGCGCCTAGTACAAAGCCAAGTGGGGTTAAGTTTACAAATTATAGAGGGTTTAAGTGATGGCTGGACACATGTGGCAATGGACTGGGTGCCAGGGGACGGTAAAAGGATGAGAGGGAGGTCGAAGAAGGCCTGTACGTTTAAGGAAGACCTAAACGAGATGGGTGTCAGCTGGCATGGTGCAAGGAGGGTCACCAGGGACCGGAACAGATGGAGGAGATTCCTCGCCCAACGTTCCAATACAAACGGTAGGAACTAAGTCTAAGTAAGTCAGTGGTTAAACAGTCCTCGCTTCTAAAACCGAAGATATACAAGGGTATAATACTGGTAAAAGATAATAATGTTATCACCACACCTAACTCATTGTCTCTCTTCAATACTGTCATTTGTTTTGTATGTTCACCTTTCCCTTCGTCTGTCATCGGACCAGTCATCGTTCCCAGTCTCTCACCTGTTTACGGGGCTTCCGTTCTTTCTTCTCTTTCATTTCTTTGGGTTTCTTGACCTTTTTCTTCTTCTTGCCGTCACTGCCGTCACTACCCTCTCCTCCTTCACTGCTGTCGCTTGCCTCGGCGTTGCTGTCATACCTGACGAATAGTGTGAGAGAAGGAAAAAACAAAGCAAAGGAACTGTCAGTCAAGCATGGCGTTATCATAAAAAAATAGACATTGATTTGATGAGGCAGAGACGACATTAACCACTTTTTAATTACGCCATTAAAATAGCTTATAGGGTGGGTGGACGTCACAAATGTAACGTGCAGACTTCCAAGGCGCACTGTTGCTCCGATCCGCACAAAACTTGGCAAACACTGGTCAGGGGTCTGGCATGACAATAGTCATACCAGGGGCCACGTTAGGGGCCCCGGGGGCCACAGGTGTAACGTTACTCCAATTTTCCAACGGTTAATAAATGCATGTCAACACCGGTAACACTGCATAGACCACTTTAATTACTTTTATAAATATATTGTGCGCCGGGCATCCTGCATTAATATAGAGAGTATGCACATGTGCCACTTTTCCACACGCCCCCCTCACCTAGACTGAGTGGCAAAACATTGAGCAGCATGGAGCGTATAAGTGTTAGGAGGCGCTCGTTGGAAATCACTCAACGGTCCTGCGTACCACCCGTTTCTAATTTGCACATAATGCAGGAGGCAGCAGGATGTTGCGTTATTGAAAACGAGCGCTTCCAAACTCTGACACTTAGAAAAATTATCACCTGCACGAAATGTATTGACAGAAAGTAGCTCATCTATGGTGGATTTTTATGAAACAAAAACTTTTCAGATAGAAAGAGGATAATTCAAGCTTTCCGTACAGCTGCCACGTTGATGAATTTAACGTTGTTTAATACAATCAGATAGGACTTTTCTGTTTGGATGTATGGGCTGTTAAGGCCAGAAAGTAGTTTTTATTTTCCGGGTACGATGATGTCACACGCATAGCCTCTATTGTCAACCACTAGGTGTCCTACTTGACATGCCTGGCAATGATCCAGAAACAAACCAAACCTTTCCAAACTGACCGGGCTTTTTGAACTCAAGTGGTTTTATAGGGTACACAAAAAAAAAGTTGTAGCCTATTAAAAAATAATAATAAAACGGTGTTGTTGGTGTGCAAGTAATGTACTCTGTGTGTGCCCGAACATCCGGTAACACTGCATAACGCGAAATCCCTACAATAGTCACACCGAAACAGCAGTGTTTAACACTACAGCAGTGTTAAACGCTCTTATCAGTGCAATATAGGGCTGGATTTGAAGGCCATGTAGCGGCCTGAAAATCCAGTAAGTGAAAATCCTCTACACAGTTATATTATTGTGAGCTTATAGATTAGTTATTTTCATTTGACAAGTATAAAGGGCTATATAAAGTAGTTAGTGATAAGAAAAAAGGATGGAGAGAGGGAGAAGTGTGAATATATTGATGACAAGAAAGGCGGAAGGGAATCAAAATGAACGGCAAATAGTCACTCACTCCTCTGCAATGTCATCATCCTCTTCTCCGGGGTTGAAAGACTCGTCTAAAAATAGAAACAATAGGGAAGGGGAAAGTGTGAGGATGATGCGCGACAATATCCTGAATGCAATGGTGCTGTTATGTATACCGCCAAACGCTATCACACTAATCCAATTGGCTGACAGGGGTTGTCACTCACCACTCTCGCCCTCCGATTCCTCACTGCCGTCGCCCTCCTCTCTGATCTTGCCCTCGGCCTTCATCCTCTCCAGGTAGGCGTCGTGTTGGTCTTCATCGGAGTCACTGTACTCGTTATTGGTACCTTTCATGCCCTGGAAGATACACTATAGTGTCAGGAACTACGCAACCCATATGCCACAGGAGACACCACTTCCTGGATGCACAAAGTGGAGTGGTGCCATCATATGTCCTATAGGTACTAAGGCTGTCAATGAATGTTCTAAAGATATCAATTTATATTTGATTGTGAATTTTTTTTTACATTGATGCAGACAGCAGTCACACAATCCCACTTGATTTGATTCTAAACGAAAATGTAGGTCAGGCTGAAACAAGGCATCGATGATGATGTGGTAACCCATTTGTAAATACTTCAAATTTGGGCAGGATTTTAAATGGTTTGATTATCATTTCCCATTTATATATCAAGGAAAAGAGAATTGTTGTTCCATGTTTATAACGGCACAGCTGAGCTCGCTCGGAACGCTGATCGTCCGTTCCGTTTTACCATAAGGGGCAGTGTCCACAGAAGGCATTTTAAAGCGGCGGAACACTTTGCATATCTTGTCCAGAGCACTTCTTATTAAGCGCACGCAAGTTTTTAATTACGCGTGCAACATTCGAATCCATCGACCATTGCTGTCCGTCACGTCATCTGCGTTATTAGTAGCTTAGCTGAAACAAATGGCAAACATGGACTTCTCCTGGTTGCTCCAAAGTCAGGTAGTAAATGACTGGGTTGTCAAGAGACAGCCAGGAGGTAGGCCTGTCACAACTATTACATAATCGCAGTTATTTTAGATAACGCAATTATTTTGCATAATCGTCATAATCATTACCATGTTAAAAATGATATATATATATATATATATATATATATATATATATATATATATATATATATACACACACATATTTAAAAAAAATAATAACGCTTAAAACACGTCGCGATGCGAAGGCTTTTTCTGCCTTTATTGATAGGAAAGTGGGCTGACAGGAAATAGGGAGAGAGATTGGGGGGGAGACACGCAGCAAAGGTCGTCGGGATCGGGAGTCAAACCCGCGACACGCTGTCAAGCTGGTTTACCAGCCTATGTGGTATGCGCCTGGACCGCTAGGCCAGCGGGCACCCCGTATTTATTTTTTAAGTATAAAGTAATTCAATATGCATCTAATTTGTCATATCTGCCCAGTGCATCTTTTGTTTTTACGAAGCCTAAAAGCCAAACGGAAATGTAATTTTTATTCATGTTCACCGACAGAAACAATTAAAAACGTTAATCGTAATTATTTCAGTGACAATTAATCGTCAAGCAAAATTCATAATCGTGACAGCCCTACCAGGAGGATCAAACGTGACAGGAACAAGCGAGCGCCAGAGCGCCTTTACCATAGACCTGCATTGCAGAAAGGTCTTTACCATAGTACAGCATGGCAGAGAGGTCTTTACCATAGAACTCAACTGCATGGCAGAAAGGTCTTTAACATAGAACAGCGTGGCAGAAAGGTCTTTACCAAGAAAGGCGCCGGCAGCTCAAAAAACGTTTTTGTGGACACGGTCCCTAAAACTTGTATACAGTACAGTAGGTAAAGTAGAGCTTGTTTCCAGACATATGGCCATTGTTCATTAGCACTATAGTACAGTAAAGTTTGACATCGCTATGGTGACGACCTATTTTGAGGGGGTACTATCTACAGTAGGAAACAAAGTACCCAGTACCAAATGCAAGTAGAGTCAAGTCATCGAGTCAAGCCGGTTGCATGCAGTGGAAAAGTGCCATAAGTGGGTGATACCAAAAGTAACTGGCTTCAATTTCATCAAATCTAACCTCACTCATTTAACAGGATGTCAGCGACGCAGGTTGTACTGTAAAGTGCAGGGGTGCACATAACTGGTGCGCAGGTGCGCATGCGCACCCAAAATAAATAATGTGAGGCACATCAGACGACGCGAGGCGCTTTTGCGTACCAACAGCTGGGACAGGAATTTCCAAGCTTTTATTTTTTAGCAAAACAAAAAAATTAAAGCCTGGAGATCGAGGCTAGGAATTTACTTCCTGAAGCCACACTCACACAATCACGCTAAAGCACGCGTCGGCCCCATGTACAGCCATTAGGCGCAGGGGGAGAGGACGCATGCTGCACGTGATTGTGTGAGTGTTGCCTCGCATCTTGACACACAGACACGCTGCGACTCGCAGCTCGCTGCACGCAGCCGCTGTTAGAGGCACTCGTCACCGATGATGAACGCACCATAATGGTGCAAAATATGCCGTGAACGTCCCAATCTGGCGGATAAAAGCAGCGCAGCACAGGGCACCAACCTTGGGGGGGTTCACCGAACGGCGTGAGAAAAAGAAAACGGCGAAAAACGGCTGAATTTGGAAGCAGAGCGTCCTTTTTTCTCGCGCAGCAGCGCTGACCAGCCACCAATACAGTAGGAGGACAAGTTCATTTAATCTAAATGACATCTTCTGCTGACCTTGTAAGTACGGCAACAGATGACCCTGCCACATATGACAGTATAGTCCTTTGGCTGGATTGACAGTCACATTTTGACTGAACACTGAGCTTTATGGGCAGGGAAATCAGTATATCCTGTATTAGACAAAGTTGCAGTGACAGATTTGTTGACAGTTGTTGTTGACAAAAGCAAACTCTTGGGCCAAACATTAGTCTGTACATTCCAAACACAGTCACATACACCTCTCATTCTTTTCTTCCTGCCCTCACAGTCCTCCAAAGACAATGTTGACGAAAACGTATTCTATGATTAGTAGTAAAATTACGAGGTCTTTCCATGTCAATCACAGCAATCAAAAGACCTCAGAGATTATTGGACACATTCCCTGCTGCCCAACACACACACACACACACACACACAAAGTACACACACCCACACTGACACACCATGCAAGCGTTAATCACTCCACACCAATAAGATCACGCAATGGTGCCCACTTGATGAAGGGAACGCCCACAACCATACCCACCTTCTTCTATAGGTGTACAATGACAGACACACAGGAGAAGGGCAACAAAAATGTCAATACATTGAAAGAGATGGAATATAGTCTCACATGAAACCATAAAAATGTGTAGAAAGTAAACATTCAAAGTAGTTACCTCTTTGAAGCCTCTGTTTTTGATGTTGAGTTTCTTGGCATTGACAAAGTCAAACAGCTTCCCGTATTCTTCTCTGTGGGAAGAGAGACGCATATCCAGGAGATAATTAAGACTCACTACTTAGCAGTTAATGTATACTTTACCGTTATGGTGGTCAGAAATAGGTCAATTCGCAATATGCTTGTGAAATTTGTACCAAAGCTTAGGGTTGCAAGCTTTTCAGGAAGTGGGAAATAACAGAAAATTAGTAGAAGCTTTTAACTCACTGAGTGGCGGAATTATTTCTGGCTATTTCTGGCCAGTACATTTTTTTTTTTTCAAAGTAGAAAAAAAAGTGCTTAGGAAGCGAGATACAGCCTTTTTCAGTTATAAGTTAAACAAGGAGTGGATGGAGCAGCAAATCTTCAGATAATGATATCTTGGGTTTTCAAAAACATGTTAAACACGTTAATGGCACGTTGCACCATAGCAGTAAAACACGTGAAACAGGTTAACACATTGAATGCCAATCGCGTAGATCTACGCGAACCTATTTAAAGCCGCAGCGTGCCAATCGCGTAGATCTACGCGAACCGCCGGTTCGCGTAGATCCCCCCCAGGAGCACTTTCGGATTTTTTTGATCCATTTCCGGTTTGAAGACCGGAAACAGAATTATTTGGGATCCGGTTTTGCCGATCGCGTCGGCCCTCGTTCTAATGACGAAACTGAAACTCAATTCTCTTCCTGTAGTTTTTTCTCCTCGCATATCACGGTTTAACGTGAACCGCTCTAACTACAACCATGGAGCTCCGTTTGACATGTGGTTTTCACTGGTAGAATCAGTGAGATGTCGCGGATGTTTACAAACAGTGCACAGCTCAATCTTATGGATTTTAACAAGGTCTATGGCGACGTGAAAAAAACAACAATAACACGTTGGCACTGGTGAGTACATTATGAGATTAACGTCTGGCATGGAATGTGTTAATGGCACTCAATGAGTTAACAAATTATAATCTGTGTACTTTGGTTTAGGCGACAATGTGCTGGACTGGTTAAATGAAATATTATAATCAATATAAAATATATTCACTCCAGTAATTTAATCAAGGTTTCCCTGAAAAAAATGTAGTCCTTTGGCTCAGCATTGTAGTGAGGAGGCCTATGATGAATGTAGGCTGTACATATGATGAGAAAATGCAATGTACATGCAGAGGGTTGCAATTGTACTGAATTCCTATCTAATAGGATGCTGGCAAATGAGCTGAACATTTAATGTGGAATTCAGTGCATGGTTACAATTCAAATATGGGCATGATACTTTAACTAAACTTCCCTTAAAATTACCAGACATTTTTAGACCCTTTGAAACCCTACCAAATCTTCTCATTACTATTTTTAGTACTAAATTATAGTAGTAATCATCTATTGATTCTCGCCAAATATTTCCTGAGATAAATCAGAGACATTTTAAATAATCATGGCCAAGTACATGCAAGGCCATTATTTTGACAAAACTAAATCCAACATATACAGATTGGTGAATTGCATGACTTAACTATGACAGCCCATGCCAAATGTGTGCGAGATTGAGTTCATGTGTGTGGCTGTGTCACCATCATTACCTCTCGATGCTGCTGAAGGTGAAATTGTTCCCCTGCTTGGTCTCAATCTCAAAGTCGAAGGAGCGTGTAGTTGTGGTACCTCTGGCGAAGTTGACGCAGGAAATCTCCTCAAAGCGCAGGTGCACCGGAGGCTTGTGCACGTAGATGAAACCCCTCTCCAAGGGATACAGGAGGCCGGAGGAGGCCTTGTACGAGCAGGTGATGCACTGGGCACCCGAGTGGCTACAATAGGGAGGAGTAGAAGAAGACAGGAGAGCGAGAGAGGGAAGAGTAGCATCTTATTTATCTGTATTGTTCCAAAGAAACAAACATATGGGCCATCCAGGTGGTGCAGTTCCTGCCCATCACCTTGTTGACCCAACAGAAAACAGGGAGGGGGGGTACTGAAGACACTTAAGTTTGAGAACCACTGCTCCAACCCCTCCCAAGACCAACAAGTAGGGGTTGGCAGTGACAGGGACTATACACATGGTTACAATTGGCAATAACTAAAATCGGGGAGAAAAAGAAAGAAACACAAAGCTTGATCTAAAATTATAATACACTTATATGATTGTATGTCTGTAATCGTATATATAAAAAAGAAAGACAAATTTATACATTTGTGTTAGTATGTGCATATAGACATATATTCATTTCAGCAGGATCTGCTCATATGTTTAGGCGTGTGTGTGTGTGTTGCACAGTTGTGTACCCCTGGAAGTTGCCGGGCACAGTGATCTTGCGGTTGACCAAAGCCTTCATTACCCTGCTGACAAGCTCGTACAGAGAGCCTGACATGTTCTTACTGAGCTTTCCCTCAAAACGACGCTCCACTTCCTCCCTAGAAGATGAGGAAACAAGAGGAAGAGGAATGTAGTGATTCAAAACACATATGTAAAACATCCGACATAAGACACATAGCCCATTTGTGTGAGATAATCACAAAATAGTTGTACAAGTTACCCTTCTCTAGAACATAGGGTCATTTTTTATTAAAGTTGGCATGCCACAGGCCCGTTTCATCCTAGTCTAGGACTTAGACTCTAGAATCATTGGTTATTACGGTTTCATATCCAGATTTGTTCTACCAAAAACTGTAGGTTTAAGTGTTAAAAATATTATTAATACAATTATTAAATATTTTATTTAACCCTTATTTATTTACCCAGGGTAGGTATGCTGAGCACAAGTGCTTTAAACTTTTTGTTTTTAAAGTATATTTATTTATACATTTTTGATGGGCGGTACATGGTCCTGAGGTCAGGAGTGCAATCTATTCCTATTTGCCAGTGCAACTTGCAGCTTACATGGGAAAGCAAAAATATACAGACAACATCCTCGCACATGAACCACACATTTTAACCACATCTATGTAATGTCCTTAGACAAATGGAACAGGAAAAAGTACTAAACTCATGGCACTGCGTCATTAAATTCGAGGGGCTCTTTTTATCAAGTCATTAATGTAAAAATGTATGATACATAACATTTTTGCAACTGAAAGAAATTTGGCAATTTCTCAGTGATTTCAGGGGCCATTTTTGCCCCTTGACCAGATATATAAGTGAATGTTAAACCAAATTTCCTTAATTTACCAAGATACACCATCCCACGCCTCGTCACTACTGAAGTGGCACACACATATTGCCTCCTAAGTGGGCGCCGTCACTCCAATTCTCCTTTGGAATTAAGAGACTCACGCCTGGGGTGCATTCCGAAATACGCTCTGAGAGCGTTGGAGTGCATCCTAGGTGCCCTCTGGTGGCTTGGAAATTCAGAGCCGTCAGCGGCGCAGATTCTCAGAGCGCATTTCCGAACGCACCCCTGGTCTCCTAAACCCACGTGACACAGATACAGGGAATCGATCCAAGTTGGCGTGTCTTTGTTTCCCATCGTCTTTGGTTAAACTCACTCGCTCATGTTTAAGGTGAGGCTAATTTCTTCCTCCTTGGAGAAGAGCAGGATGAGGAAGTGGTAGCGAGTCTGACCCTGCTTGATGGGAGGATCCAGACTGATCTACACAAAGAAACCAGGGGACAGAGTTAAAGGAAAAGAGAGAAGGGAGGAGGGGAGAAAATAGAAGGAATGCGAATGGAAGGGCAGTGACAGCGAGATGAAACGCATTCACAGGTTATGAAAGGCAGAGCAAATCTCTCAACGGCATGCGTTACTGTGGACACAATAAATATTTACTGCAGAATTTACTCAACATATGAGAATAATACACCACATTACATAGCTCAATAATTGCTCTCAATTAAATGAAAAAAACAACCAAGGACAGGCTGAGAGGCTGGCTGGCAAACAGACTTACCACAAAGAACATCTGCCTCTGGTCCTTGTGCGGCAGTAGGAAGAGACGCAGCACGGTGGTGTAGGGAATCTTGTAGTCAAACGTCTTACCATGGAGATGAAGGAAAGTGGGATAGATACGGATGTCGTACCTGAATGAGTAGAAAAACAAAGTGGAAAAGGTGAAAGATCACGAGGTGGATTATTAAAAAAAGAAAGTTCCCGGCATCAGTATCGGCCTAATCTACATTTAATCAAAAGATTTGTCTGTGCAAACAACCAGAGACGGAATGCCCGTCACTGAAAAGCAGGTTAAACATGCTGTGCAGTTCAAGACTCACATTTTAGGTTTACATATATGGGATGACAGAATTTTGTGGTTGTGTGTGAGTGTGTTATGCGTGTTGCGTTTCCTATACCTTCCTCTGGGCGTGAGACACTGCAGCTCTTTGAAGACACACACGGCGTCTCCTGTGGCCTGGATGACATCAGCCTTGGACAGCACATTCGCTGCAAATGCCTGAGGACACACTTCCTGTTAGTACTGAATCAACACGGACAAAAACAGCTGCCGCTTTACAGCACAATTAGTGGTCCTTCTATCAAATATTCAGAGTCAACGTCCAGTAGATATACCCATTGCTCTCAAGTCACAGGTTCAAGCACCAACCAACGTACTTAATTTACACCGGAGCTCCCTCTGGTGGGAGGAAAAATGACCACAGCTTGAAGTAGTAACTCAAACTGGACGTATGGCCAAGGCAAGTTATGACCAGTAAACATGACTTAACCCATTAAGACCGGGAACGCATGTCATTTTAAGATTTCTTTGGCTATTCAAAAATAGCGGATCAACAAGCGAGTGCCGCGCTACGAGCTTGTAGATCTATTTTTGAAAAATGAAATTGTGAAAATGTGTGCAAATCTTCGAATATATACCGTATATCTTTCTTAAAAGCAAACATTTTTTACTCAAATCCTTGCTTCTGGGGGTCCCTGGAACAACATATTTTGAGATGGGGGTCCGTGGCCAAATACATATAATTCCGGTGGTCTTTGACATGAAAAAAGTTTGAGAACCATTGATTATAGCAACACAACATACGTTTTTTCAAAAAACTGTTAGGATTTAGAAGACATTTGTAGAATCTCCCAGAAGCAAACATTTGAGTTACAAATGTTTGCTTTAAAGAAATATATATTCAAAGATTGGCACACATTTTCAAGATAAAAAAGAAAAAGGCAGATCTACAAGTCTCATAGCGTGGCACTGGGTGCCGTGCTATGAGCTTGTAGATCTGCTATTTTTGAATAGCCAAAGAAATAAAAAAATGACACAGATGCGTTCCCGGTCTTAACACATCGCGTGCCATTATCTCGGTGTTGTTTTTCTCCGTGCTGAACGCTGTTTAAAACGTTTTTTAGAAACTGCGACTACTGCAAAATGGAATGTCGCCGATTGAAATTTTCTTCTCTGGGCCACTCACACAGCTACCCTGTGTGTCTACAAACAGTTGAACGTGCGATCATAAGGTATTTAGCGAGGTCTGTGGCGAGGTGAAAAAAACAAAAAAACAACAATAAATCACTGGCAGTGGTGACATTATGATATTAAACTCTGGCATGGAATGTGTTAATGGGTTAAAAGTTCTCACTATGAAAAGTGGACTAGGGACAGGTGAGCCTCACTTGACTCCTGATTACAGAGCAGTCAGAACCGGTTCAAAGTGCTTTTACACGCTACATCCCTCTCATGGGTGGCACTGGGGCAGAAACCTAAACTAACGAATTTGCGAGACCTGCCAGTTTAGAAACCGTAACTGGGCTTACATCCACAGGATCCTGTCCCTCGTCTCCCGCGCCGGGGGGGACGTAGAATCGGACCTCCATGAGAGAAACCTCGGCATCGTCGTTCTGGTGGAACTCTAGGGTGACCTCGTTCTTGCCGGTAGCGCATTGGGACACGCTGGACAGTGGGACCTCGAACGCCGTGTTGTCATTGATGTCAAACGACAACAGTGGCCCTGAAGTGGATGACAACAGAGGAACAGGGTTACAGAAATGATTTCCCCAAGGGTAGCAAGTTAAATGAAGACATTTGTATTTGTTTCAGTATTTTGACACAGGACGACAATGGCAACAAGCCCCTAGGGCTTTTTGTTTTATTCTTTTAACAATCATATCTCTGTACTATTTGCAAACTGTTAATAAAGTATTAAATAAAAAATGATGAGCCTGGAACGTTCTGCATTAGGATATTCAATTAACTTCTCAGTAGTCCACTGGTTCATGACTTGGTAGTAGTAGTGTGTGTACCATATTTTGTTTGTTTTTAGCTTTATGGGGACCAGATGTCCCCCCCCACAAGGTTATAACAACCAGAAAAAGATAAACCTTATAGACTAGAAGCTTTTTTGAGTTTGCAATCATGATGGGGTTAATGTTCGGAATTTGGGGGATATGTTTCTGGTTAGGGATTACGGTTATTTTCAGGGATTTTGAGGTTAAAGACTTACATTTGGCCAGCAGGTTAAATACAACTTTTTAATAAAGAATTCTGATAACCCCACAATAATTGTAAGACAAACATTTGTGTTTACCTGAAAACTTGGCAGTACCCCAGTTCCAGCCCTTGACACACATGTCCTTCTCAGTCAGCTCCAACTTGTAGTTGGCCTTGAAGAAGTCGGAGATCTTCTCCAAGTCCTGAAAGACAGAGGGAGGGGGCCAGAGGGGAACAAATGGGGGTTGGGGGTTGAGGGAAGACAGAGACAGAAAGTGTAAGAAATCAAATAAATTAAATACAGGGGCACACAGTGAGATGAGGAAAGGGCAAGAAGGGAAAGAGTGACGGAAAGAGATAAAATTAAAAGAATAAGGGAGGCGGGGGGGAGGGAAAAAAAACAGGAAAGATCATCAAAGTTAGCACAGCAGTCCATAGCTTTCTGCTGTACGGTTCAAAACCTAGCATAAACAAAAAACATACACCCCATCCTCCCCCTCCACCCCCACTAAGGGGCTTAATTAATCACAGCTCAATTAGAACCCCGCCCACCGCACGGTCCCCTGGGACACTGGAGGTGAACGTAATCTGTTCGCTCCCACTGTTCCCCCCCCTTTCACTGACAATCAGCCTGTTTATTTATCCTGCAGGCTTGGAGAGGAGACACACACACACACACACACACACACACACACACACGGGGACAGAGAAGCAGTCACACACACAGGCGCTGTCCTAAATGCACATGTGGAAGTGATTGCGGTGCGTCTGCGTATTTCTGTGCATATGTGTGTGAGAGCGCGCGTGTGTGTGTGTGGGGGATAAGACAATGAGACTGTGTGGAAAAATAGTTTATGCACCTGGATATCTGCCTGTCTGTAACGCCTGATTTATACTTGGTTGCGCGACAATGGCACACAACCAAGTATAAATCACCCTTAAGGTTATTACAGCAAGGACCAAGAAAGCCAGTCTGTATGCGTCTGTACATTAGTGTGTTTCTGTGTTTATTTATTCAGTATTATTAATCCATTGTTTAGGTGTAAGACCATTTGTGCACAGATATCTTTACTGTATATACTGTATTTTTTGTACAGTATGTCTTACTTAATCTAGTATAGGGGTCTGTGAATGCTTTAAATTAAGGACTACCAAAGTATTATATATTGTCTTAAAATGTATATGAAGGCAATTACACTTATGTACTGTAAATTCTATTTTAACCTTTAAGCTCTATAGTAATGTAATGATTGGATGGTTTACCGTTTCTGATTGAACCCGCTTTCTAACTCCAATTCTTACTGGAAGACAATGAAACAAATATTGCAATAATCAGGCCTGCTTTATGTACCGTATCCATTCACCGTGTTGGCAGAATTGATGTTGCTTACCTCATTTCATCAGAATAAACACTAATTTCCCAATACATCCTTCACAGACACGTGCAAAGAATCTTGCTCAATCCCCAAACGTCTGACTTCTATTACTACATATCCATGATTTATTCCAAGTGCCCTTGAAACTATCATCTATCCCCCCCAACTGCCACACACAAGCCTCAAGATCTCTAGTCCCCTCCTTCGGCCAGTTGAGCCCTCAGCCAGATTAGTCTAGTTTTCATCTGATTCTGATCAGTGTAGTTTTCACCTGCCCTGCGTCCATAATGCACGTCCTGTGCCATGCTCTCAATATATAAACTATGACCTCAATGTCTCTATCCATCTACCACATGTATACACAGACATGACTACATGCGTGTAGAACAAGTGTCCACTCGCATTTAAACAGGGCTGCCGTAGGAGAAGAGGGCCGCACCAGAAAACGCCTGTGGGCTGGTTTAGTCAAGTAGCTAGCAGCTAGACCTCCAGTGGATTCCTGGGCACTGACACGGGCCGATGGATAATAAACAATGACTTCATGCCCGACGCTCCGGGACAGAGAGGATCCATCTCCAACAATACGTGCTGATTAAACCCCAGAGACCACACTCCAGTCGTGGGCCCTGCTAGCCGCAAACTTGGGCTTTTAAAAATGCCCGTAAATGGCCACACAGACGCACAAACATGGTTGTTTACTGGCACAGAGGCACTCCTCATACATTCAGAGGAAACAAAAGACAAAGTTACATTGACAAAAACAAACACAAAACAGCTCTTTTCTTCTTTCTTTTGCTGAGCCAAACTGTTTCAACAGATTGATATAAACACTGACTCACATGAGCCGATGATTGCACTGTTTATGGAACACACATGCTAGAGCTGGTTTCCCTCATTAATCCCATTAGAAGGTTTGGGGGAGAGCAGCTACTCTTTCACATGCTGATGATAGCAAAACACAGGTCAAACGCACGCACGGGCCAAGCACAAACACATACGCCAAACACACACACACACACACACACACACACAGGCACGCCCATACACACATGCACAAATTACATTTTTAAGAGAACTCTGTGGGACTCAACAGAACGGGAAGGCTTTATTACGCCACTGTCACAAGAGGGATGGAAGTAATTTTCGAAGTAATCTTGCTTGGATCATCAGTCTTGTCGTTAACATTGCATCAACATTATTCATATCATTGCTGCTGTGTTTCCACAGTGGTTTAAAGGCTGTTCTTGGGGGTTTGCGTACACAACAGAGGAACTAGATTTATTTCAATGTGCACTGAAATTCATTTTGGGTGCTTACAGTACAACACAACAGAATTCTGTTTAGGATACCATTACCAGCACACACAGAAATGTCCTTACGGCACTTTTCTTTAGTTGGCATAGGTAAGCATACAGTGTACGGCATTCGGCTGCAAGCATTCATGAGGGCTGATGAAGGCTTAAAGCCTAAATGCGTGCTGGTGTTCTCTTTAAATCTTAAGTAACCTTTCTACACTGTGCACAAAAAAAAGCCCATTGAAATTAATTAGAGTAGTGCTCACATTCACTTGTAATAATGGCTGTGTTTAGGACTACTTCTCCAACTCTATCTCAGTCTCTCACACAAGCGATTCACCCAAATAACTGAATCCATAGTGCTAAGTGCACACACGTGCACAGACTCACTGTATCTCTGAAGCCATCATATTTGTAGACATGCCCAGTGCTAGTTGTCAGTTTGATCCCATGTCCCAAACACACACGTCTCCACTGGGCCAAGCTGAGCTCCCCAGCTGGGATGTTGTCCACCTTGCCCGTCTTGCTGCTCTTGTAGACCACATTCTGCTTGCTGAAACGCAGGCGCCCATCATTCTGCAGTGACAGGACACACACAGTACAATTAGCGGTGTATTGAACCCAAAGAGAGTACAATTATACCAAGGTTGAATTTGTAAACTCTGAGTTAAAATAACAAAACTTTTACTGTGTACACTCACTGTTAGCTAGTTTTACATTTATTTAACTTTTACCTAAAAATGTCACGGTATAAGTATCAGAAATGATTTCTAAAAGTTATCCTGGACAGATGTGTTATTTAAAATTCTCCCTTTAGTATACAACTACAAGTTAATAACAAATATATTTAACCCCTTAACTCATTCAGTGCCACATGACGTCTAAGACGTCACGTGGCCTGACGCGCTGAGCGCCACATGACGTCTAAGACGTCATGAAAAAAATAATAATAATAATAATAATTCTTTTCTTTTTTTTCAGAACCCAAGATATGATGATTTGAAGATTTGCTGCTCCATTCACTCTTTGTTTAACTTCTTACTGAAAAAGGCTGTATTTCTTTTACAATGAATTTTGGCTGTGGCACTCAGAGCCAAAATTCCATAAATAAGCTGGGCACTGAATGAGTTAAGACCTGAGGCCGATTCTTTATATGCCTACCAAATCAAGAATGTTCAAAAGTAGCAGATGTACAAGCTTCTATATTTGTAGACCTGCATGTGAGCTTGTAGATCTGCTATTTTTGAATAGCCAACGCTAAAATGACAGATGCTTTCCTGGTTTTAATGAAGAACAGGGGCACACACAATTTAAAGCTGCAAAATATACTGAAGGCTTTTTTTGCTGTCACTGTACCACAGTGCTCTACAGTTATGGAGTGACACATTTCCTCAACCAATTAATACAATTAATAAAAATCCAGCAATGCATACACAGGGGTGATTGTAAGAGGTTAAAGGGAGATGGTGGCATCTTTGAAAGCAGTGGTTCTCTAAGTGGATTCCAGCAACCCTCAAGGTTCCTTGAGGGGCTTCCAAATGGACCCTTGAAGGTCTGTAACCCTGAGGGGGTCATCCCTATGTTCCCCGGGTTCTATGTTCCCCCACTAAGGTTAGGGTTAGGTTAGGTCCTATGTTCCCCGCTCTCCCTAGGAAAGCGGGGAACATAGGACATGGGGAACATAGATACGCTCCCACTCTGAGCACGTACAAATGGAACCAAAAGGACCCTTCCTTACGGGTCCATCTGTACGCTCAGAGTCCAACCTCTAACCACTGTTATAAAGCATGCACTGAATAGATGTGTTATGTGACATTACATTCAGGGGACACATGTATAATGTGAGCAGGTATGCAGTTACTGACCCAGGAGCCTTTCATCTCCTGATAGATCTCATTGAACTCCAGTGTGTCTCCCATCTCATCCACAGGCGACGACCGATGCTCTGCTGACAGAGAGGTTAATACATTAGATACAAGTGTGCTTTGATAAATCAGGGACGCTTTCAACTGGGGTTATTGCTTTGATTTAGTAACATGATATAGAAGAAACGTTGATTTCTAACAGGAGGCTGTATTTTCTCTTCGTTGTGCTCCTGGTCACATCCCAAGATCAATTGATGATGTGTCAGTAAAACTTAGCCACAACAACACAGTAATAAAGTAAAAAGTGTGTCAAGGGTGTGTATAACACACACACATTACATTTTAGAATTGTTGGCACTTAAAAGTGTAAAGAATTCTAAATAATAAATTGAATAGTTTAACAATTTGCAAAAACAAATCTAAATATTTAAAGACAAACAATATTATAAAATAATATGCAAAAACATCATAAACGAGTAGTAGTATAAAGAAAAGTAGGTACAGTAAACAGCTTGGAGGGGGGGGGGTTAATGTTATTTTGTGCAAAGGAACAGTATCAATAAACACAAAGAAACTTCATACATTTTCAAGTATGAAGTTATTTGTCAAATGAATTAGCCTACCTGTGCGAGCTCCATGCACAATATGTATCTGCCTAACCTACCTGACAACATTAAGGGTGTAGCTATAAGTATTTATTAACATATGACCCAGTGTTTTATTTCACGGGATGCCTATCATTTACACATATTATGTCACGTCGACGCTTTGTTAATAGAAATGGAAACTTACTAGTGCGCTAGGCCATTAAAAACAGGCTAACAGTGAAGCTAGCGCTGACTTGCATGCTAAAGGATGCGTCTGTTTTGTTCCAGGCCGTGTCCCTCTAATTTGTTGCATGAAAAGAAGCGACTATGCTACATGGGCCCTTTAAACCATTTGAAAATAGCCGACCTACACGTCACGTTGTGAGCTTGTAGATCTGCTATTTTCAAAAACATCTAGAAGAAAATGTGAAAAAAATGTAATCATTTTTGAAACATTTTAACAACACCAATCTTGTATGATGGTCCCTGGCATAAAATATTTTCAGATGGGGGTCTACGGACAAATACACATTAATTTGTGGGTCCTCCGCATGAAATATTTTAAGTACCACTGGTTTAAACATCATTGCACAGCAAGCCCAAAATAAGCAGTTACACTTTAGAAATAAGGCCAATATTTACAAGCAACTTAAGAAAAAGAAAAATAAGACCAAATGTCGCTTAAACCGACGTGCCCACATTGTGTATGTATGAGTTGTGGACTTGATCATGAAGTACAAGTGGCGAAGCTCCGCCCGCTCTATGCATCCGTGTGTAGCAAATCAAGCGCTCCACAAGCAATGCAAGGCCACTGTCTGTAGTGGAGTACACAAAGCAACAATGTGTAATCTACTCTGCCTATAGGATAGTTCCCAACACTCAATGGAAGCGTATTTAGATCTAATGCATCTTAATTCCTATCTTACATTTAAGTAAATATGGATAGGACCGATACAACATCATGTATAAACTTAGTCCTTACTGTCAGTGTGTGTTCACGGCAGACTTCGCCTGTTTCCCGCGTGTAGCATCAGGGGCTAACATTGACGTCACGGGAAGGAAATGGAGCCAGCGTTGCCAGGTTTTGAGAGAGAAACAAGCAACCAGGTCTGTGAGAACAAGCCCAAAAGAAGCAATTACAAATTAACACTTTGAAACATCGCGACGCGTTGTGAGCTTGTAGGTCTGCTATTCTCAAAGAAAAATCGTGAAAAATTATGTTTTTGAAACATTTCAAATACACAAATCTGGCACAAAATATGTTCAGATCTGTGGCCAAGTACATTTTCATTGGGGGGGGGGGTCTTTGACATGAAAAAGTTTGAGAAACACTGGTTTAAACAACATTTAGGAAAGGAGCCCACATAAGCAACTACACTTTAATTTAGAAACAAGCCCCAAAAAAACAGCACCCCGCAACTCTGAGAAAAACAAGCCCAAAGTCGCTTATAATAAGCAGACTTGGCAACACTGAATGGAGCTTGTATTTACTTCCGGTACGGTATGGTGAGGTTTTATCCATTGTTTTAGCCTACTTTGTTCAGAATTCAGACATTTCTTTTGGACTCGAGTTTTCCAAATCTGAAACAAAGTAGTTATCTTTCTTTTTGTTTTTAAATTTTATTTTAAATTTGTCCTCGTTTGAAAACAAAAAAGACTGAACAGACTGCAATAGCCACCGATTGCCACTGGGTGGCATGAGCAACACCTACCTCGCAACAATAACGTTTGCTCGACCCCCTGGACCAGGGAGGTTCAACCATCAGTGTCGGACACTGGACAGTGGTGGAAAAAGTACTTAAGTAAAAGTATCAATACTACAATGTAGAAATATTCTGTTACAAGTAAAAGTCCGGGATTCAAAATTTACTTAAGTAAAAGTACAAAAGTATTGGTATCCTACTTAAAGTACCAAAATTATAAAGTAGGCCTACTCATTATGCAGAATGTCCCATTTCACAAGTTTTCAAATGTCTAAAAATAGCAGATCTACAAGTTGTAGTAGTAAATCTTTATTTCGGTCCATTTAAAACACAAACAACAAAATACAAACATACATTAGAGTCCACTTTTACAAGTGGTACCGAAAAGGTGTAGGCTGAAGCCGTGGCTTATTTTGCCTACCCTTTTAATTTGATCTACAAGTTGCTTGTAGATCTGCCATTTTCAAATGGCCGAAATGTAGCTATATAGGGGCTGAAGTGGTTAATGTATTTTGTGTAACAATTCTCAAAATCTACAAAGTAGGCTAACCAGTAAAGTTTTCAAATAATAGTGGACTAAAAGTATAATATTTGCCTCTGAAATGTAGTGGAGTAGAAGTAAAAGTACTGAAAATGGGAAATACTCCAGTAAAGTAAAACATACCTCAAAATTGTACTAAGTACAGTAGCCTACTTGAGTAAATGTACTTAGGTGCTTTACACCACTGATGTTGGACACATGATGGGACCGCTATTCTTCGTCATGTGTAAAGTAAACACAAAACAGACTTTAAGTCTCGTACTTGGTATTTTTACGAATATTTTTTTCTTCTTCTTTCTGTCTAAGTCTCTATGCATGCTGTCTTGACCCGAATTGTAGCTGTAGCATACATATATCCAGCAGCTAAACTGTTGCTCACAAATCCTCAAAGACTGAAAAGGATAAAAAAAAAAAAAACTAAGAACATCTTCAAAATAACACATTTTTGAAGATTTTTGAATAAATAATAGTGCATTATACATACTCCCACAAACTGAACAATGAATCAAATGTCACTGAATGTGACAAATCAAATACCTACACAGTGTGTAATGCACATCAAAGGATAGATACATTTAGCTTAATACAGCACTGCTCATGTCTACAGTAGGCCTACACATTCAGTATGGACATTTACTGTAGTAGGCTACTACTCACAGATATGGTATCTGTACACTCAAAAGAAAGCTTGGAAGTTGCAAATTGTAGTTTCAAACTAGTAACAGCAAAGAAATATTAAGGCATGGGTATTTAATACAAAACTAAATTAGAATACAGGTGTGGGAAACAAATCACACAGGTGACACCAATTAGCAAATGCTGTGTCTTACAGATGCCAGTGAGGCAACATGCACAATAGCACCACCGAGTGGCAGGTTGGAAGTGTTAAAGTTACAGCTTTTTACATTAAATATACATTTAACTAAATAAAGGTTTGATCCAGAACTTTCTTTCATTTTGTCTTTCTTTTTACTCTTGAAGCCTAGCTGTGGTGTCTGTCTATCTATCTATCTATCTATCTATCTATCTATCTATCTATCTATCTATCTATCTATCTATCTATCTATCTATCTATCTATCTATCTATCTATCTATCTATCTATCTATCTATCTATCTATCTATCTATCTATCTATCTATCTATCTATCTATCTATCCACCTACCTAAGATGTTACTGGTCGTTTTGGTGGGTCACTTTAAACGCAATAGTAGCCTATTTTTTTTAATTATTTAAAAAAACAACAACAGACAAATAGATTCGAGAGAAGTTGTCATTCCCTGGCAAAATAGTAGCAGAAATAATGTGATTACAGGATAATCCACTTTGAATCTGCCTTTCTATAGGTCTGTAAGCCAGTGCATGTGTATGCGTGCGCGCGTGCGTGTGTGTGAGCGCATGAGAGAGAGTGTACAATGGTTCATTTGACTGACTGACAGCTCGAGGTGAGAGAAGGAGATCACACTAATCTTACAGTCAATAAAACTAATTCCAAAGGAATGAAAAAACAGAGTGCCATAGCATAGGTGTGGAGCAAGAACCCCCTCTCTGACAGACGGAGAGAGGAAGGGGGGGGGGGTCGAGGAGAATAGCCTACATTTGTGTGACGTTTAGGCCCACCGACCTGGACCGACACGCATCCTTTACAAAGGCACTGATTAGCAGCTGGGTCATCGCCATGCGGGTTTGTGGTGGACATTTCTGTCAACATTATATTTTTTTTCCATGGACAGTTGGACACACAAATGAGATAATATAATAATATTACCAAAAACACCTAAAGAGCTATCGCCTTAAATTACCTTTCCAGGTCTGTAACTCTGAGAGTGCACATAATGGAACCAAATGGACCCCTAAGTCCATCTGGTTCCATTTGTAGCCTACACTCAGAGTTATGGGGGTCCTTGAAGATAAAAAAAAAAGTTAGAGAACCACTGTCCTAGTGGACTCCTAATGTGCCATTAAGTGTCATAGTAAATCAGTGACAGCCTACATATTCTGAGGAAAACCTGGAGACTGACATTCAGTGATTGGGTCTTATGATCAAAACAATTAAAACGTAAAAACTATTTTACATAACATTAAAATGTTATGTAAAAAACAAAAAATTGACACTGACAAGGCCAGGTCTGACCACATTTGTCCATGTATGGACACAATTGATGACCACTGCTGATTAGACATCAAACGACCAAGTCATGTTGACGAGGAGGATGGGTGGATGATGAGACCAGAGACATGGATAAATGAGTTGTGACAAGTCTCGTGGTTCAGCAGGTCTCTGTCAAGTTTAGCCGATGCGTCAACTCTGGTGAATCACCAAGGAGGAGAGAGACAGAGAGAGAGAGAGAGAGAGAGAGAGAGAGAGAGAGAGAGAGAGAGAGAGAGAGAGAGAGAGAGAGAGAGAGAGAGAGAGAGAGAAATGGGAAGGAGGGAGTAAAAAAAGGAGGGGAGGAGGG